>NC_060153.1:15305563-15377148 GCF_021292245.1 Micropterus dolomieu | reverse complement strand
TGTGACAATAGTAGGTGTGTGCACTGAATCTGTGTGTGAGTGCAAACGTACAGCTAATCAGGCAGTGTGTGTATGGGTGTGTGTGTGTGTGTGTGTGTATGTGTGTGTGAGTGTGAGTGCAAAAGTACAGCTAATCAGGCAGTGTGTGTGTGTGTGTGTGTGTGTGTGTGTGTGTGTGTGTGCATTTGAATGTCTGCATGATACTGATAGATGTTCTGCATGAACTTTCATGAGCAGGTTCTTTGTGAAGGGTAATTTGTTTTATATTTTTCACCACATTTGCTTATACTCCTAAACCTTTCTTCACCCTGCTGTGACTAATTGGTTTTCTATCAGGCCATGAATTTGATCTTTATCCATTTTCTATATATTTACTGGTGTATCTCTAAGGATTTCATGCACTATCACTTCTCTCAATGGTGATTTTAAGCAAGAGAGATTTATCACTCAAGGGTGATTTCTAATTCATGGCAGACAGCAGCTCAACATTCTCAATTAGTTAATTTGCTAAAATCTCTCTCCATCCGCTCTCTCAATTAGTCAAGTTGCCTTTCTCAATTAGTTGAGTGCAGTGTGCAGGTGCATGCATTTATATGCATTAATTTTTGTCCTCTTCCTCTCCTTATTGTGCATTTTCAGTTGGTTGAGGTTTGTTAGCCAATGCTATGCTGATGCCCTCCTCCTCCTCCTCCTCCTCCTCCTCCTCCTCCTCCATTACATTTCTTGTTCTGCTCGATGGATCTGCAACAGATCTCGTGAATCACAGATCTCTTGTGACTCATACAGCAGCTTTACTGTATCAAACTCTTCAGCATGACCTTAATGAGCACACTGTACACCATATATGATATACTAGGCTTTCTGTCTCAGAGTACATCATGTGTTGCCTTAGTGAGCTGATGCTGTTAGCCTTTTTATAACCAGAAGTCTTACTTTGAATTGAAATTGTTAATTAACTTAATTATTAAACAAAGCAAGAACAAATTGAGTCACTCTTAATTGTTTCACACATAAAAAGCAAATTATTGAACATTTCCCGAGTGAAGTCTGTATCTTTTGCCCATGCTGAAATCTTTCTAAAGAAGGTGATTCCTGTCATTCAAGACCTGACCTTAACAACACACTGTGTTGTTTAAGTGTCTTAAGATGTTCTGCTGTCACTTACTGTTTAAAAATATCCTCAGGTTTCTTGACATTCATGTGCAAACATAGCATAACAAAGGGCATACTCACCTCTTGGGTTTCAGCCTAATGAAGACAAGTAATTAAGACTGATTGCTGAGATCTTTAGATCTTTTCCTAGCATATCAAGAACACAAGTTAGTTTAATTCACATCAAAACGCTGCTTTCCCTAAACCAAATAATAAATAAAAAAGTTGTACTGACCAGAAAAACATGGTCCTTGTCTTGTTTCACCTGGACAAAAAATATATATTTGCCACACATTTTGATTTTGATAAATTAAGGAATTGAGATACATACATGCATTTAAACCTTGGCTTCAGTAAAAATAAAAGTAACCAAATAACATAATTCATTATCTTAAAAAAAAAAACTGTTGATACATGACATAGTGAGGAAACCAAGCAAACAAATAAATCTTATTCAGTTGTTTTATTCTAGGGAGTTTTTAAGGATATACAGTAATATTCTGCATGAGTCAAGCTATCAGTGTCATTTTAATATTACTATGAGAGTCAGAAATAATTAGACTTTGAGGGAGTGAGAGAGAAAGATGGATTTTGGTAAATAAAATTTGTTGAATGAATAATTCATTCACTGCCAGACAGGATTAAAATTCTACACGTGCAGATATCCTCTGACAATTTTCTTAAGGCTAAATCGTGTATACCTACATAGCCGACTTCCTCAAAATACACAGATAAACACACCCACGTTTCCCTGTGAGCATATAAATGTGTATAATGACAACTCCCTTGATCTGCTAAAGAGCTGGAGTATGAAACATTAGACAGAACATACATTACTATGGCTGTAACTAACAATAATGTTCATTATTGATTAATATGTCGATTATTTTCTTGATCAATTGATCATTTGGTCTATAAAAATGAGAAAATAGATGAAAAATAGCCATCACACTTTCCCTGGAGTTCAAGATAATGTCTTACAATGTATTTTTTTGTCCAACCAACAGCCATCCCAAAGGTTTTCAGATGACTGTGGGAGAATTTTTTATTTTGCGATACAAAATTGACCAATGGACCATAATTAACCACCATATAATCTACATTAGCCCAGTATCATTAAAGGCACAAATATATAGATTAGACACAAATTCAAACATCTCACATGTCAAACCTTGTGAGATTAGTTACTATTTACTGAGTGAAAAATCATGGGGAAACATCCCAGTAACACACAATATCAGGAAATACCAGTGCAAGGGAGAGCCATGTTTTTTAAATCTGTGAAAACAAATGAATAAAAGTCCGAAATAAGTACAGAGAAACATTAGGAGTGGGTGATATGGATAAAATCTGTCACAGTGTATGCAATTTTATATTCTTAGATGGTAATTTGTCTGGAAAAAATTTTATTTTTGATGATAAAATAACCAGAATGTCCATTTTGGGGAAACCTGGGAAATTGAGTACCTGACAAGTTGAGGTAATTCCCATTGATGCAGCAATCATATAAAAAGCAAATCAAGCCATAAAGCAGTTTAAGCAAACAAGTGCCCCAATATTACCAGAGATATTAAAGAAGGGGTACTTTGATATAAACAATATGGCAAAATCTCTAATGACTAACCTAATATGTGCATATCAGGATATCATGTTGGGACCCACAGTTTAAGACACACTAGTAAGTATAAAACATGCAACGTGAGCATCTTCTATAAAAGAAATAGCACAGTAATATTTCTAGGCAACAGCATTCGGCACATTCAGATTGCAGTGAAAGGGGGCATGTAGACACAGCGGATTGACTGAGTTAAGCCTTGACCTCAGAGGCAATTGGCTTGTGTACACAGTGGCATTCAGCCTTCACCAACAACACATCTATCCACAGCCATACTCTGCCATCTGACTTTCTCTTCTTCTCCCCTTCAGACTGAGAAAGAGAAGAGCGCAGAGCGGACTGGCAAATTGATCATGACTGGCTAAAGCAACCAAAGGCAAGGAGTGAAAGAAAGCTGAAGAAGAAGGAAGGAAGGGAGGGAAGAAGAAGAAGAAGAGGAGTACGTACACGCGCGCACGCACACACACAAGCGCACACACACACACACACACAGACACACAGACACACTGCTGCTCATCTCCACGGCAACTGTGTTCACACGCTCACAGACTTCTGGGAGGAGACCTCGTCGAGCTGTATCACCAGCGTTGGAGGAAGTGGAAAGAGAATCGGATGGGAAGAGGCGAAGGAAAGAGCGTCCCTCCATCACTCACCATCCATCATCTTTTAGTTTCTTTATTGAGTTCACAGACATGGTGACATTTTGACTTGATAGTCAACTTTAAGATCTGAGACAAAGGCATATTTCAACAGGTTGGATCTGCTTCTCTGCAGATTCATCTATTTTGGCCTCTTTCTAAAAATGTAAAATCATTTTTTCTCAGCAACTCACCGCACACCTCAAAATACAGTCCTCATGTGTTCACTAATAGTATTTTAATGAATGGTTTAATGTTAATTATTCTAAATTTTGTACACATTATTGCACAGTCGTCTTCCCCCACACTGATAAGGCCCTAGCATCGCCCAGCTCCGCCCTCTCCCAAACCAAGACCGCTCATCCCTCAACCTGTAAGACCCCACTTCAGTCTTCTGTGCGTGACTTCATCTGTCTACCATCCCTTCATCCGAGGCTATGAGAGGAGGAGTCGAATCCCAGATCACTCCATCATGCCAGTTCTGAAGAGTAGAGAGGAGATCCGGGCTGGCAATGTTCAAGGTAGGCCATTGATCCCAGAATTGTATTTGTGGTGTCTGTGAGCATATACTGAAACTTTTCTCCAAAAATCCACTTTATTTGCTGAGGTAAATTTCAGCTGAACATTGAACTTGTTTTTTCAAAAGTGGTTGTGATATATTTTGTTTGCTTGTCTTGCTTTTTGTTTATCTACTTCTCCCACACGCTGCATCCAGCTTAGTCTGCCGAAGCCACCGAGTAAACGGCAGGCGATAGTAACCAAGGCAACGGCTTCTGTGCGCTATACAGCTGTAGCCTATTTAACTTAAGTTAAAATTATAGGCTACATAACTTTACCTGATAGGCCTACATCTAGTTTTGCAGGGATGCTCTGCCATGCGAATTCTCCTGTTGATGTCCTATTTAGTAAACAGTACGAGATTCTGGAAACTCACAAACAGCGAGGATTAGTCTCTCTGCCAATGATTTGTGCTCTGCGTCACGTACAAAAAGTTCAAGACAAATCAACTTCTTTATGCTGCTCCCTGATAAAAGAAAAATGTTTCTGCTGATAATTATTCAGAAAAAAAAAACAGATTTACATATGTTCCCCTGTTGCTCAGAAGGTGCCTGTTATGATGATATGATTGTGGCTCTGGACTGTGGCAAATAGCTTTGGTTTGATTTGATCACATTAATGTTTAAGTTGAGATTTACAAGAAATATTTTATTGCTACCGTCTAAAGGGAATACTAATAGGGAATAATTGGTTCTAAACAAAAAGTTGTAGAGGAATTTCTTTGTCTTTTTCCAGGATTGGATGGGAGCGTTTTTTGTTGATTTTTTCAAAGTTGGTAAAAATTCATTAGTAAATAGTTTGACAAATAAAGTCCAGCATATGTTAATAAATCTTTATGTTTAAATGTATGTGTAGAAGCCTTTGGCAATTCTTGAGGGAGGGAAAAACATTCATAGTGCTAAAAGGCAAACTGTCCTCTTTCGTCACACGTTCTTTCTCGCGGTGCTTTGTGAATGTGTTGAGATAAGGGATAACGAGCCTGTAGCTTCAATAAGCCTATCAAAACGACGAGTTGTGCCGCTTCACAAGGGAAAACAGGTCTAGACAATAGTAACCATATAAAGCAAGAGAGTGGGGAAGCCAGAGCCTATTTTATTGCTGAGCTTGCTCCTTTCAGCAGTCGCTCAGGAGTTTGATAAAAGGCACATTAAAAAGTTGGAGGGACATGTAAAGATAAAGGAAAGACTCTAAGAGGCAGTGTGACAAAGAGCTCAAAGGGATAGTTCACACATGCCGTTCATGAGCACAGAATGAACTTTTAGACCAGCAGAGAGTGTGTTTGAACTTTTAATTTTCATCGTGTCTGTGTGAACAGAAAATGTGCAAAATCCTGCGTTCTACTACAGTGTCCGGCTGCTGCCAATGGAGCAAGTCCAAGATTTGTCTCTTGGTGGCATCGCGGATTAGATTCTTGGCTGGATTGGTTTTTAGCTTTGGGTGAGACTAGTTAATGCTCACAAATCTAAACTGAGCCTTTCCCCATTTGCATCCACCGAATCAGGATCTGATGTAACTATCTAATTATGATGCTCCTCTTTGTTGAAGCGTGACTTAGAGGAGGTGTGTGAAAGCTGGTTTTGTCCCTCCCTCACAACACAACAGCTTTAACACTGAGCAGACCTACTGCATTCATTTCTTTGCTCACATATGCTGCACAGACACTGCACTCTACAGCCTCTGAATTCCTCACCACAATATTTCAAATCAAAACTTCATCTTCAGTCTCAACAGTTGGGTATTGGCTGCATGTGAACTCTGTTTCTAGGGCAGATTTCCTATCTAAAAAAAACAAGGGGAAAGAACATGACAGAGGGGCAAGCAAGGGGTTAAGGCGTGGCAGACAGAAAAAGAGACAGGCAAAGACCCAGGCGCAGGCTGCAAATCCAGAAGGAGCTTCACTGACAGTGGATGAAGGAGGCAGCTTTGTATAGACAGATGTAGCTCTGAGTGTGTAAGCAACAAGGCCTAGGTGGGGCGTGTTGTTGCAGCGTCGTGATGCTGCAAGTCTTTGGAGAGTGGGTTGGGTAGAGGGGATTACGGGATCCGAGTGCTGGCTTTCTTGTCAGGCAGGCAGCATGGCCCCTGTTGTGATCAGTGGAGCGTGAACAGAGTGGCGGCATTGAAGTGCCGTGAATATATGGGCGTCGAGATGTTGTTGCTGGCGCTCACAGACAGTTTTGGATACGAGCCTCACGTGACCAGCTTTATAAATGCTGATTGAGTCGTTGAAGGATTACAGGTGCTGAACAGCCAGTTGTTACTCAGACAGCGAGAGAGGGAGAGAAGTAGTTACACAATGCCTCAGGAATGCCGCCGTCATCCATGCATTTTTTCAAGAAATGATTCACACAACACAATCTAAAAGAAATAAGAATTTATCATTAACTGGGTTGCCAGTTCTCTGCACATAGGCAAAGAGCACAGAGGTCGTTCGCGTAGCCCTTTCATTTATACTTGTGTGGTGTTTATTTTTTTTATTTCACCGTTTCGAACCTGCCTCTTGACAGGAGACGGAGCAACCAATCAGCTTGCTTGACGTGCAGGTCTGTGCAATGCATTGTTGAGATTTTGGGGGTGTGCACCTCAGCTCTTCTGGGAGCTCTTTCCAGAAGCATCATTCTAGCTTAATACAACAGACCTGCATTGCAATTGTAAATTCTATCTTCATGTTCTGAATGTTATTAAGTTTAGTTGTTTTTCCCAATAATTGTTTTGGGGGCTTCTCTAAAAC
This sequence comes from Micropterus dolomieu, assembly GCF_021292245.1. NCBI lineage: Eukaryota > Metazoa > Chordata > Actinopteri > Centrarchiformes > Centrarchidae > Micropterus > Micropterus dolomieu. Next base: position 15,370,454 of record NC_060153.1, on the reverse strand, counting down.
AGCTTATACAAAAAACATTAACAAAAAATCAAGTTCCAACGAATCAGCCATCTGTAGTTAGTAGTCTGAATGAAGTCAAGTGCAATCTGTTAAGCTGAATCTTAAACTATGTTGTACAATTAACGTTGCTCCCTTCTTTCACGCTGCCTCGGATGTGTCACTTGAGTGATGTGCTAACGTTAACCCAGCTGCCTTACAGTAACGTTACTGTGAGGCAGTTGTTTTTATGTCAGCAAACAGCCTCAACTTTATTCATGATTTTTGAATCTATGCTGTCAAATCCAAAATGCTTCTTCACATCACTCTTTGTGGTAGTTAAAAAAAGACAGTCCAGACATACAGTGTTTTATAAAATTGTAAATACCATCCCATTTTTGTTGAGACAGAAACTCAAGATGCCTCTTCCACCTCTCCTCTTCTATACCTAGTCATGTGTGACTGTGAGAGAAGGAGGAAGAGCTAAGAATAGAGAAAAGGGGGCCCAACACTGTGATGCCGCCTCTACCCGTGTTGCTTAGCTTCTTGGTTTGCTTCTTAGTGCTGATTTGTTTCTGAAGTCAGCAGGCACTCACAGCTTTCGCTGATATCTGCTTGTGCAGGCTCTGCTTGAACTGAACACAATATAAACTGTAGCTATTGCTGTATAGGTCACTGTAGTTTTCATTGAGGTATCAGATGCAGAAATTGAGCTACAGATCTGTCTTTCACCCTGTGTTTGTTCATTAATGACATCAGAACGTCTGGACTGGCACACGCAGAACTTTCATCAGAAACCGTCACTTTTCACGCCAAGCCAAAGGGAGGCCTTTTGAAGCTCTTCCATTGACAGACAGAGTAGAAAGTGAGAGTATTTCATATAATTTTTCAAACGGATGGAAGATTCTGATAAAGACAAGACCTACGAGCTGAGAAAAGGGTCGAGGTGCAGAGATGAGAGGAACTGATGGAGGGTCTGATAGCTGAACGAGAGCAATATTTGATGATGCTGTTCTCAAAAGGAAAGAAACCATGTCATGCACATGGCTTGGATAAGAGGGGATGGTAATTATGTTTTCAAAGAGGGAGAGAGAATGATGAAAGAAAGAAGAGGAACAAAAAGCATTAGTTTGAATCAGAAGAAGAAATGGGTCTGTGTCATCGACAGACTTAATTAGGAGAAAATGTTGACAGGTTCCGATCTTGTTGACGGCTATTTTGTTTGTGTAAACTGCCATACATCAATAATAATACCTGTTGGAAGTAAGGCTGAAATTATTGTTTTTATTTCCATCTTTCATAAGGGAACCATTAGAAAAACTATTATGTTGAAATCTAAATGTTCTGCACCGCTTTCTCTGTTGTCTTGTTGATACTTCACAACTTTTTAGCAGCGCTATTAGCCAGTGGCTGTGTTTGCTAACCTCTTCCAAGCGCCAATGAATCGGCCCATATGATCCTCAGTGTAGGCAACTTCTCAATTAATTATCCGTGACTTGAGACTGGGAGTGGGTTTGGAGAGCAGACATCTGCAGGGGTGAGGAGGAAATTACCCCTCCACATATAGAGACTCTAACATGAAAGAACAACTTAGACTCAGCGGGAAAGAGCTGCAGTTTTCAGTCATTTATTTCTAACTAAGCAGAGGAACAGGTGATCAGTGCGACAGGCAAGGCTGAAAGGTAGAGCAGGGGGGTAAACTGGATGGTGAGGAAAGAGAAAAATAGGACATGTAACCATGTGTCTGGGGCTCTGCTGCCGCATTTAGGCCTAAGTGGATGGGAGTGTGTAGGCTTACATTACTGAGATTTGTTTGTGTGAGATTTGTTTGTGTGAAATTAGGTGTGTGCGATTGGATCTTGAAATAAATGTTCCAGGTTCATGTTGGATGAAGAGCTGAGGTGATTAGAAAATCAATTGTCAACTATTCTGATGATTGTTCAAGTCCATTTTCAAACCAATACATCCCTTTTGACCTAGCCCCATCGTCTCTGTTACTCCTTAGGTTTTGGACACCAGAAATTGGAAGATGCCACATTAGGCCACATTAGGAAATTATGAAATTTTAACTTTTTCTGACATTTTAGATTACAATCTCCAAAACCAAAAAATATCACCGCCAGATCAGTTTTGAGCTCTTGTATTGGATTGCATTAGATTTTACAGGTGTAGATAATAGTCCACTGGCTGTATATTTAAAAGTGTAGAGAATAAAAACAGTGAAGCTATAAAACAGACCGAGCACACAAATGTTCGAAACAGACTTAATATCGATTATTTTATAACCATTTCTTAGCCAAGTTTAAAATCTCTCTCACTCATGCAGCTGTTGCTCCTGAATCTCAAAGAAATAACATTAGTTGAGCTCCCTCCCGTTGCAAAACTATAACAGTTGTAACTGAATTCTTTATAAATCAAAAATACAAAGGATTTCGTAAGACCTTAGCTAAAAAAAAGTAACAAATTGAGGATATAATCATTTGTACATCTTGGGCCATCAGCAATGAGTCTTAAATCTAAGTGGATCTACTGATGAACAGAACTTAAAAAAACCTTTCTTAAATGAAAGCCCAAAATGTAGATTGATTCACTGCTCACATAATCTTGTGAGGTTGTGATGATAATGTATGAGAGTGGTTTCGGCCAATAATCTGAGAGACTTGATAAAGAATGGAGCCTGCTGCTGTGGAGAGACGTTGGTTGCAGTCCAGACCTAAACAACTCTGTAGGTGCTAAATTTAACGTATTTATTGAGTTTGTTTTATAGACATGAACGGTAAATTAGTCATTACACAGAAGCTTTATATAAATTAAACAAGTAATAAATATAATACTCTGATACATGTAAAAAGAAATAGTAAAAAATAGTAAATAACTATAAACAAGAAATGCTAAAACTAAAATGACAAAATTAAAAAGGTCTGTTTCTACTTTACCTGGTATTTTAAGTGATTTTCTCCATTAGTGGCCAAGATCATTTTATGGCTGTACCCTAGAAAACACTCTTGAGTCTTCTTCTTCTTTTTTTTTAACATTGCAATCACAGAAATCAGCCCTAGGTCACATTCTCAAGGTCAATAAGTGCATAACTGAACACACTTGCTATTGTTGTTCAAAGATACAGACATCAAGCTGTGCACAAAATGGGTTGGTGAAGTGGAATATATAGAGAAAGGTGTGGTAATAATTAATAATTAATGCTCAGCCAGTCACATTACTTGTCACACCTTTAAAACAACAGTGCGGATTACAATGGTGCCTTGTGTGCTCTGTGTGCTCACACAACGGAGAGGAGAGTGCAAACCATGTTCTCCAATTAGGAAAATCATGTAGTTTGGTAGATTCAGCGTTAAAAGATGTGAATATACAGTGCCACAAATACAAAGCTAAAGCCAGGTTATGTTGCCTTTTTAAGTTCAGTTTACATTTGTTGGGACACTTAAACCCAGTGACCTTGTTTTCTATATACAGAGTTTAATGTTGTGAGACAGTGATGCACAAATACTGGTAAAGATCACCCATTGATATTTAGCTCACTAGAGATTTTGCCAAAAATACAGCCATGGTCCTCATTTCTGATGTAGGACTAAATACGTCTACTGATTGGATGTGGGTTTCTCTTATGGAATCACTACCATAAGATGAGATGTGATGTGTTGAAAAACAGATCTGATCCAAAATCACAAAATACCTCATTTGCACACTCTGCACGACACAACCATATCAAACAAATGGCCCGAAATGCATTTTGAGAACAGAAAAATAGCAACACGTAGTAGTTTTACATGTGATTTGTGTCCTTGTGTCCTTTTCACACCCATGAAAACTGGGCCCAGAGGGGCTTGTGGTGACTGAAGTGTCATATGATTGTTTAGACGTGCTCTATAACACATAAAAAGTGTGCTTTCTTTAATATTTGTTATCAGTATATAACAGCCTGGATATATTATTAGCATAACACTTGAATAAACTCAACAAAATGACACCGCCTGGCACAGAGGGGCCTGCTTGCAGGCAGTGCAGCTACAGGTGCTGGCAGAGGTGTGAGGACGCCTCGTGGGAGACTGCAGAGGTCTCGGGCCAGTGTGAAGCCTCAGTGGCCTAAATGGAATTATGAAACAGATAAAGTGGATAGTATGTCATTCATTACAACTTGTCTCATGAGCCTTTGGTGCCACTGGCTTGCTATCAAGACCTCAAGAGAGCAGTAGCTCTTAAATGCTCAAATTCTGCCACCAGTAAAGTAGTGATACCATATTGGATAAGAATGTGAATAGAAAACATGTCTATGTTTCAGCTTTTCTGAAAGACCAGTGAAAGAAACCTGAGAAAACACATTACGGGGTGAGGCTGAAAAGAGCTCGTGTGACCGGCACTTTAAAGACTGCCCTGTTTCAGATAAAGAGGGCTAACACATTGTGTCAGATTGAGTTAAAACACCCTCTAGAAAAGACAAAAACAAGCTGCAAACCAAATATTATTTCTCAGTATGGACTCTCGTGACACACTGTATAGATTGCAGAGACATGGCATAGGTCTACAAGTGCTGCACAACAGTTTCATAGCTAATTGTTGTGGACCAGACCTTCTGAGGATGTGGGGGCCCCTGTGTTTCTTCAGAGGGGGACACTCCACTTTAAATCCAGAGCAGCAGCTATAACCTCAGTTGAAAAAATGGCTTCAATGAGGTAATGAAGACTCAAAATGAAGACCTGCCTCGTTTTCTTCATCCTTATGCCTCTGAGTGTGTATATTTGGTTTTGCATGTATGTGTGTCGCACTGGTGTGGTCATGTGTATGTGTGCACTTGCAGTTTTATATGTGTGTGCTCTCTGTCTAGGTCAGTTTATTGGCCTCTGATGAAGAGACCATATAATGTTATTTAGAGAGCCAAGGCAGCCTCAATACGACAGCAGCGCTCCGTAGTGCGTCTCATTATAAGTGCAATTAGCATGGAGGGGATTCTTGACCAGATTAAAGTGTCCTTAATGAAACACCCCTCTTCAATAAACTAGTGATTTTCTTTCAGCCATTTTCTCATCTTTCTACAAGATAGTAGTGAGATGACAGATTATTCAATAGAATACTGTATTAGATTAAGATTACTCTACGACTCCAATAATACTACATGATACGCACTGTTGGTTACTGTCCCTTATATGTATAACTTACGCAATTTATGTAACGTACGTAACTTAAATAAAAACATACAACTCTTTTGTTTCACACTGGAAACAAACACCCCCAGTCTCCTGCGTGAAAGTCCAGTTTCTGGCCTACCCTTCTACCCGAACTACCTATTACTCTGACTTTTCTGGTAAATATCCTACACATACCTTTAGTGTTCAAAAGTGACGCTACAGGGCTTCCCCCCAGTACGTTGAACTATGACGCTAAGGGGTTTCCCAGTGCCTTACATACTGACGCCAGTGGGTCTTGACCATGCGTCCATATCTGACGACTGGGGAATAAGAACGGGTTTGTTTGTTGTGGTACCAATAAGAAAAATATAGACTAAAATAAAGAATAATACCAACCTAATCCTTTAATGTGATTGTTAGCCACAATATGTTTTTAAAGTAGTTTTCAACAGCAGCATAGTCTATTTTTATTCAATTATGATCGTGGCGGTATAGTGGAGTGTCAGTATATATAACAGAAAAATGTTCAGCTCACTTTGACAGTTGACTTTGTGGGAGTGAATTGAATAATTACAGAGGATGTAAATAGAACTTGTGTTGGCTTCCACCACCCCTGCAGGAGAGTCATTATACCTGCATGATGCCTGATTACCTGACTGAACACAACAATGTCACACAGCTCTGACTGACACATCAGCATGAATGTCACCAAAAACAACCAATTTTTGTTTTGGTGCAGGTGATTTAAACCCTTGTTTTTCTTAAGACTTTTGGCCATCCCCTCACCAGAAATATTTTGATTCTTTATTGAATAAGAGCAAACAGAAAGGTTAAGGATAAGTGGGATTCAGACTTTACTCTCTTCACCTTTCACTAATCTTTGTCACAACTATAGATATAACAACGTTTTTCTTAAACCCAGAGGTTGCTGTGTTTTGTAAAGTCAAAAAAATGTGATTGTCTTTTCCTCTGCTCCCCTTTATCTAATTGTAAAGGTCACCTGCATCTAAATTTGAATAACAGCTTCTTACTGTGTTTTCAAGGCCCCTCTGAACACTGAGGTGTATGAGACAGTTGCTGATTTACTGCTCTGATGTTTAGGTTAGCTTAGGTTAGGTGTGTTGTTTAAAAGGGCCCTTTACCTGGATGCTGCTGCATGCTAACACTAGAGATAATAATCAATAAAATACTGATGATTTTGTCACTAGTTTAAATAACTACTAAGCATTTGACTTAGGAAACAGGTTGGGCGGATGTGTTGGAAAACCAGTCTCTGGTTAATGAAATAAAGCACATTTTTGAATTATTGATGATATATTTGAGTTGTAACAGTAAAAAGAAATGTCAAACATTGTCACCTGCTGTGGCATCTCTCCAGGGGATATCTAGACCTTTAAAATGAAATGAAAACACTGAACTCTCAAAGATAGTTTCTTTTTTTTTTTTTTTACGGTTGTCAGGTCACACTGTGTGTATATATTAAAGCTATAGCAGTGTTAAAATGACTTTTATAATGGATTAAAGCACATTTTTTTTGTATGATTTGTTATTATTTATCAGTCATGTCAGATGCATTGTGTGTTTTAGTGGAGATGACAAAAGTATCACTCTTACCTGTAACTGACCACCCACTGAATGTAAATGGGCTCCTTAATAGATATGCCTGTCAGCTTATGTTATCCTCAGTGCCTTTCAAATGCTATACAGCACAGCCCACCGCATAAAGTCTCCAGGGATATAGTAGAGGCTGATAATGATGGCCTACGTGTGTTTTAAATAGCATGAGTTTTAATGTCTCTCAAGCTGCTGCTTGGAGCCTCTGCAGTATAATCCCAGAAAAAAAAACATCTGACTGTTACAGTCCACACATATTCATTACTGTGGGAACTGACAGGGGACGAGATGATCAAGGAACATGGCTCATGGCTTGATTGATCATGTGGAGTCTTTATCGTTAGATTGGAAGTCCATGAATGTGAGAGTGTGCAGTTACACGTCTCAAGCAGCTCTGGTTATTCTATTGGTGGTTTGTGCCATTGACATGACTGATGCCTCCGTCTTATTAGCATGATGTAGCTCAACCCAGAGCCTCCTTTCTGATGTACATGGACCACACTTGTGTATGTCTCTGTGCATGTACGGACACATGTAAGGGCACACACGTCTTCATGTTGGAAAAACAGAAGCCATATAAGCTCAGTACTTGACCTACACAGTGCATATGTTTTGCCAGCTCAGTGTTCTTGCATGTGCGTCTTTACGGCAGCACGAGGTAGAAGGTTACTCAACGTCTGCAGCAAATTACTGGATAAAAGCAATGGACACATGTGGGTGTGTTGTGTAGCCATTCATGGCCACTTATTCATGTTTTCCCTGCAATGCATTACTGTAATTTCGGTGTAAGTGCTCTAATGGACACACAAGAGGACATAAATTCACATGTCAACTTGGATTTTTTGACGCACTGTTAGGTGGTTTACTTCTATTATGCTGTGAGTATATGATCCACTCTTGACACCCTCCATTTAAATGTTATTAATTGTGCACCATTAATGACAGTGGAGATGTAGTATGTAGGTCTGATTGGTCCAAATGTCATAGCAGCTCCTGTTCAGTCTGTTTGCTCCCTCCATCATGTCATTTCTGTTTGTTTGCCTGTAACCCTTTTGGAGATCCATTTTTAATTTGAGGTACACTAAAAGGCGTAGCTGGGGATCATCTCTATCTGCAGGAGTGCATTAACTTAGCTTGTATGTGTGTATGTGGGTGTGCATGCACACCTTTGTGTGAAGGCACTGTGCTATTTACTTTATGTTACAAACGTTTTATTTTTGCTGGTGAGATTCGGCGCAGCGATATGCGCTTGCTTAGATAAAAGTAAATTGTGTATTATTAGGAGGGGGCACACACTGCATGTAGTGTACTACATGAATTAGTGTGAGTTGTGTGTATCTTCCTGTCCATCCGGGTGTTATGTGGAGGCATATTTGAATTGTTACTATGGAAACCGAGCACTGCTGTTGTACAGAAACACATCTCTCTCTCTCTCTGCTCCCTTGTTTACTGTCACACTTCTTGCATTATTTTTAAAGTTTTTTTTCCCAAATAGTTTCCCTCCCGTGGCCCCTCTCAGCAGATTCATCAGTACCTTTGCAGAATTTCCATCTTTTTAATTCTCAACATACTGTGAACTGAGACCATTTCTTTCCTCTTTGTTTTTTTTCAACCTCCTCCCCACCATTGACTCTTCTTTTATCATCCTGTGCTAATCATGTCCTCTTTTCATCTTTCTTCAGCTGTGTAGCCCTTCCACACCTCCCTCTTTCTTATTGCTGTTCCTTCCTCCACCTCCATCTCTTTTGTGTATGTCTCTATTTATTCTCTCCCTCGCCCCACTCTTCTCTCTCCTCTTCTCTGCTGCCTTCCTCCCACTCGTTTCCTCCTCCTCCTTTCTCTCTCTCTCTCTCTCGGCTCCACTGTGGAAAATTCAGCTCGTTTACAATTAGCATGTGCACCTGCAATTAAGTCTAACAAACCTCTGATAATTAGACCTTTTAGACAGACTGCTTTTTATGTGGAGACCCCATTTCCTCCTCTTCTGGTTTTCCACACTGTCCGGCCTCTTCTCTTTGTGCTCGCCCTATTTCACAGATTGATCCTCACTTTCTGTTTTCTACCTCTGTAAGATTTTGGATCTCCTCACAACTTGTCTTTCTGCTCGGTTTTCTTTGGACTTTTGTTTTTGGTGCTGACTGGATCAGCTTCACAACACACGATGGAGCTTGTTAAATAAAAAATTAGTGAAGGTGTGAGCGAAGAAGAGGAACGAGCCTTTAACTCTGCCCTTCATCGATCCCTCTCCTAAAGTGCCCCTCTGTGCTTAATTTAAAATATGAGCATGAACATATTCTCATTAACATTCCTTGTCTTTATCTTTGCAGAAAATATGCCCAAATTTGTACTCCCGATACACTAGTATGTTTCTGCTCACACACACATACGCACACATTAACAAACCACAATTTTCACATCAGGCTATGACTAATTGTGTTTCGTCGAGCCTGTCACCTCCTTCTGCTTATATGTTTCACTCCGCCTCTTTCATTCTATGTCTTTCTCCTCTCCCCTTCCTCCATCATTTCTCCTCTGTACTCTGCTCCACTGCTCTTTGTATAGCTGCTAATAGAGGAGCAGTAAATAATAGCAATAATAATAAATAATAGGCCTGCAGTTGCGTTCAAAGAACGGCGAAGGGATCTCAGAGGGTTAAGGGGAGCAATTGAAAGGAAACAGATTTGGAGGGTAAAAGGGAGAAAAAAATGAAAGCAGTGTGGGAGGGAGAGAGACGGAGAGACAAAGAAGCAGAGAGACTCAGTCTGAGTGTCTAATGGTCACTTAGCCTGGCAGCTAGTCCATGAAGCTGTGAGGCTGTCAATCTGTCAAAATGCACCCAGTGCTGTCCTGACACTCTCAAAACACACATGCATGCATGCACACACACACACACACACACACACACACACGCACACACGCACACACACACACGCACACACACACACACACTATCTTTTTCCCGCTCTTTCTTTGATACGGGCCACAGGGTTCCTCCAAGGAAGTTATAGCACAGTGAAATGGATGTGGCGTTGTCACTCTATGAGTGCTTACAGGCCTCTATCAGTGTGAGGACCTGATCCAATATTGGAATTTTAAAGTACTCTTTATTAATGTTATCCATAACATCGAGCCAATAGCAATGGTGTAATTACAGAATAAGTTTTCTGTAATACCCAGTGTGGATTCATCAGATGAGAAGAAAAAGGAAAAAGAAACTGAAGAATTAACACATTCATATATACACCAACATATATTAAAAAAATAGCGCAAGCTCTGATTATCAATTTAGCAGGAGATTGATTTAATATATGTAGTTCAACCATTTCATCTAGCTTTTTTCATACAAAGGCCTAGCGCTTGCTTCATATGTTATTTCTTTTCACATGATTTCTTTTTGCAGTCACTCAAATGAATAAACTTAAATGAACTTTTCAGTCAACATTTCCCCCTAAATATCAAATTGATATGCATCATTTCTTTTTGTATTGTTTTCTAGAAAGACCAACGAATATGACTAACAGTGGCAAAACCGCAGTCCCTCCACAATTTAGATGAAATTGCTGAGCATTAAACTGCCGGAGAGGTGTAAAATAACACAGCTACAGTACTTTTGACGCAGATACCAACATCAGTATTTGTTTTTTATAGAATTTGGACCAACATATGTACTGAGCTGGACATCATACAGTTGAAAAAATAAACTGAAAAAACAAACTAGGTAAATGGTGATACTGCTCCTAAATCGAAATTTCTGTACTGCAATTATTTGTTACTTATCATCCAACATACAATACAAGTCTTTATGGATACATCTCTGATATTTACCCAGCAAATTAGGTTGGCGCTTTTTACACATAGGCGTTTGTGCACATTAATGTTTTTCACTTTTTGGTCAAATCTGAAGTGTTTTACGTAATTTTCTCTGTCTCTCTTTCCCTTTCCAGGGACGGCTTTTACACTCCTCCACAATGCTTGTCAGCCTCTACCCTTCTCCCTCCCGTCTTCAGGACAAGCGCTTTGTCTTCCCCTCCTCCTCCCCCCATCCTCCTCCTCCTCCTCCTCCAGACCAGCCCTGTCATCATACTTATCCTCAGTCTCGGCTGACCCTGCCCTTCCTGTCCTTGACCTTTTCTCTGCTCCTCGTCTCCATACTCCTCTTGCCCGTCTGCGAGTCTCGCAGGGGTGGAGGTCCAGGGACAGGGCCTGGAGGTGCCCCAGGGGGACAAGGTGGCCAGAGGGGAGGTGGCACCCAGAGGGGTGTGGTCATCCCTCCTCAGTACTCTCCTGGTTTACCGCCTCTTCCCCCAATCAGTCCCAAACTGATCAACACACTCAGTATTGCTGTCATCCTGGTGGGCAACTCTAGTGAAGTAGCCCTGGGGGTTGGACTTGAGAAAGAGGACTTCCTCCACATCCCTTACCCTCCAAAAGTCGAGGTGGTCACTATGAACGAGACCGACCCTAAGAGTATCATCAATCGAATCTGCGCACAAATGACAAGGAATTCTCTGCAAGGCGTAGTGTTCGGTGACGATACAGACCAGGAGGCCATCGCTCAGATACTGGACTTCATCTCTGCCCAGACACACATCCCCATCCTGGGCATCAGGGGAGGTTCCTCCATGGTCATGGCTGCCAAGGTAGGAAAAGTGGTTGTTTGCTCTTTTATGGGGGGGGGGATAACACCTTGCCACAATTATGAACTGTACATCAATAATTTCATATATTGATGGTAATAAGTGAAGCGAATTGACATGTTTTTTTGTTGCTTCTTCAGGCAGCAATATTTACAATAATGTTCTTGGAAATCTTATTAAAATACTTAGCATTGAGGATCTCTGGATTAAATTTAACAGCCACCTTTAAAAAACCTGCAAAATCATGTTAACTGCAACAGCTTTAATCAAGATTCACTAACAGAAAACAAATAACATACTCTTTTATTTCTAAGATTATCTACTTGGGGTTTTTTGGTGACAAAATCCAGTATAGTCATCATAATAGCTTAATTTAGGATATTTAGTATGAGCTTTTTGGTTCATTTAAGGTCATAAGGAAATGGGGAGAAAATTGTCTCTCACACTTTTTTAAGATGAGCCTCTCCCTCAGTGCTGCTTCTCATTCTAACCCAGCCTCTCTGCTGATTGATATTGCTGTTAAGTGACCTGCTCTGTGAGCCTGACGTCATATTGAAGCTCCTGGCAGCGAGTCGACTCAACTCTAAAAGGACTCACAGTGTGAAACAAAAGAGTACATAACAAGTCAAAAGAACATCTCTGTGGGATCAGGATACAGTTGTTGGCACAGACCAGGCTGCATGAGGAGAATCTATGATCCAGAAATGGAACAATGGCTTTGAAATCTTTAAATAATGTTTTGTTAATAGGCTTAGTGGTGTTTAAGTCCCTCACAGAAGAATGACAGAATCCATACGACACTGAGGTTGGGTTTTTGTTAGCTTTTTGATGCAGCTTGGAGAGAATAGGACGTACAGCAGAGGTTCTTTGCAGTTGCCTCTTTGGTTTGATTAATGGCATCGGTAATGTACTATATGTTTGGTTTACAAGGGATATTTAGTTTAGTTTAATTGATATAGGTTGAGTAGATTCAAGATGTTTCCTACAACTGTGTGAAAATCCATTCATGACCTTGAAAATAGTAGTTCAGCAGATTGTGAAAGAAACTAGAAATGGACTGTGGACTACTGGCTTCCAACAAAAATATCCTATATGATTTTTCACAAAGTACAAACTCCTTGGTTTAAGGAGTAAGGTACAATCGAAACACTGCTGGACTATCTGCTTGCAGTCTATTGGTCATTGTTTAGCCACCATTGTACATGTTACAGAGGACTTTGTGTTGTCATGACAATGTGGTAAAACGTCATTCTTCCCCTGCAGTTTACTCCTGTAGAGTCACCGGATCTCATTACATTTTGGGGGACCTTGCTGCATAAATCTGCATGATAATTAGACAAAATGATTTCTCGCAATTACTGATACACATTAATGGCGTGCATGTCTAAATGTGAAGACACGTATCTAGACAATCATATTTATTAGTGTCATTATAAGCTTACTAAATGCCCCAGTTAAAACTAGTTATGTTTGATAAATTGCAGCAATTATGGTGGATAATAAGCGACTTTTGGAGCCTTAAAGCAAACTGGTATAATCTGTAAATTAGATCCACCAGTTGCTTCACAGAACATTTAAATCAAGGCTATATCTCAACTTGAATGAAGTAAGATTAAAAAAGAAAAAACCTCCAATTTTAAGGAGAATTGCGTTAATGTCTCCACAGCAAGGTGACTCCTCAGGTGGTCTTCAGGCTGTGTGTCAGGTTCAGAAGCACTCATAAAACCTTCGGGGCCTCTTCTTTGTCAGTTCGACAAATATCCAATAGTGGACAAAGAACCTGATCGAGGTAGAGATGATGGGAAAGGAGATGAAAAGAACAACGGAGTGATATAATGTAGAGATAAAGGAGGAGATAACAAGAGAGTACAGTAAGGAAGTGAGAGAGGGAGAGGGGGTGAAGGTTATGAAATAACACGTCTTGTGTGGGTGTGAAGGAGGATGAGGATTTTGCTCAACATACAATTACCGCATTTTGCAGCTGACAGAGAAACAGAGGGCACAAACTGAGAGCGACAAGAGGGAAAGTGTAGATAAGAGTGTACCAACATGTAAAGGCACTGCCGAGGGAATACAGTGCATGAGAGAAAAGATGGGAGAGAGGGGGAGGCTACCTGTGTTAGACATCTTTTGATGTTCTACACAGTTTTTTAGGAAATCTCTGTCATCCCCCTCGCCGTGTCAGTGAATACCGTTCACTTGGCTCGTTCTCCTTAACCCTTTATTCTTCCTAATCACAGCTCACGCACACACAAACACACACACAGAATGAGGAGTTGAATGCGGTGGACACGGTTGGTATGGCAACCACTTGCTTATATCTTTCTCTCTACATACAGTATCCATGCAGTTAGAGTGGGAGAGAGAAAATAAATGATTATTTCGGAGTCTGACGAAAGCAGAGTGATAGACGAGAATAGGGATTATGTCACGGGGGGTGTGTGTGTAAGGTTTTGAATAGATGAATGAGTAGATTAAAGAATAAATACAGAGGTGGAAACACAGGGAAAGAGAAATAGGGAAGATGGATTGCATTTCAGTGTGAAGAGTGTTACTATAGGGCTGGGCAATTTTTTTATGTTAAATTTTTCAATTATGATTTTGGCTTCCAATGATTATGAAAGCAAGATAATCTAGATAAAATGGTTATTGTGTCACATTCTGTTTCGCAATCATACGTTTATTTAGGGAAAAATGTCGAAAAAAATCTATGGTTCCATTTCTTCAAATATTTGCTGTTTTCTTTTGTAAATGGAATATCTTTGGAATTTGGACATAACAAGCTATTGTAAGACTCAATCTTGGAGTTTAGGAAATTCAAATTTTCACTATTTTTTGACATTTTATATACCAAACGATTGATTGACTAATCATGAAAATAATTGGAAAAATGCTCCTTAATGAAAATAATCATTAGTTGCACCTACACAAGGAGAAGGAAAACATAGTGACAAAATATATTAATATAAAGGAGATTCTGAAAAAGAGTTACTTCAAATATTCAATTGTCCATGTCAAGTTATCAAATTACAAGTTATCCCATTTATCTCATTGTTTAATTTCACACATGGGCCCATCCTAAATCCTTGGCAAGGAAAGAGTCTGTGTTTAACTACTATCCCTTTAAAAGTACTGTGGAGGTAGAAACTGGATTCAGACATCAATACCAAAATAAAAACAATGAAGAATCTTATATTCTGTATTCTGTACATTTCCACAGCCAAAGCGGGAAACATATTTCAGCCAATCGTGTGGTTCCACTGACGTAAGGGTCTGTTTTATTTCTACTGCGCATGCGTGGTAGTAGTGAGGCTTGCGTAATAGAAGTATAACCAGTCGGGAAAAATGCTTTTTAAACCTTATTTTGGGGCAAGGTCGTCAAACTTTTTCAGCAATTTTTATTAGATTTTACTGGTGATTCTAGACCAGTAAAAGTGCAGTCCTGGCTCTCTCCCCATTCATTCAGATAGAAGCCTGGTCTTGTTAGCCCAAAATAGCTGCCCGAAGGCATTGCCAAGATGGCTGTCAAGTGGCATGACATGCCTATGTTGCTCATGTGAGGCTTAACATTTGATATTGGTCCAGCAAAGAATTTGAACTTTAGCAGAAGCAATTGTGGTTGTTGCTGTGGATAAGACAGTTAGAAAATGCCATTAACACAAAGAGCTTATCATCAGTTTCATCAGTCATCAATTTGTGGCAGAACTGAAACTGTAAAATTGTATACGATTGGTACTTCCTGTACTGTATGTGCAACCAAGATAGCTCACTTCCATCATCAGCTCTGGAACAATATGGCTCCTGCCTCCCCCAACTTGCTGTAGCTTCTGATATAATGCATCTGTGATTGCAGCACAAGTTAAAATACTGATAAAAAAATCCCAATTTAACAATAGCAACAATAGCTATAGCTACAAAGCTATATATGGTAAACAAGGTTCTTATTCCTATCTGCAACTTCCGGTCTGATCGTCGGCTTACATGATTGGCCACCCCAATTGTGTTTCAAGTCGACAAGCCGACAAGCCAACATGCTTGTCAGTCACTTTTCGTTAACCGACCAATCACAGCCTGGATGGGGCAGGACATTAAAAAAAGTTTTGACTTGCTACAGCAAATCATTAAATGTCAAACAAAATGATTATTGACAAGTTAGTACTTAGCTTTAACAAATTAGAGACAAATGAAGAGCCTTTTGCTTGCACGAAGATTTAATGAATAAAAACATCCCACAGAAATGAACTAAAACTATTAGGCTATATGAAATTCTAATGAATGTAGTATTTAATATGTTATTGTTATACTAACAGCAAACTATTAACTAAACATTACTCACTCATGTACAGTTCCTCCTCTAGGTTGTGGATAGAAACTCTGCATCAGACAGATGTACATTGAGCCGGTGCCAGGATGCCAGTGTGCCCTTATTTGCTGCTTCTAGCCGCCTCCTCTATAGAGCAACTTGCTCCCCTTGTTCTGTTTTACATCTGTTTTACTTGTTATTGTTATAAATATTGTTTATTGTTTAACTTTATTCAAGTTGAGAAATACACATTTCAAAATGTCAGTATTTCGTGCATTCCTTTGATAATTAAGCAAGTAGACTCATAGTAGCCTACCATTTGTTTCATTATAATCGCATCGCAATCACAATATTGTCCACAATAATCGTAATATGAATTTTTCTTAAAATCGTGCAGCCCTAATTTTGTGTCTTGTGAGCTAAAGACAATCTTCCATCTTGCTGGTCAATATTTATCTATCTATTCTAAGGAATAAAGGGGACTGAAGAGCGTAGAAATGAGTGAGAGAAATTCCAATGGAGCTGAGTGGGTGAGGTGGAAAATGAAGCCCATAGAGTCATGGCAGGGCGTTGTATGAACTTAACCGTGTGTGCACATGCTTGTCTGCGAAATAGCGAGTGAGTGATTTTCCAGCATCAATAACTCAATTCCCTAAAGGTTGCGAAGCCCATTCCTTGTGAGTCCACAATTATGTCTAATCAATTCTGCTCTGAATCCTCCTGAAGTCCTTTACTTCATTTCCATTTAGAACAACATTGAACGCACTTGTCCTTTTTATGGCATACGATCTTTAAACCACATTAGTCCACATGCTTCGCAGTCTCAGTGGAGATGGTGTGGCCAAGTAAACTGGCCTGATACCTTGCAGCACTCCTGGCTTTATTTTCCTTTCCAGTACCCCATTATAATGAATCAGTGGCAGATGCAGGTAGGCCCATTATGCACCAAACAATTTGCACGCTTCCATTTAGCCATTAATTCACTCCGTGCCATGTGTTGGTATTGGCATAATAGGACGACAGAGTTGGCCCCGACCTACCCTCAACTCCGTCTCTGGAGACTAATGAGGTCTTCCAGACCTATTGTTGAGACTTAAGCTGTGTGTGTTTGTTCTTTTGTTCACGTGTGTGTCTGTGCATGTGTGTGGAAACGTAGCATGCTGGTATTCAATGATAATGGCCTCTTTGCCTTTGTTTGGGGAGATTACAGTTGTTGTTTTCACTGCAAACAAGGTGCCCAGAGGCACAGAGCATCCTGATACCATTCCTCATGTGCGGTCATGTCATCTTTAAGTTGATTCCCACCCCCCAAAGGATTTTGTTGTTCCATTCAACACTGTTCTGCATGTTTTTTAAACCGTGCAGGAGGCTTAATGTTCTTGCTTGTTTTATAGAAATCTCTCTTGGGGTGAAAAACTGTCTGTTAGGTGGTCAGTAGTAAAACTCATGGATGAATGAGCCGCTGTGCCGTGGCTCTCTTGAGGTGTGATTTCTCCAATTGAAAGAAAAGCATAATACTGTGAAGAAGAACAAACTGCCATTTTACTGCTTTAGAAAATAATCCTTTTTCTATACAGACACAGCACTGTCTGTCAGTGAAAACTGATTCACCACTCTTTGATTGATTACTACAATTATACTCTCTCTCTATCTGTAAATAGGCATCCTTTGCACACGTCTTGTAAGACAGACATTGCCAGGGAAGTAAATTATTTCACGGACCTGTTTGCCCCCTTAGACTTCCATTATTTGTATTTAGCCAGATCAACTGGTAGCTGTACATTGATACGTAGGTTTTTGTTAATCTGTTGCAACTGATGTGATTGTTTCAGCCAAGAGTGCACTCTGTTTTCTCATCCTATTGTTTTCATTCCCAATTTGTGCACCATGTATCCCATTATTGGTGCTGGTTGTACATGAGGGGATAACAGGCTGCCTCTGCAATGCTCCCTTTTGCAATTAGGACCAATCCCAAAAGACAAGAGAACAAACTACAATAATAAACTGTGAGTATTGCACCTCATGCAGCTATTATCTGATGTTATTCTTCAGTATTCTTGCTCCTGTCACTCTCATTCTTAAGTCCTATTTAGACAGGATTGGTTTTCAAGGAAATGTGTGGAACGTAATCATTAATGCAGTATATCTGTAATGTGAAAAGCCAATTTGCGCAGGGGATCTCTGATGAGTCTCAGAAATTACACAGACCCCGAGAGTCTGCACCATTTGTGCACTGTCACTGCAACAAAAATGCTCCATATGTCAAATGTAACTTCCACAACTGATGCTGATACACTTGAACAGCAGCAACACGGTTGTTTACAGGAGAAAAGAAAAGTCAGTTTGAGATGGTGGTCATCCCTTAAAATCTAAATAACACAGTAGCTGTTATCAGTCTCACAGATTTTCTTTATGACAAGACTAGTTTTTAGATAATTTTATTGGACATGTTAGAATAACTTTGTAGGAACAGTGAATAAAATACTGACCAGATTTAAACTAAAACAACAGACATGCGCCAGTAATGATTACTTTGTCCATCCTCTCACTGTAAAACTAATCCCATCCTATTAGAGCTTTTATCACACTTTCTTTCTCTCTCATGTACTCTGTCTTTGAGATATGACTGTCTGTATTTGACTGATGTTCCTATTTTCCTGGCTTTGCCGTACATTTAACCCTTTAAAAGCCCCACAGATGCAGCCTGGGATAAGGAGAGTCTATCCTAAAATACAATTCCTTCAACTATGTTGCCATTCCTGAGGTGTTTGACAGCTAAAGCACTATATGGAGACATGATAGAAGAGAACATCTATCTCTCAAAGCTAAAATCAAAAGAGTTCACAATAATCTGTGATGTCATGAAATGACAGCTGCTCCTCTGTCAGTGATTGGATGTTTGTGAAAGCTGTTTGCTTGGGATGTGTTTAGTGATTCAGTTAAAAAAGCCGACTGTAGAAGCTCAGTTTCTCTTGTGTCTCCTAGAAATCCCATTTATATATTACTAATTTGCAACAGAAAATAGGTTTTGAGAGAAACGTCCTGTAATGCCACCTATTATATTGTTAATCAAATGAGGCTAAAGTTTGATAAACACACCTGCCAAGGAACAAAATGTTCACTGACAACCTTTATCATTTGTTTTCCCCACAATATCCGCTCTTGCAATACAATATTTGCTCGAAAGCATGATTCATGTTTTTATGGTTATGCTCACAGCACGTGGTTGCGGTAAGGCAAACATGGTCTGAATAGTGTCTACAACCATGCTACCGGCTCTGTTAAGCTTAAAATAAGGCACTGGGGTCCTTTACGATAAATGCTGACATTAGCATGCTAACATGCTCCAAAAGACAATGTTAACATGCTGATATTAAACAGGTATAATGTTTACAATGTTCAACATCCCAGTTCAGCATATTAGCATGCTAACATTTGCTAATTGGCACTAAACTGAGGCTGATGGGAATGTCAGTAGTTGTGCAGATTGACTCATGTTTGGTTCAATATTTAAAGCAAAACCACAATCTTTTCCTATCCTAAACCAACAACCTTTTGTTGCCTACCAAACTATAGTGTCACGATGCTCCCTGACTGCCTCTGTAAAAACAGAGCACAGCCCTTCCATCACTGGAAAAATGTGCCAGTGAACATAATCCATGCAACAATTAATTCTACTTCTTAAAAACATATTTGGGAAAATGAATGAGTACTATATAATTCATTGTAAGGAGAAAGGGTTGTATAATTTAACATCTCACTTCTTCCCAGCATGCATTGAAACCTCAGTTACACAGTCATGCACAACAAGAAGTGATTTTACCTGTGCTGTGCTCATTATTGCCCATACAGTTCTTCTGTCTTACAGTATGTTTACAGCAGCAGCATAAACAGAGAGCACTGTAGGAGTTAAGTTGCACGTTTGTAGAGCTAAATATTTCATGTCACTGCTGTATGCTGAGAGAGCAGGCCAGTAAGATTGTTTTCAGACTGCTCCCAGGATGAGGCAGATTTTCCCATCATACTGTCCTACACTCCCTCATACACGTATACAAACAGACACTGGAATCAGTAATCAAGGTTGAGGTCAAAGAAGGCGTGAAGCTAATATCCTCCTCCTTTTTCATCTTTTTCCCATCTCTGTCCTGTTTCTCCTCACTTTTGGCTGCTTTGTTTCATTGTTCTCTAAAACGACACCCCAAACTGTTTATGAATGTGGTCCCAACCTCACTGTCCCATGAATTCAGTCTCCACTCACACAATGAGCTTTCTTCCTGATAAATTTCTAAATTTTAATTGTGCCCTTCAAATGGGCTGCAAATTCTTCTCCTCTCCCTTTCTCCTCTCTCTTTTCTCTTTCTCTCCCTCGTCTTTCACTCCTTATAATGAGTTTGTTTTATCAGGGCTGTGCGTGGACAGGATGAGTAATTTTGGAGATCACAGGAGAATTCTCTGCATTGCACTCGGTTACAACAGGTTGTCAGAAGGCTTTGGGAGCCTCACTTGCCTTCTCCCTGCCAGCAGTAACTATCTGGCCTTTTAGCATTCAGCATATGAGGCTTAATTACCCAGCTAATCTTATTATGTAAGGTAAAGATGCAATATTTTTCAAATGGATGAGAGGTAACCTTTTGCGTAGTGAGCAACTTTTTTTCAGATTCCTCACCGGTTTATACATTTTCTGTCACTGTCCTTGAAAGAAAAACAACAGCATTAGCTTTCTGATCAAACTTAGGTTTACCTTAATCACAAGAAATTTTACATTACACAACATTACACATAGTCATTTAACACACTGTAAAAATATCGATAATTGCAGCTTTAAATATAGTATAGAGGATTTGTTGTGACCGCTGACTGACAAAGAATTTGTTCCCATGGCCTTTGAAAAACAAGCATTGATCAGACTTTGTGATGGACTGTTGTGTTCTGTGTTATTCTGTGTATGTGCCAAACACAGCAGCTGTCTGTGTTGGTTTAAAATCAGACCATCAAGTGGTTGCCTGTGGGACTGACTATATTAATGCTGACAGATGTTTCAGTTATGGCATCATAAAGCATTTACCTGGTGAAGCCTAGGTGCTCAATATTAAAACTGTACAGTAAAGAAAGTTTGCAGTACACTAATGATTATAAATTATACATAGTACACAATACACACCAGTAACAGTAGGATTCATGCACAATTAATCTCTCGCAACTTCCAAAGCCCCATCATCAAGGTAGAGCTTGATGGCCTTAAAAAGTTAAAGATGACCCTCCCACAAACTTTTGCAATGTTCATTTTTTTCTGAAGCTGTACATATCAGAGAGACCTCTGGTGCTATCGCTCATGACTTTGAGCTTTATCGTGTGTTTTTTTTTATGTTTGGGGAATACAGAGAGAAAAAAACAGTTAGTGAGAGATAAAAGATACAAAGATAAGAGCCTGTGCAGAAAAAAAAACTTGTCATATAATGTGGTGGTTTTCATGGTTTTGCATCAGGCAGTGAAAGGGCTCTTAAATATATGGAGAGAGATGGCTGACTTGTGGGTATTTAATCCCAAACAGGCAGAAAGGTTCAGTTTGTCATAATAATACATTAAGAAGACCACATACTTTATTAAGGGGAATTTCAATGTTTTTTCACTCTGTTGTTAATGTTAGTATTATACACACAGGTCTGAAATACACACGCAGAGATGTCAGAGCGAGGGGGGCTGCCACTTAAGGAGCAGCCCAGGAGGTGAACTGGCACCTCTCCATCAACCAGTCCATATTTAGTATCTCTGGTCCAGGCTGGACTCGAACCAGCAACCCTCCAATTTCCAGCCAAGTCCTTACATACTGAGCTACTAATGCCCTATTAGCAGGGTCTTTTTCTACATCAAAGAAGGTGACATTTTTGACAAGGGTCCCCTTATTTATGTTTTTTTTTTTTTTACAGAATTGAGACCACAATATGTATTTAACAGGACATCTAATTTATCAGTACTCTCTGGTCAACAAACGATGTAATGGTTACACTGTTTCTAAATTACCTCACACAAATTATGGCATTTCTGTATAGCAATTTATTGTTACTTTTCGGCTGTCATATGCACCAACACTAACATATCAGAGCAGATTGCTGAGAGCTTTTTATTAGCAGACATGCCAGAAATTTACAAAAGGCAAAATATCAAGGCCAGCGTTTTGTGTGATTGACTGAGGTTGAAAAGTTTTGATGTCAAAGAAGAAAAATGTGAGTTAGGCGGTCTGATGGGTGGATTTTGAATACGATTTGATGCTGTGGTTTCTTCTTCTTCTTCTGTAACCAAAGCATTCATGTCAGGCTGTTACATCCCCCCCACTAAAGATCAAGAATATAAGGGTAATATAAGGGTATTACGGTGTGTGTAACTGCAATGTGTCCAGATGGGTTCCCCTGTTGCATGTCACCAAAAAACATAAACATTTTAGGCAGCAAGCAGCAATGAAATGCCAGTTGTTCAAATACAGTACATTGGCAGATTCTTTTGTCCAAAGTGAGTCCAAGTTTTCAATATCTTGCTCAGGTACACTTGAGCATGCGGACACGAAAAATCAAAAATTATCAAAAATTAGTGACCAACTCACTCTACCACCTGAACTACAGCCGACTAATTATGCCATCTTGAATATATTTGCATACTTGATAAAGTTGATTTAGTTTGGCAACATTTTAGAAATGTGCTTAAAACATTTTCTAATGAAATCATATCATATCCCTGAAGGTGTGTCTGTATGAACATGCGTGCTACATGTATTCTTGGCCATATGTGTTCGTACATAGAAAAGTGGGAAGTGAATTCTGTTGGTGACAGGCGAGTCTCTCCAGTAGCAGGGACTGACATCTGCGGCTCAGTGGTCTTTATCAATGGTGGGAGTGACACGCAATGAGTGGCACCTTCACTGGCACTCGTTCGCTCACTCTCTTCTCTAATAAGCCTTAGCCTGGTTTGTCGACACTACGCAGCACTCAGGCCTCCTGCTGTGATTTACAACAACATCCGTCGACCAAGAGTGTAGTCTTGAAACCTCGCTTTGCTTAATTCCTCTCAGGTGGAAATGAACACAGTTGCTGTTCGCTGGAGCCATCAAGCTGTCATTCTGCAGAAAACTCTCCAAACTGTTGCTGAGACAGCTAAACAATGACAATGAAGGAGTTATAAAATTACTCTACCACATAATACCTCATGTACTAAATATCAGTGGTTCTCTTCCCCTGGGGGGTACTTTCTAGATTTAGTATTTGAAATGCAAGTGCATGGAAAGCCTAAAAAAAGCATTCAGTCAGCTGCTGCAGAGGTATTTTAACAAGTGAGTCTTATGAGAGCCTGTTTGGACAGGAGGAAGAAGGAATCTGATTTATATTTTCATCTTAAGTGATAGCCTATCATACAGCACCTTTTGAGAGAGCTGTAGTTGTGAAGAGTGAGGTCTGTTTGTCGGATGAGTGTGCACCAGCCGAGGCTGATTATACCAGGGCGAAGCCGAGAGGTGATGTGACACTGCAGCTGTTAGCCCCTGCAGAGTGTTATCACACACAGTCTTGTTTATTCAACACACACTGGTGGGGAGTGCCAAACTCACAATGTTCAGCTTTACTGTATATGTCTCTCTTTTGGCTGTCTTTCTCTAATTTCTTTACTGTTTCTGTGGATCCCCCCCCTTCTGTTTTACTCGCTATCTTTATACAGCATCTTTCTCTCTCGGCTTTTCTCTCTAATCTCACTCTCTTTTCTCTTTTTTTCCCATTTCTGTTCTGCATCAAAGTAAGCCAACGCTCTCCAGCAAGCACCCGCTCAAAGCTTACATTCACACCCTTTGAAGGCACAGCTTGTGTATAAGTTAAGAAAAATGAAAAGTAATTCAACATTTTCTTGCATTTTTGACATACAGAGAGAAATGGACTCAACACCTGAAAATAAGGGACAGAGGAGATTACAAACCCAAATGTGTCGGGCACTGATCCAGAAGACGTGTGACCTGCTACAGTCCCATACAAAGAAGACTCTAAAGTCAGCTGATTTATTGCTCTTCAGAAGACGAGCAAGCTCAGTGTTTTTGCATTTGAAAAGCCAACCTTAAGTGGAAGTAATTTGTTCATGTCCCTGAAGAGCCAGCAGCCAGATTTACCAAAAAGGTCTAAGATGTTTTGTATGAAATTAACACAAACATCGCAGAGTTATTCCACCACAAATTAGGGAACCATCTCAAAAATCAGACAGCCTTGTTCAAGACCTCTGAATCACAACCTACGTACATCATCAGTCTGTTCAGGGATTCAAATGATAGTTGATTCCCCCAGTTGGAGAAACAATCGACCAATCAGAGCTTTATGGTTTTGATTAAGAACAGGGATGTCATCTTCCTACACAACAAGTCCACATATTTCTTTAGTTGAGTGATTGAAATCAAAAATGAATCTTCAGCTATTTTGATAATCAATTAATCGTTTCAGTCATTTTTCAAGCAATAATGCAAAAAAGTCTCTGGTTTCTGTTTCTCACATGTGATTTGCTGCTTTTCTTAGTCATATATGACACAATTTAAATATTTTAGGGTTTGGACAGAAGAATTAAACTGAGGACTACACCATGAGCTTGGATTTTTTTATACTAAACAACGAATCAATTATTCAAGAAAATAATTGGCAAATTAATCAATAATGGAAATAATCATTAGCTGAAACCCACAATTCTTGATTAATGTTCACTTTCTGGCAGCCAGCTTCCATGTTACGTGAAAACTGTGGCGGGACGCATGTGTCAATTGCTACTTATTGGTTAGTTCAAAACAAAAATAAATCATCCTCCCAAAACAGTTTGGCATGAACATGAACACAGTGTTGCTAAATATGAAATGGAATTCAGTTCCATTTTCAGACACAGTGTTCTACTGCTTTTCATGTAAATTAGATAATTAATGTTAAGTCTAGCCAATTAAAACAACATGAAATATTTTTATGTTTTATAGGTTTATGTTGCTTGGTAATGTTGTTCATTGTTTAGTGTGCAATAGTATATGTGTGTATCCAAGCTATGCCCTCCCACTCACAATGTTTTCTGATACATTGTACATATTATTAGGGCTGCAACAATTATCCGATAATTAAATTAACTGACCGACTGAAAAATAATTTTACTATTTTGATAACAATAACAATCTTTTTTTGTAGTTTGTTAAGAAAATTCTCTGATTCTAGTGTCTCAATTCAAAGGATTTGATATGATAGTAAACTGAATATCTTTTGGTTTTGGACTACTGGTTGTGCAAAACAAGACGTCACTTTGGGCTGTGAGAAATTGTCACTATTTCACTATTTTAGACAAAAGACAATTCAACGTTTAATTAACAATCGCCAGATTAATCAGCCTGAGCGGAGGGTGTGGTTGTGTTCAATGACGTTTTGTTCTGCTGAAGCAGTGACATAACTGTGTATCTGTTGTGATGAGACCTAGTAATGTTGAATCATCAGCAATCGACCACTAAACAGCGAAGATGACAGGGGGGCATCCACACATGACTCACATGCAGTTCACTATAGGCAATAACTACCCCCTCACAACCCCTCCCAAGTACATACAGCAAGTGGGTCTTTACATACAGTCCACCTCTGTCAGCCCTTGTTAGCTTGTGTAAGTTATTTATATAATATACGTGTGTATGTACGTGTGTATATATGTGTGTGTGTGTGTGTGTGTATCTGTGTGTGGGTGGTCCCAGCCTGTCATGGTCAATGAGACAATATATGGAGAATTTGGCCCCTGCGGCCTAATCTGAAGGAACTCATTTGAGGAGGGAAATCACAACAAAACAAAGCACTAAAGCTACACGTACAGCTAATAATATAAACCATTTGTCACTTTTTTCCCCCAAAGACACAAAACTTTAACTAAGCTACAAACATAAGTGTCCTGTAATTGAGCTCCAGTGAAAGGCAGGGGTAAGGACGGATATATTCTTATAGTTGTGTGCATACAGTGCAGTAGAGTGAAAGTAGGTATTTTTTCACTCTAATGGCATCTTTAGCAAGACCGTTTCTATGGAGACCTAGTTGCCACGGAAACACAGCATGTCTCTTTGAATTAGAAATGTCTTCCTCTATCCCTCACTCCTCCCTGCTCCGCGTGTCTCACCATCACTTTTTGCTTCTTCGTCCTCTTCTTCCTGACTTCCCCCGACTTTGACAGGCCAGCTGCTGTCAGTCAAAGAGTCATGTGCTGTTAAAGGAGACGTGCGAGAGAGAAAATGGAGGGAAAGAAGATGGATTTTCATCTGTGCTCTCCAAGAAAAAAATTAACAGTTTAGGAGGGAGGGCATCTTTTTTGGAGGGTGAGCGGACTTTATTCTTAATCAAAAGCAACATATTGAAATAGGACGGAAATGTTGAATGACATTCAAAAAGATAATGATGAGGAGGATGCTGCGGAGAGAAGAGCGGGAAGATTGAAGGAGGAAGGGAGGACTACAAAGACAGAGAGGGAGAGCGATAGCTGATGAAAGGGAAGGGGAGAAGTGATTGATTTTTGCTCTCACTGATGCCTCTGGTATCTGTGTAACCATGCTGCCACACTTATCCAGCCTATCTGATATAACTGCATGTGCGATAAAGGGAAGAGAAAGGCAGATTCATGCATACAGAGATGGAGAGTTTCATAAAAAAGAGGGTAGAAAAAGAGCAACAGATTGAGAGACTGACACATATAGACAGAAGAGAATGGAGTTATTGGAGAGAGCAGGAACGTGGAGGAAATCTCCCTCACCCAGGTGCTGATGAATGTCTAAAAGTTGAAGACAAATGAGAGCAATGCTTCAGGGGAAGCGGAGGGGACGAGGAGACACAGAAAGGGGAAACAGAGTCAGGACGTGCCGTAGAAAAGCACGTCATGACAAGGTTTTGAACCGCATGTCTCCCATTGCACGCTGCGCTTGACTCCAGCCTGCACTCTCACCCTGTGTGCTTGTTAGAGAGGAAAGTAGAAATGAAAAGGCACAGTGTATGAATGTAGGGACGATAGACGGAAGAGGGAGGAGAGGCGTGGGGCGGAAAGAGGGCAAATGTGTGTTTTGACACGGTTAAAGGGTGATATAAAGCTCTTACACCTGAAGATCAAGCCAAGGAACGAGCAGAAATGCACTGTAGTGGACACCGATTGTCCTTCGTTTCACTTTCTTTGACTTTAGTATATAATCCTATTTTATTTTTCTAATTTTAAATGATTGCAACTTTTGGTCACACCTGTTTTAGTGATAATGAAAATTCTTTACAGCATTTGTTCCATCAGTACAACATCAGTACACAAAATGTCATGTCATACTTACCCCCCTGTGCCCATGGGTAGTTTTTTTTGGTCAAAATCATTCACTAATTATTTCTAGCCCTTTCATGCATGAATTATGACAGCCTCTGTCAGGATTTGTTTCTGTGTTTCTGTTTTTATTGCTCTTTAGGCATGCAAAATAAAATTATAATAATTTTTTTTTTAACACACATTTTTCAATGAGTTTCTGACATGTCCACTAAGGTGGACAGCGTGCACATAAGGTTTTAACTGAAGAAATATTTATTTAACAAACCAATAAATAAAATGATATATTATGTGAAAACTATATTTTTAATGTTGTTAAACTAATGTGGTCACATATTTTAACATATTCTAATACTGCAATGCAAAAACGTTAAACCTCACTTCTTAGTCCTCAGCCTCTCTATTTCTCAGCATCCTCAGCTCCACTATCACTGCTGCTAGCATTTGGGGTTTCTCCTATTTCTGGCAGCCATTCATCATCGCTGCCACTAGTATTATCCTTACTTGATTCTGATGGAATCAACCAAATGTTACTCACATAATGGAATAAACTACACAAAATATTGTTTTTGTAACAAAAACTGCAAGTGTAAGATAAATCCATTTACATTGACCATACAACAGTGCACATGAAGTATTTTCAAGAAAGTCTCAGTACTAGTTAATCGTAGTTGAAATATAGCAAGCAATGAATAATGTCCAATTTAGTGGACAGATGATTAATAATAATTTCCTCGCAACATAAAATCAATACTTGGAAAGTTTAACAAATGTATCACTCCTTAGTTGTGTTACCAAATTTTATTTACCTGCAGGGGTCTCCTATAATTGGAGGAATGGCAAGATTTACCTGAGTTGCTCAACGTTTCTGATCGTCCGTCGGCCATCTTGGTTTTGACAAATTTAAGTTGCACTTACAACGGCTTACCAGAGGGTGGTAGTGTATGGCATGACACACTAGTGTCCACTGTAGTGGCTGATGTGCAACTAGACGATCAAAACCTCTGCCCATTCAAGTAAATGGCTTTTGAATAGCTGTCCACTTTAGTGACCACTATGCGTGAAGGGGCTAGTAGACTTTCCCATTTTTTATTAGCTGTTATCAGTGAAACAAAACACTTCCTGCACAAATATTTTACATTAAAATCCTTCCTGTGGCTCAAAGGGTGTAATCCCTTCCTTTCCTGGTGGCCTTTTAATGTGAAACATTTTTAGTGTTTAGTGTGTCGTGAGTACCCCCCTGCAAATATAACAGTTGACTGGTAGATTTTGGTAATGTGTATCCACACTTTGTAACGTTTAAGTAAAAACGGTCTTTCATGTTCAGTCAGTCTTCATAACAACTTTGGATCTGGTCTGATTTCCTATCTCTCAGTCTTTTTTGTATGTTGGCATATTGAGGCCTATGTAGATTTTAAAAAATGTGTTATGGAGAAAAAACTGACACAATTTCTGTAGTGTCAGAAAGAGGCAAAGGTACAACAGCGTATTAGGGCCATTGTAGGTTTAAAAAAAATTATGGCGACAAGGGAGAGGGTGGTAATATTCTGAGAAAAAAAAACTAATTTTCCAGATTAAAGTCATAACTTACGAGAAAGACTATAAAATCATAACTTTATGAGAAAAAAAAATTCAGAAAGTACAATTTGTTCTGATGTGCAGATGTTAATAACAACAACCATAACATATGAGCTACTTTTACCGACCAGTATTATGAGTTTTCCTTCTGTTCAAAGACCAAAAGCATAAAAAAGTGGGGAAGAGCTGCAGACATCCATAAAGGACGAAAATGTAACCAGAGATGCTCACAAGTCTTTGAGCTAGAGTCCAAGTCAAGTCTCAAGTCTCTCATGGTTATTACGAATGTTGTATCACCTGCTGCGTTCAATCCAGGTTGCTAATAAAACTTCATAGCTATAAGGAATACTGTTAACCTGTTTTTAACTTACAGAGCACAACCATGTAGCCTAATGTACAATGCGTCTACAATTAGTGACAGCTTATAAACTACTGTAAGTCAACAAACCCTGTTGAGTTTCAAACCCAGTGTAAAGTTAACTAAATAATACTGTAAAGTTACATGGTCAACAATAAAGCTGTAACATGTTTTTAACTTACAGAGCACAACCATGTAATGTGCTATGACAGCTTAAACTACTGACACACCCTGCAGACTCTCAAACCAGTGTAATGTTAGACTATAACTAAATAAAACTGTAAGGTTAGGCTACATGATCAACAATAAACCTGTAATCTCTTTCCAGCCAACGGCAATAATTAACGTGATGGCAGCCAGTGGGATGTTGCGTTCAGCGCTTCTTTGTTTGGGTCTTGTTATATGAAGTGTTAAAGCCAAAGTTTATGATAAATGGCACAGCAGCTGCTGGTGTTTGTTGTCCTCTTTCACGTGCAGCCGCACGCAGCAGATGTTACGTGTTACGTAGGCAGGTTATAGGTAATGGAGAGAGGGAATAACAGCACGCTCATCAGACGTGTCCTAAAAAATAAACATTGTTCACGAGTCCCACGCCTCGAGTCCGAATCGGCAATAATTAACTGGAGTCTGAAGTCTTTTGAGGACGAGTCAAGTCGAGTCTGAAGTCACTGTGTGTGCGACTTAAGTCGCTCTCGAGTCCGAATCTCTAACTCAAGTCCCCATCTCTGGATGTAACACATGCTTTCCAGTGGCTTTGTTACAATCCCTCATAACTGTCTGAAAGCTCCACAACTTCTGTTATTTATGCACTGATTCTTGTTTTATTTTATTAATGACTAAATCAAACTTAGATAACGCTAATTTTCCTAAAGCCCAGGATATACGTGCTTTTTAACAATGCGTAGGTTTAGACAGGTGTCAGCAACGCAAACAACTTAATAATTTATATGCTATAAATATATATCTATAGAGCTGAAAAGATTAGTCCATAAACAACTTTGTTCACATACTTGCCTGCATACTTTGTGTGTACCTGGAGGATTAAACCTGAACCCACTAGGGGGCAGACCAGGACCGGATCATCCTTCGCCGACACCGGATTATCTTCCTTGACAACCTCCAAATTTGCACATCGTAAACAAACAAAACATAGAGACATTCAAGCAGGTTGTGATTTTAATGAGACGTCATAACGATCTCGATAATTGCGGACTAGCTCCAGGAGTTTTATTGTAAACATCCTCCAATAAATCTCCTTTTTTAAAGTCTGCTGCTGACCTTCTTCTTCTTTTGCATTTAATGGCGGTTGGC
This sequence comes from Micropterus dolomieu, assembly GCF_021292245.1. Classification (NCBI taxonomy): domain Eukaryota; kingdom Metazoa; phylum Chordata; class Actinopteri; order Centrarchiformes; family Centrarchidae; genus Micropterus; species Micropterus dolomieu. Next base: position 15,340,220 of record NC_060153.1, on the reverse strand, counting down.
AAACCAACTGCATACCGCCACCACCTGGGCTGGTGTGTGAAACAGTAGATTGCTGCTGACCTGCCGGTCAGATTGATATACTGCCCCCACGTTCATGTGCTGATTTGCATCTCACGGACGTGTAGCGTTAATTCCTGGAGACGTGCACAACCTACGCTCCAAAGGAACACAGGATACGCATGGCAGCCATCTTGTGTACACGAACTTGTAGTTAAAAGCAAGTATATCCAGGGCTTAAATGTACGACTTTTTCCCCCAGAATTTTACACCCCTCCATCGGCTCCGTAACACATTTTTTTTAAATCTACATTGGCCTCATACTTGAACTTGAAACCAGATCCAAAGGCTAGCTGAGCCCAACACTAATTACACAGTACCTTCAGTTACAGGACAGTGGTTTTGTGTGTGTGCTTCGTGCAGCCTAATAATGCAAAACTATTTGTTGCATTATGGGAAATGTTGGATGTTTTTTGTGCTAGGGACCAGTGCTTGAAGTGGGCTGTAACTCATCGGCACACAGTACCGGTACTTTTACATTTTACTCTTTGGCGTACGTGGACTTTTTGCTGCGCACCAGCACTTCTCATAAGCTGCTGGTACTCTTTTCTGCCCTCTCCATATCAGATTCTTTGGGCATTATGTGACACTCACCTGTTCCCTGTCTCACCTGCCTGCTAATCTCTGCCAGCTGATACACATGCCAACATGTCAATGGGGAGTACTGGCACTATTTTTTTCTACTTCAAGCACTGCTAGGGACTATCAGGATATGTCAACCTCTGCAGCTTCTGCCCCCATAGAAAGCATATGAGGTGAAAAACAGATTAAAGTAATTGAACCAAGTGTAAAATCAACAGGAAATGCAGCTCTGTTTACTTAAGGATTTATCTGAAAGCAAAACATGGTTTTATCAATATTCACTCTAACTGTCTATATCTAGGCTTGGCTGTACCTCACTGTCTCTTCTCTACACGCCCCTCTCTCACACATACACAAACACACATACAGATACTAGCACACCAGTTGGTTAGCCAGGTCATGTGGCAGCCGGGGTCAGGTCTAATTGGGTCTCTGGCTTGTTTGGATTGGTGGGATCTGGCCCAATAAGCAAGGCGGAGCGCCGATGTGTCAGTGATTAATTACATGCGTTCTCCGCTGTGCTGACGAGCTTAATCAACTCCTCGTGAAGGAGCTTTCCATTAACCTGCAGGGCTAAAGGTGATGCTAAATTGACTCCCTCCCTATACAACTCCTACCCATTGTTGTCTTACTGGACTTGCTGTTCCTGCAAAGTTTCCTTGTGTTAGTGTTTTTCTGTGTGGCTAATAGGTTTACATTCATTCCCCTCTCTTCTGTTCTTTTCATTACTTTGAACGGTTTCACATCTGTTTCTTACCAGTCGCTCTGCGGACTTCATTTCATCTGTTGTTCTCCATCTTCATCTCTGCCACTCTGTGTTAGGACAAGGCTTTGGGCTTGACTGACATGATGTGAGTGCTGCCGGAGCGTCAGATGTAACAGTGGGAGATTGAATCAGACAATTAATTGTATCTTCCTCGTGGTGCACACAGTGGCGATAGCGATGGAGTGGCAGAGCAAGCTTGAGGCAAACAGTAGTTTCTTGTGCTTTCAGAGAAGTCTTTGTGTGTGTGTGTGTGTGTGTGTGTGTGTGTGTGTGTGCGGGGGGGGGGGGGGGGGGGGGGGGGGGGGGGGGGGGGGGTTCTGGGCATTGCATGCCTGTGGGTGTATGTGTGTTTGTGTGAGAGTGAATGTGTCTGTAAGACAACAAGATTAATTTGTTCTGATTAGACATTCAGTTGATGATTATGTTTCAGTAGCTAGTGGTGCAGAATTGAAGACATGATGGAGTCTTTTAGAGGAGATAATAGAAACCCTCTGGTGTTTTAATGGATTCTGATTTTAGAGCACCGGCTTTGACTTTATCACATGTGGCAGTAAGAGAAGGAAACATTTTGTAAATAAAAAGCAACAACCTAATGTTTATGTGCAGTTACTCAAATATAAATCTATTGAGCTGAAAAGATTAGTCCATAAGCAATTAATTGTTTGTTATTTCTTAAGCAGAAATGCCTGGTTTTCTTAGTTTTTCATGATAGTAAATTGAATATTTTTGGTTTTGGACTGTTGGTCAGACAAAACAGGACATTTGAAGATGTCACCTTGGGCTCAGGGGAATTGTGATGGATGTTTTTCACTATTTACTGACATTTTAGAGAACTAATGATTTATTGATTAATTGAGAGAATGATCAGAGGATGAATTGATAATAAAAATAGTGGAAGCGCAATATGCATGTGTGGATCAACCAATGATCTGTAAGTTAATGCTGTAAAATGCTGAATTTCTGTATCTTATCATATAAGTCCATAAGGCATTAAAAGTCTTTGGTAGTTGGATGGTTATGTTTGCTGCTTGTAGTTTAGGAGAGCTGTTTGTCATGTGTCCCTTTTCATATGTGTTTGAAGAAGAATGCTTTCCCTTACTTTCTGTCATATATATATCTATATATATATATTTATATATATATTTATATAATATTACTATATCAGATATACATATTAAATGTATGTAATAGTAATCCCTGTGAGCAAAAAGCTCAGGTTCTGAATACAACCTTTTTTTGTACTATGAATATCCTTATACGATCATCTGCTCAGGATCTGCTCCAGGCGCAGCACAACCACAAAAGTACAGGGACGTGCCCATCCACCTGCTCAGTCTGTCTCAGCTATTTGATAAACGATTTGTCATGGCTGAACTCTGCCCAGCTTATTTTGACCCATATTTACGTTTTTGTCAGGCTGCCGATTCCAGTGGTGGAAGAAGTCATTTGATGTAAAGAGCGTCACGGTCCACATACGAAGGTGGTGGGGTAAATGGATGTGTCAAGTAAACTCAAATTATATAAATATTTTAACCTAAACATCTTTTCCTAAACATAACCAAGTAGTTTTGTTGCCTAAACGAAAGTTCATACATGTCGTTTTGGGAGCACGGTCATGTTGTACTTTCCATTTTAGATAATTGTCATATTTGTTGTTTTGGGACAATTGACAATCGACCTATTTTGTCATTAAGGTATGAGGACGTGTTGGCTCAGGGCTTTACTTTACATTGCTAAAGTAACTGCTAACTACCACTAATGGTAGCTGCTGTTAGCTAGTTAGCTCAGGTAGCTGCAAGGCAAGGAAAATTTATTTGTTTAATAGGTATATCTTGCAGCGATAGAGAGCACTGAGAACTTCTCTCATACATTAGCGCCTTAAATAAAATTTAATTAAAAGTGGGCTTAAAGGGAGGGGGGCCTTGGAGAGACCTGAGCTAAAACGGCTTGTTTCAAACAGAGGATGAACTGAGGGGCTGCTTAAAGGGCCAGTATATCAAACAAATCAGTACATAATTAAATAAATAATAGACAAAGGAGTATATTAATACTCTCTTGTTAAAGTAAAATCTGTCTGGCACAATATGGCATCCAGCTCATCATACTCTATACCAGGCTGCTGGACAGGACAAAAAAAAAAGGGCCAGTATAAAATAAATTAGATTGATAGATTTTCTGAACTGTGAATCATGCAAAGCTACTCTAGTGGAGTCCCAGAATCAAAATATAGAGCTGGAAATTAGCATAACATTCCCCCTTTAACTGCAGCAATCTGGTTAAACAAAGGTACAGTACGGATGTCCCCTTCAGTGCTCCAGCAGGCCTCCAGGCATATTTGCACTTAATAATGGAGAGTAAATAAATGGGAGTATTGAAAGCATTAATTGAATAATTGGCTTTTTAAGTGACAATTTGAAGTTTAAAGTAAGAATGTAATGCCTTCAAATACAGTGCAACACAAGGGACTTTTATTCCCTGAGTGATGACTGAATGCAGCCGCCTCCTCCGAGTCTGTCAGCAGTGGGCTAACACTGCTCGCTTGGCCAAGTATAAGCCATGTGGCACTCTGCCTTGTTCATTTCCTCAGCCAGTGATCGAGCCTATGTCCCCTTACTTGGTATTTACTAGATTTGCAGATGATGTAATTGTTACTAAGTGTCCTATGAACTCAGTATATCAGGATAAAGTTGACTCATCTAGACAGCTTGTGAACATGTGGCTTAGCTGCTAGCTGTCAGATTGGTGGTGAGAAATAGATACTGTAACTAGTTTGCTGCTGTTTGAAAAAGTGATTATTTACATTTAAACAAGAAAATACCTGAAAGTTTTGTTATTCTTTAAGTGGAGTTTTAAAAAATGTCATATTCAGTAGTGATAGATAAATGAATAAAAAAAATGGTTTTCCTTCTTTGGAGCATTTAAAGCAATTTGATTTTACAAATATATTTTATGCAAAACTGACATTTTGCACTGTGGGTGGGCCAATGAAAAAGAAAAGTCAAAAAGGGATCATTCTCTAGTGGCAGTTTTCCAGGTAGATCTTTCCATTTCTTATTTCTTGTCATTGATCAACAAGTAGCTTGAGCTGACATACAGTAAGTGCTGGTTGAAAGATTAGATGTGTCACTCAAATAATTTACTATCATCATGAGTTAATATGAACACCCATACCAAATGTCAAGGCATTTTACCTATGCACCAAAGTGTCAGTTGGACACCATTACCACCACACCATCAAGGGCTTTACTAAAGCAAAAAAAGTCAACTCTGATTAGGCACACATCTTCTATCAGCAGTATACAGTCATATAACCAAATATGCTGATGAAAGTCAGCATCGTTAGGCAGAAATATGCTGTCTTTAACCAGTATAAGCCCACTATAAGCAGCTATGACATCATTTGCATGATTTGATTTGTGAGCTTAACTCACCAGGTGGGGAGGAAGTGAGAAAGCTGCTTTCCTGTCACTACTGAGAGAATCAATGTATAATAATTATACATATAGGTCTTATATTAAAAATATTAATAATGAATATGGATTACATTTATATAGTGCGTTATCCATCTTGATACTCAAAGCACTTCACAGTGAAGGGGGGGAACTCACCTCAAGCACTACCAATGTGTAGCACCCTGATGCATGGCAACTGTTTCACATGTTCACCACACATCAGCTTGAGGTGGAGGGAAACATTGAGCTAATTACATTGAGGGATGATTAGATGGCTAGATAGGAATTTTGCCAGGACACTGGGGAACTCCCTTCTCTTTACAATAAATGCCACTTTAATGATCAAAGTGACTCAGGATCTCGGTTTAATGTCCAAATAATGGCGTCTTTTACAGCACAGCTTCCTCGTCATCGCTATCGTTATTTTATTAGGACCAGTAATAAAACTGCCCCCTACTGGCCCAACAACACCACTTCCTCCAGCAAGTTTGTTTTCCCAGGAGGTGTCCCATCCAAGAAAATAAAATAAAAAATTTATTTCATGGATTTTTGTTCAGATTTAAATGTGGACCTGCTCCCTCTGTAGATAAAAGGGCTCATTCAAGAGTAACAAAAACACAACAATTCTTATTTTCAGGTGATTGGACACTATTGAAAACATACTTGTGAATATTATATATTTAAATCTTACACACCTTTACTGCTATTAATAATCTGTTTTAAAGTTTTAATTTGTGATGCTCTGTGGTATTTCTTTTTTGCCTACATATTTTGTTGAACGTAAAATATCTTATTGAAATGGAAGTAGAAAAGGCAAGGCACTACAAATAATGTTAGACAATATTTTTTAATAATAATTTTCCCCTAATCTTCCTGCACTCACTATTAAACCCAGACATTGAGAACTCTGCCGGAGCTGTAGAGCGCTATTTTTGTTGTGTGAACTGGTAGAAGCTTGTTTCAAATCTTGTCTTTTCCCCTCTGGAGGTATATGGGAATATTTGTGTGTGTGTGTGTGTGTGTGTGTGTGTGTGTGTGTGTGTGTGCATGAATGAATGTGTTTGCTGGTTCTGATTGTGTTGTTTCATATTTGTACATTTTAAATTATAAAATCTGTGTGAATATATTATGCTTTTCATAAACATCAATGTACAAACATTTGATTTTTGATTTTGTGCAGTTTGTGTTTGTGTGTGTGTGTTTTAGCTGGTCCTAGAAATCACGGTGTTGTCTGGCCTCTGTTAAATCCTACAGAGGTGCAGGTTGTGTCTGGGGGCATTTGGTTGGCCCATTATCCTCTTTGTTGCTGCCAAATGGCTTCTGCTTCTTCTGTAAAGATACCCAAACAATTCGGAGGTAAACACACACCGTTAAATGAAACAAAGACATTTCTGCTTCACAACATTGCTTGTGTTTTTGTGAAGGTCACCTCCAGTTTAAATATTGATTTATTGCCGTAACAAAATAAGAGATTTTGATGAAATTAGCAGCTACATCCTGGAAAAAAACACAGTTATTCAGAATGCCCCTTCCTCTCTCACATCTAAATGCTGCTTCTGTATCTTGACCATAATATTTCATTATTCAAGCTGTACTAATAAAAGACAAAATCAGAGAACATTAACTACAATTATGTTAAATGAATATATGAATGAATGATGGGTTAAATGAATCTATTATGTTTACACACATATCACAAAAATTGCAAATGATAGGCTATAAAAATTAATGATGATGAGTGAATAAAATAGATATAAATTTTACACACCAGCAGCACTTAATCAGTAGAATCAGACTTTTAACACAAGTAATATTTAAAAACAATCCTCAATGAGTATGAGCTAAATATTATTATAGTTATGTCTTTGTTGTTTCTCACCATATTTTCTGTTCTCAAAAGCAGCCTTGTATCCAGGAGATCGTCCTGTATAGAAAGTGGTGCCATCATCATCACTCTACTGGCTACTGTGGGAGTGAATCATATTTCAGCGTTTCTGAAATAATTTCCTCGACAAAAATAGCAAGAGTAATTCAATCAGAGCATTATGGGATGTTTAAAATGAAGTGTACTGAATGAAGCCCGGGAAAGAGACGTTGAAACAGGGTCATTGATAATTAAACAGCCGAATATGAGATTAATTAACACACTGTGTGTGTTTGATTAGAAATATGATGATGAAGCACGCTGGGCTCAAACTGGGGAGGATTGACAGCAGCAGCGGCGTTCAGACTGTGAGGAAGAGAGATAGACAGAGGGAGGAAGATGAAAGGTGGAGAAAGACAAGTGTGATTAAGTGGAAAAAGCCGAGTGTTGGAGGGAACGATGTGTGCATGGGCACTTTTGTGTGTCCTTGTGTGTGAGTGTGTTTGTGAGCCCGTTTCTGAGTTCTAAGGGTTTGCCTGTTTTCTCAAGCGAGACTCTTCTCTATCTCTCTCAGCCTTAACTGCCGCCCCCACTCTCTCTCTCTCTCTCTCTCTCTCTCTCTCTCTCTCTCTCATTCTTCTCCCTCTCCCTCTCTCTCTCTCTCGCTCCGTCTCTCTACCCTCCAATCCTCTCCCACCAGGGCTTGTTGAGCAGTGGGCCGATATGTCGCTCTTCCTCTGCAAATCTAATTGGAGACAGGCTTTCATTGGCATGACATGGAGATGAGTTGCCAAATCCTTTCAGCTCTCCTGCTCGAGGCCCGCTCCCCTCAGCCCTTGTACAGTACTGCACACTGACGCAGCGCCGTTCTCAGGGCCATACTACGAATCTAAACGAAGTGTCCCTGACAATCTGAGCAAAATCAAACGCATCCAACGCTCGCTGTCTTAATGGGTTTAAATCATGCAACAGCCCGTGCTGCTTCTCTGGCAGACATGTTGTATTTAAACATGACGCTGAGAGGGAGAGACGTCAGCACTGTGGGGATCAGTCTGTGAAAAAATAGAAAACTTTTATTTACACAGATGAGTGCGTGCGTTAACGTGCATTGTATTATCCACTGAGAGTGTGGAGTGTGGAGAGAGTCACCTTCTTAACTGGAGGTTATGCTCACATGTTAGGCAGCACTACAGTACCTCAGGGAGCGGGTATGAGACACAGAGGTTTGTGTTACTAAGCTAGCTTTCTGGTGCCATATCAGCACAAAGGTTGAATAAAGCCTCCCAAGTGATTCACTCCTCTACCAGCCTTTTTTTTGTAGGGGCTAATTCACATATCAAACTGTTGCAGATTCAGTGCCACTACACCTTGACTATTTTGAGATTCCTGTGCTGAGCCTGAAGCACCAAAGCAGTGTTTGATGTGACTCAAGATGAGAAAGAAACAGTGGGTGGATGCAAGAGTGGAAGTGCGATTAGAAAGAAACAAATAATTCATTAGGTGGTCATGACCTGCCAATGAAAAAAAGGAGATTTGAAATTATCAGTAAAATGTGAGACTTTGTTTTACACCTTTGTCATAAAATTACATGATATATTTAATTTAAAAGCTCAAGATATAACTCTTTGTGGAATGTCCCTGTATTCTGTCATCTTAGCATAATAAACACAACAAACCTAAAAGCAAAAAACCTAATTACCCTATCAATCCACCTCCCCATTCTGTAGGAGATACAGGCCTGCATGCTTTGGTAAAATTTAAAACTGTGTTTGACAGATACCATAAACACATCTTTAACATAAGTGTTAAAATCAAAAAAGTGTCCAGACTGTGAAGACTATCCTGGAACAAAGACGATACTGTAGATGTTTTTCTTATTTCTGGTCTTTTTATATTTAATAAGCTTTTTTATTGGATTTGCGGACATTTACACTCCAGCAACCCCAGGCAGCGTACTTCAGACCTCAGGTTATGTTAGTCTCATCTTGAAGGTTTTTCTCTTGTGAAAGTAAAAACATACTGAAATATGTAAATAAGTATGTAAGCTGAGCAGCAAAACACAGTTATGTTAGTACAATTCCTTATCATATTTGTAATTGTAGGACTAACTAGGCTCCATCCTGCAACACAAGAACAATGCTTCTTAATTTTCATGTCTTCCATCATCAGCTGGTGAGGATTCTGACTTTTTGACATCCAGGTTTTCCCTCTTTACCCATCTTTTAGCAGGACATCATGTATGTAGCCATAAAGTGCATATTTAAGAAAGTTGTAAAAGATTTGCGTCTTAAAACGAGTCTGCTTGAAACAATTAAAAGTCAGCCGGAGACAGCATTTTTAAAGGGGACCTATTATGCTTTTTCATATTTTCTAGCATTTCTATAACACACACACACACACACACGCACGCACACACACACACACGCTTACTGTTTTATTTATTTATTTAATTTAAATTTTTAATATTTCTTCTTTTTTTTTAACACAAACACACATACGCTTTGATTACTTTACTCTTTAATTACTTGTTTAATGAAATGTATGGGGTTGATTGTTCTCATGGTGTATGTATGATGCTTTGGCAATATTGTTGTTACACATTCATGCCAATAAAGCTAATTTGAATTGAATTATAATATTACAATGTCAGATGTTCATATTAAACATGACCAAAGTTTCAAATGATAAGATAAAAGTATTAAAAAGAAATCCCTGTGAGCCAAAACCTCAGATATCCCCCTGATCCGAACGCTCTGTTTTGAACTGTTTTTTCTACTAATGGCTCGGTATGATGTCATTCCAAGCAATTTCCAAATGTGGTCATTTGCTCCAGGCAGAGAATGCTGGCCACGCCCACAAAGGAACATGCAGACCTATCCCTGCAGCAACCTGGTAAAAGCATTAGACAATGGCCAATCAGAAGACAGTGGGCTTTGCGGGGGGCTGAGTCTCAAATAAACAGAAGCATCTAGGGCTGGAAATGCAGTATAATAGGTCACCTTTAACCTTGTTAAGGAGCTAACGTTAGCTTAATTAGCTAGTGATTCATTTCAATCATCAAAATCTACAAACGTAGACTAGTAATGAGAAGCTACTTTTGTCTACCACTGTCAGAAATCAAGGACCTATTGTTTTTTGAATGTAAAATATTGTAAACCGCACATGTGCCGTGTTCAAATGTAAAGTTTGGCAGGGTAGCAACAGAAACTAAGGAGGACGGGGCTTAGTCAGCATTCAATTTGCAAAAATATGTTGACTCAAAAGGTTTTCATTTGTAAAATGCATCTTCAACACATTTCAGTCCTTGCTTTTGTTGTGGTTTATTTTTAAAAAGTCCATTTTCAAAACTAACCAAATCTGACAGCACAAATTACAAAATGTAACCCACCTCACAGACAGCTGTCTTGCAACTTCTAGAAAGGAGTCACAGATACAGAGGTTGAAAATTAGGTGACAAACCTTTTTGTAGGGCTCATGGTTGAGTAGTGTATGATGTGAAACGACAGGCAAGAAAAGCAAGCAGACGGGAAAGCTCCAGTAATGACACACACACAGACTGTGGCCCTTAGGACAACTCACACCTCTGTGAAATGAAGTCATGGAGCTGCAGGACATTATGTAAAAACATAGGACAGAGAGGAAAAAGATAGGAAGAGAGTGAGGGAGGGGTCAAGGGAAAGTAAGAGAAAAAAAACACTGACACTAATGACATATGAATGAAGGACAGAAATGAAATAGGGGTAATTATGATATGAAAGAGAAAGTAGAATGAGATGATGATTAGCTGTAATCTAAGAAGGAGAGATTGAAGTAAGCAGTGCCCTCATGATCCCTTTGAATGGCAGGTTTGGTCTTACAAGTGATTACACTTCTCTAAGCCCACTTTTAGGAGGAAAGAATCAGAAGAGAGCGATAACAAGAAGACGAAGTTTAGGAAGGTTGAAGGAGACATGGATACAGAGTGAGTAAGAAGGTGAGAAGAAATGAAAGAAGATCCAGAACAGCAGAGTAACTTTGCGATGGAAAAGAGAGAGGTGGTATCTGCACAAGACTGCTCCACATGTTAAAGAGAGAAAATATATGTCCAGCTGAGGAGTGTCATTTCAGCCAAATTCCTAGTGGTATCTGGCTGTAGATAGCCTATATTGCCAAGAGTTTGAGGTCACCCCTCCAAATCATTGAATTCAGGTGTTCCAATCATTTCTATGGCCACAGGTGTATAAAATCAAGCACGTTGGCATACAGACTGCTTCTACAAACGTGTGAAAGAATGGTTCGCTCTCAGGAGCTCAGTGAATTCAAGCGTGGTACCGTGTGTAAATATTCCACGGTCAACTGTTAGCGGTATTATAACAAAGTGGAAGTGATTGGGAACAACAGAAACTTAGCCACGAAGTGGTAGGCCACATAAAATCACAGAGCGGGGTCAGTGCATGCTGAGGCGTACAGCGCACAGAAGTCGTCAATTTTTGGATTAGCTCAAGAACAGTGCATAGAGAGCTTCATGGAATGGGTTTCCATGGCCAAGTAGCTGCATCCAGTCTTTACATCACCAAGTGCAATTCAAAGGATGCAGTGGTGTAAAGCATGCTGCCACTGGACACTAGAGCAGTGGAGACGTATTCTCACACTTCTCTGTCTGGCAATCTGATGGACGAGTCTGGGTTTGGCGGTTGCCAGGAGAACTGACTGCATTGTGCCAAGTGTAAAGTTTGGTGGAGGGGGATTATGGTGCTTATGGTGTTTTTCAGGGGTTGGGCTCGGCCCCTTAGTTCCAGTGAAAGGAACTGTTAATGCTTCAGCATACAGTTTGGGGATGGCCCCTTCCTGTTCCAACATGACTGACCACCAGTGAACAAAGCAAGATCCATAAAGGCATGGATGAACGAGTTGGTGTGGAGAACTTCACTGGCCTGCACAGAATCAGTTAGAAGCAGAGCAGAGACTGCGAGCAAGGCCTTCTTGTCCAACATCTGTGCCTGACCTCACAAATGCGCTTCTAGAAGAACAGTAAAAAATTCCCATGAATGCATTACTAAACCTTGTGGACAGCCTTCACAGAAGAGTTGAAGCTGTTATAGCTGGAAAGGGTGGACCAACTCCATATTAAACCCTAGATTAAGAATGGGATGTCATTAACCTTCCTGTGCATGTAAAGGCAGACGTCCCAAAACGTTTGGAAATGTAGTGTAGTTTTGGTTTAATGTGTCCAGGTTATCAGATATTTGTCTCTGACATTTCTACAGCCACCCAAACACACTGAACAAAATTAGGAACACAACACTTTTGTTCTGTCAAAATCTGTGTTAGTGAGCACTTCTCCTTTACCGAGATAATCCATCCACCTCACAGGTCTGGCATATCTAGATGCTGACAGACAGATTTGTGAATATATATGAGAGAAATAGGTCTTTTGTGTACATAGAGAAAGTCTTAGATGTTTGATGTCAGCTAATGATGAATGGGGGCAAAAACAAAAGGTTTGCCTTTAAAATTTTGTTCAGTATTCAACGGAGGTGGATGGATGGATAGATTTCAGTGGTGGTGCTCAAAGCATTGAAAAACTCATTGAAACTGATAAATTATCAATAAAGGCTGTATTAAAATCTGTTCTTCACTGCCACTGGAATACAATAGTGGTGGAGAAATGCTACATGCATAAATAAAGGTATAAAGAAGTCAAATCTAAACTCAACAGCTTTTAAAATAACCACCATGTTAGTTTTTTAATTGTATAATGTAGGCTAAATCTCACAGGATGCTAAAACCCCCACATTCACACATAATTAATAAATAAAATAATGAGAAATTAAGGCTATTTCCTTGTGCGGAAGAAATAGTCCTTGTGTTAACTGCTGACAGTATGTTTGGTTAATTATCCACAGTAACTGGAGCCTTTTTTTCTGGGATGTTGCTGTTGAAATTTTTTAAATATAATGTCCAGTAGAGCAGAATAACAGGACTGTACAGAGGCAGAAACTCTCAAACATTTCTCAAAATCATGGCAAAAAGCCCCAAACTATCTGAATAGTGAATTACCACTAGAGGTAAATGAGAAAATAATAATTTTTGACTATGGCACCCATCCTAAAGCTAATTTGTTCCTGATGACGCATCATATGCAATTTAGTTTTGAAAAAAGGCTCATTAAGTTCCCCAAAACAGCTGGATACTGTAGTTTTTAGCAAACGTTACTCAACTGGGAGCAGCATTTTCTGGGGACTATTTTTAACACAAGATAAATACACATGGTGTTCTACTGAGTATTTACAGCAACAGGATGGTGTCTGTGGGATCGACTCAAAATAAACCACAGTGGTCTTCATAATGAAGGAAAATCAGTGTCACCCTGTGTGGCTTAGTGATGTATTTTTAATTTGTAGTTTTCTGACAACAACGGAGGTCTGTGCCACAGAGGAATCTGCTGTTACAAATTTGCCTCCACAGACACTACACGTTAGTAGGATCAACTCGTTATTGGTTTTGGTCTTTTCATGGGATTTGTTGACAATAAGAACAGTAAAGAATATCACCAGCTTCATCCTTGTGTCTGTGTGGGAGGACGGATAGTGAACATGGTTAAAGGTTAAAACTGGATCCATTGATGGAATAATAATATGAAATTACATGTGATATTTATCTATAGTCTGAAATTCATTGAACATTCAACATGTTGAAGCAGAATTGCTCAAACAATGATTGATTTTGATGGAAGTGTGAGGTGAGAGGTGAATGGTTTATTAGCTGTTCATGCCAAGCCTTCATTACCTCCCTGAGCAGAGTGGAGTGTATTTACTGTCAATGTAGGTAAAACATCAGGTTTCAGCCTGCGCACACACACATACACTCTCCATCCCCCCTCATTTCAACCACTGCCAATCCCTCCACGATCACTTGACACTGCATTGTTATTACCTCATTACTGTGAAAAGTAAGTAACAGATTATTTGCCTCCCTGTGGGTAATAAAGTGGAGGAAGGGGGGGATGGGCTTTGATGTAGAGCAGAGGTAGCGCACCTAACGCGAGGAGTGCTCAGCCTCCTGCGTGACTGACATGTAGGCCTATGACCGATCGCACACATGGATGGGTACACTTGGTTCATGTCTGTGAATACACATGAACATGAAATTGCAAACATATACAGAATAATGTAAACAATCACTGAAGAGAGATTTTTTTTTTAACTCAAGCTTTAAATTTTAAAGTTCATTTAAAGTAAAAAAACATATTCTGTGGTCCTCTTTAGTCATGCTGTGACGCTCAAACTGTACAGATAACAGCTAGGGTATTGGACTTCAAGGAGCGATAGATTAGAAGACAGATCCCAATTTCATTGTGAGCATGTGACGTTAGCATTTAGCTCAAATAACTGCTGTACTTATTTGTAGCCTCACAGAGCGGCTAGCATAGCTGTAGTTCCCCTTCGAGGGAACTCGAACTGCGTCGGTGACGACACTATGGGAACGCCTCTGGGCATGGCAGGGCTGAATTATGAATGAAACTACTCCAATCCTATTGGTGTTGCTAGAATGGTAGCGTGTGACGGCGTAACCGGAGGCGTATATAAGCACGCCGGCACACAGGACACATTAGCTTCTTTCTATTCAGCAGGCACTCTGAGTATGCTTGGAAGCTCCACTATTGCATCATCATCGTCTTACCTGAAGTCTAGTAAAGCAGCAGTGATCATGTCCGTTAAGCGTTTCCGACAGTGTGTCTTCCCTTGTCCGAAACCCTCCACCGCACAGCTGTCTACGTCCCCTCGGTGGGATTACGGCAACGTGACAGGAATCAGCGTGTCACGTGTCATCCGACACCAAGCGATGACATCCGATTTGGTGGGCAAGGCCTACATGGCAGCGGGTCGTGCTGGTGCCTGCCTGCACACGATGACCGTCTTGCAGGCGTACCAGGCCGATCTTCTTCGGGACTGTGACCTAGTGGGGGGTCCCTCTGAGGAGGACCTGACCGAGCTCCGTAGAGCTACGGACTTAGCTCTCCCTGTTACCAAGGAGACGGCCCGTTCCATCGGCCGCTCCATGGCAGCATTGGTGGCTATGGAGCGCCATCTGTGGCTCAACCTCTCAGGCATCCAGGGGAAGGAGAAGCTTTTCTCCTGGACGCGCCCCTCTCTCTTACTGGCCTGTTTGGCGAAGCAGTGGATGCTGTCGTCAGCAGGTTTCAGCACGCTAAAACACAGGGAGAGGCATTTGAGCAGTATCTCCCACGCCGGTCAGGCTCCAGGACGGCGACGGCTCAGGAGAGGCGGCCGCAGCCCTCGTCCAGCGCCTACCGCCGCAGCCAGAGGCAGAGCGTCGCTTCATGGGATCCCCCTCAACCAACCACAGCGAGTCTCGGCGGGTCCGGGGGAAGAGGTCCTGAGGCTTCGAGTAGTGGATGGCTAAAGGCTGCAGTTCCGGGTTGGCCCCCACAGATTCTACGGGGTGGTCTGGACTGCGGTGCACGCAGGGCAGAGCCGGGTGTTGGGACAGGAAGTTCTCTCTCTGCTCGAATAGAGGCCATAGAACCCGCCGGTCAGAGAGGCCGGGTTCTACAGCCTATACTTCATAGTTCCCAAGAAGGACGGAGGGTTGCGTCCAATTTTGGATCCTAAACCAATCTCTGAGGAGATTCAGGTTCACGATACTCACCATCCCCGCCATCATCAGTCACATCCAATCCGAGGATTGGTTTGTCACGATAGATCTGCAAGACACTTATTTCCACATCTCCATCCGTCCCTCTCACAGGAAGTTCCTGAGGTTCGCCTTCGGGGGTGCAGCGTACTAATATTGGGTTCTTCCGTTCGGCCTAGCACTCTCTCCCCGCACGTTCACCAAATGCATGGATGCAGCCCTGGCCCCGCTCAGGCTCCAGGGCATCCGCATATTAAACTACATCGACGACTGGCTCATCCTTGCCCAGTCTCGGGAGTTAGCGGTTCGGCATTGAGATGTCGTCCTCGCCCACCTTCAGCGTTTGGGGCTGCGGCTCAACGCGAAGAAGAGTGTGCTGATGCCCGCCAAGCAGACTACGTTCCTAGGGGTGGTGTGGGACTCAACGACGATGCGGGCCCACGCGTTGAGTCCATTTTGTCCTCAGTGACCAGAGTGCAGCTAGGCAGCGCCATCACTGTAAAACACTTTCAGAGGGTGTTGGGTCTCCTGGCAGCAGCGTCCAGTATAATACCTTCTGGACTACTGCACATGAGAGCCCTGCAGTGGTGGCTAAAATCCAAGGGATTCTCCCCGAGGGGAAATCCGCGCCAAAACATTATTTCGACAGACACCTCACTCACGGGATGGGGCGCAGTCATGGACGGCCGCTTTGCGAGAGGCTCCTGGCAGGAGCATCATTTCTCCTGGCACATAAATTGCCTGGAAATGTTGGCAGTATTCAGAGCTCTGAGGAGTTTTCTGCCCGCCCTCCGCGGTCGCCACGTCCTTGTCAGAACCAACAATACGGCAGTGGTGGCCTATTTGAATCACCAGGGGGGTCTGCGCTCGCGCCCGTTATGCAAACTGGCACATCAGATCCTCCTGTGGTCCCAGCAGAGACTGCTGTCCCTCAGAGCGATGTACATCCCTGGGACCCAGAATCAGGGAGCAGACCTGCTGTCGAGACAGGGGCTGAGGCCCGGGGAATGGAGACTCCACCCTGAGGTGGTGGAGTTATTATGCGAAAGGTTCGGCCCCACGTGGACTTGTTTGCATCTCGAGAGACTACGCACTGTCGCCTGTGGTTCTCCCTCTCGCCCCCAGCCCTGCTAGGGCTGGATGCCATGGTGCAGACGTGGCGGAGGCTGCGTTTGTATGCCTTTCCTTTCTGGAGCGGGACCGTCAGGACGGCATCAGCCTACTACTAGTAGCCCCGTTTTGGCCGGCACGAGTGTGGTTTTCAGATTTAATATCGCTCCTGGAGGGCCCGCCCTGGCAGGTCCCTCTGAGGAGAGACCTGCTGTCCCAGGCGGAGGGCCGGATCTTTCACCAGCACCCGCCCTGTGGCAGCTGTGGGTCTGGCCCCTGAGGGGGCGCAGTTCCTGGAGGCGGGCCTATCGGCAGGAGCCCCATCCACGAGAAGGATGTATGGCCTGAAGTGGAATGTGTTCGCCACCTGGTGTAGAGAACGGGCAGTGGACCCAGTTACCTGCAGTTCCTCCAGCACCTCCACGGGCCTCTCTCCGTCCACACTCAAGGTGTATGTGGCTGCCATTGCAGCATTCCACGCCCCTCTGAGTGATGGGCCCTTGGGGAGGCTTCCACTGGTCGTGCGCTTCCTCCGTGGAGCCCACAGGATGCGCAAGATCCTTAAGATGGCCTTTCTCCTCGCTATCACCTTTCTGAGGAGGGTGGGGGATCTCCAGGCACTTTCGGTTTCTCCTCGATGCCTGGAGTTTGCCCCGGGGAGGGTCAGGGCCATCCTGCACCCTTGTCCAGGCTATGTCCCTAAGGTTACGTCCAGTTTGGCCGGGTCCACGGTGCTGCAGGTGTTTCATCCCCCACCTCATGTGACGGCGGAGGACGGGAGACTTCATCTGCTCTGCCCTGTCAGAGCACTGAGTATTTATACTCTGAGCTCTTCCCGGTGGAGGAAAGCAGACCAGTTGCTGGTGTGTTTCGGGTCCCCCAAGGCTGGGCTCCCCGCTTCTAAACACACCATCAGCAACTGGATCATTCAGACTATTTCCCTGGCGCACTACTCGAGGCATGGCGGCTTCTAGGGCCCTCCTCGCAGGGGCATTGCTCCAGGATTTGTGTGACGCGGCTGGCTGGGCCACCCCTCACACTTTCATCCGGTTTTACAGTCTGGACCTTCCTTCTGCACCCGGCACCCGTGCGCTCTCCTCTTAGTCGTGCCTCAGGTTTGTACGCTGGGGGCAGGCAGGGTTTCGGCGCGGCCTAAGTGGGTATCTCGTTCCCATAGTGTCGTCACCGACGCAGTTTGAGTTCCCTCAAAGGGGAACGCCTCGGGTTACGTATGTAACCCTTGTTCCCAGAGAAGGGGAATGAGACACTGCGTCGGTCCGCCACACCTCACCCCGCCTGGAGTGCCTTGCTTCATAGAAAAGGGCTAATGTGTCCTGTGTGCCAACGTGCTTATATATGCCTCCGGTTATGCCGTCATACGCTACCGTTCTAGCAACACCAATAGGATTGGAGTAGTTTCATTCATAATTCAGCCCTGCCGCACCCAGAGGTGTTCCCATAGTGTCGTCACCGACGCAGTGTCTCGTTCCCCTTCTCGGGGAACAAGGATTACATACGTAACCCGAGACGACTCCTAACTATGGACAGAGCTTGTCCGTTTGCAGTCTTTATGCTAAGCTTGGCTAACCACGTCCTGCAGCTCTGTGTTTAACACGGAAACATAAAAGTGTTGTCATTTCACTCTTTTCGTATTTCCCAAAATGTTGAACTATTCCTTTAATCTAAACATTTATTAACGTAGACTACACGTTTAACTGTTTAGTCTAGCGTAGACTAAACAGTTAAACAGCAGTGAGTTTAAGCCTGACACCTCCAGTCATCTCAGTCAGCTTTCAACAGTAGCTATACTTCACTCTTGACACACAGAGGACCCCTGACACGATGCTGTTTTCATTACAGCCCCTCTGCCGTGTCGCCTCCGGTCACTAACATTCGTGAATAATCCATCTTGACTTCTGTGTCCCGATGAGTTGCTTGGCGGTTTTTACACGGGTGACTGACCTTGACCAATCCATGGCACCAGACATCAGGCTTCTTACTTTGTCTCTTCTTCCTCTCTCCTTGGAGAAAAATGTTTTGACAGATATGTCTGTCCACACATTTGGTACCCTACTTTAAATATCATTGAACCAGGTGGCTATTTTACCTGTTCTGCTCTCTGTAGCATACTAAATGAGCTAACATAGCTTTGATAGGGCTTGACAAAGAATGAGTCACCTTGTCTGTGTTTGAATATTCACACTAATTGAAAACCTTTTTTGACATTACACGGAAGTAAAAGTCTCTGTTTAAAACATCATAAATACTGTTCATGAATGAAAAATATGTCCTCTTGTTGCACATTATGGAGCATCGACGGAGAATGCACAATGCCAAGGACTATATTTGTTCCTGAGGCTTGTAGTAGCTGGACACGCTCCACAATCATGCCCTACCTTCCAGTTCTCTCTTATGCTGTATGACTCATGACCTTGTTTGCTGATTGGCTCTGTGTCTCCGGTTTCCAGGACGACCACTCCATGTTTTTCCAGTTTGGTCCGTCCATTGAGCAACAGGCCTCTGTCATGTTGAACATCATGGAGGAGTATGACTGGTACATCTTCTCCATAGTCACCACGTACTACCCTGGCTACCAGGACTTTGTCAACAAGGTAAATAAACATACAGACACTCTGATCATGTTAACAAGAACACTTGAACTTATAGCTTCAAGTTTTGGAAACACATTTTGGTAAATTATTTTGTGATTTATGCATCTCATCAAACAATGTTGACCCAAATGGCACCCGTTTCGTAGAATAAACTAATAAACAGTATGTACCTATGGGCATATAGCAGTCTGCCACTTATCTGCTACATTATCAATACAGCAAACCTTTATACATTAAGTACCTCTTGGCAATAAGTTTTGGCTGAAAATGGCGAAGAATGTGATCTGCTAAGATAAATGTATTCATTTGATAAAAACTGACTCCAGAAGCAGCACTTTATTTTATTGTTTATTTAGCTTGGACAATGTACAACTGATAAAATGATCCTAACATCCTTACACTGAGGACGTGGCTGTCTGGTTTTAAGCCATAATATCAAGCTTTTGAAAATGATATGCTTCTGCAGGGTTTGATATAAGAGAGCGAGTTCCATTTTCTGATTGCTTTAATGGAAAAGGCAGATTGGCCGAACTTGTCTTTTTGAATGCAGCCACTCAATGAGGCTTTGGCCTCCATATCTCCACGGCTGAGAACAGACTCTTTAAAGGGGATGGTATGAGATCCTGAGTGACTTTGAACACCAGAAACACATCTGAAAAGAATAAAAAGATATTGAAAGTCAGCTAATCATATTTCTTAATAATGTTGCTGCAATGGCAGTGTCTTGCCTTTGAACAAAGTTAGAGTAACACTCTGGTTTAAAAGAAAAAAAACATTTATTAATATTAATCATCTAAATGGAAATTATGAATGAGTATATTATGAATGAGGATATTTAGTGACCATACTCCTCTGTGGAGCATTTCACAGTAGTCAAATTAGCTTTATGTTGAATGTATATAATGTATAGAGTCTAATATCAACTGGTATAGTTTACTGTCCCTACTGTACATCTATATCTTATATTTAAAAATATTTTTAAAACAAACAACTCAAAGCTCAGATGAATTAAGCAGAGAAAGAAACTTAAAGTAAATCTTATGTATGCAACCAGTTATCCTAAATCTCACTCTATCTTGCTGTTTTCTCTCAAGCAAGGTTTCTTCTTTCAATACAGAAGAAAATGAGTGTTGTCATGTGATACTTCACAGAATTTTTTTATTCTGCCTGTTATTCAACTTGGACAACTCACTTTGCATTGATTTCTACTTAAGGCACAGCTATATATATTTAACTGCCATATATAAGGATCCACAATCTTAAAAATGACTTATTGCTGCACACAGACACTATCTCTATGAGAGTTTCCTCTATGTGTGTGAGGAAGATTTGGGAAAAGAGATTACCTAATCTCCTGTAACTTTTTTTTTTAAATCGACCACTGTGTCCTACTCCCAAGAGACATGTAAAGACTGAAGAGTTTTGCAATCTGGGAGCTGGAGGAGGAGACATCTCAGTCAAGTTTGTTCTAGTATCTCTTCTTAACAACTCAACTGTGCAGCCTACACTTTTTAAATCACACCTCCCTTTCCTATCTAGATCCGCAGTACCATCGACAACAGCTTTGTGGGATGGGAGCTAGAAGAGGTCCTCCTACTGGACATGTCGGTGGATGACGGAGACTCCAAGATTCAGAATCAGCTGAAGAAACTGCAGAGTCCTGTTATTCTGCTCTACTGCACAAAGGAGGAGGCTACCACTATCTTCGAGGTGGCCCATTCTGTGGGCCTCACAGGTTATGGTTTCACCTGGATCGTGCCCTCTTTGGTGGCTGGAGATGCAGACCATGTTCCCTCTGTCTTCCCTACAGGTACACCCAAACACCAGGGACCCGTTTTAGAAAGACAGACTTTCAATTTAAATTTAAATTTCAAAACACTATTAGTACTATTATTATTATTATATAGACTCATAGATTAGTACAATTTAAATTGAGAAATATCTATCACAACAAGCATACCATAATACATAAATACATAAACAGACGTATATGAACATCGTCATTATAGTCTAATGCAGCAATACTTATTGAAATGAGTACATTGTCAAACATACAGTGCAAAGGTAATGTAGGTGTTATGTAATATATGTATAGTCAAGGCTTAGATGACCATGGCTTGAATCTAACTACTAGTCAGACTTCAGATGGATGTCTGAATTTATCTGTTGCACAAAGCTGTGTAGTTCTTGACCATCTTAAGTTAAGACTTCTGTAATTTGCTATGCCTTCTAGGTAAATTAACAACAATATAAAAACCAGTGGCATAAAATCTCAGAAAGATGCAATTTTTTATAGTAGCAGATCTCAGTACCTCTGCTATCTCGTCTGTCTGGGTCACTCCACAACATTGTTAGCGGACCACAAATTATGAGTCATGTTTCACTCATTTTTGTCATTTAGTCCCACTGGTCTGCAGGTGTCATGGATTGTTACTATGGAAACATGGCTCTTAGTCCATAATTAGCCCCGGGATAAGGGTGGATTTTATATGCTTAAAATAAGTCTTTATTTTTGTGACAGTCTAACTTGCATTATCGAAGGGCAAAATTATAAAATATCTTTTTGAATAATGGAGGTGGTCTTACCCTTTTAAATAGAGATAATCATATCATCAATACAGCTAATTAAGGTTTTGCAGAGAAATCTCATTAAGTGCCAAATGTCAGATTTTGAACATTAAGTCACCATTGCCAAATTAATTATGTTGCTTGGTTTTTAATCATAGAGTAAACAAATAAGACATCTGTCACAATCACTGCTATTATTAGCAGTTTTCAAAATTGAGACCACTTTCCATAAACCTGTACCTGTTGCAGGTTGGGTCATGATTTTTTTGGGACAGTGAGGGCAACTGGAGATGATCAACAACATCAGAGTGATTTTTCCAGGGTTTGCTCATAAACACTGACAGCTTTAGTGGCCTGATCTGGAGTGATGAGGTCTCCGGCGCAGTTATGCTTGTCATTATACAGTATAGCTTTTAATAAAGTTCAGCTTTGGTGTCCTCTTACTGCTTTGCACCATTAAGCATCTTCTTTTTAACTGTAAAGCAATCCAAACATTTCCCCTCTAAACCCAACCCAGGGCACATGATGTAAAATATAATCTACATGCTGCCAGGGATGCTCTCGTTTCTGCACGGTAGTTTTCTCTCAGAATTACATCTTAATAGTTGATTCATGTTGGGGCACCCCTGTGGAAGAGGAATTTAAGGTGCTGATCATGAACCTTACCGAGGTCAGTTCAACTCCAGCTAGGGACCTTTGTTGCATTTTATTCCCCATCTCTCTGCTGTCCTTTCTCATGTAAAGGCACTTAATGTCTTTATAAAATGCAGAGTTTCTGCAGTTACATACATGAGTGACTGTGGGCTGTCAACTAATTTTTTTTAGAGCCACAGCAATTCCAGACCTTAGGTTACTAAGTGATCACAAAGAGTTTCATGCAGTGATGTTTACAGATTTTTAACATGGGGAAAAAGAGGGTGCTGGTATCGGTGGGTACTTAGTATCGGCAAAAAACCTGAGTTTAAGTTTCAGAGTCAGGAGAGAAAACATTGGATTAGTGCTTCCTTAGTTAAACACACATAGTTTAACACTTAACCTCCTAAATCATAATATTTTTGGAAGCGCTGGAGAACACAGTATCCTTGATTGTGCAGTCAACATATAAGTATGTTATGTCATTGATTCATACCAATATATATTTGAAGTACTTTGATTTTAAGCATATGCAGTATGTACAACTTTAATGAAAGGCTGTACCGACAGGATCAGTTTCCCACCTTTGCTGGATGTAATTTACTGACCTCATCTAATCTTTAGACAGGGAATCAGATGTAAAACCAAAAGTGTCCAAACTTAAAAAATTGCTCTTTTTTCATGTTGTTGAACAAACTGTATTACATCATTATGTAGTACGTTTTGTAAAAAGTATTTTGAAATCTGGGCAAAAGTGACAGATGGGGATGTTTGCATATATGCATATATGCAAATGCTCTGGTGTATTTGCACTACGCTGTGGCAGTCAGTGCTAGGGTGCATACTGATTTCTGTTAACCTCAGGTATGGGACTCAATCATTTGTGTGCCAGTTCACTTTTATATTTGATCATTGTACACCAACTTATTACACAAAACCTCACCTAAGTATGAGATAAATATGGACTGACAAGCTTTACTTTTTCAGTTCAGTTCTTATAATAGTCTGAGCTTATGGCCACACTGGAGTCAATCATTAGGAGAATTCCCAGTGATATTGACCAGCCATGGAATATGAGCAGAAAATGCAGTTATTTATGGGTGTAAGAGATGGATGCAGACATCTGATAGCTAGCAGTTCCTCAAGCTTGGAAAGCCAAGCTTAACAAAATGAGCTGAGGAATGATCATGGTCTCGACTGACGCTCATACTCAGCTATTTCTTCAACCTGTATGAGCATTTCTTTTAAAAATAGCACAGTAAACAACTCCACTATGGCTTAGAACAAATTAAAATATTGTAGGTATTATTGCACTCTTAATTTTGTCTCAGTGATTTGCTGCTCTTCAGCCTCCTCTAAAATGCTCTAATTTTTGTTTATCTTTTCCCCCTCTGGCTATTTTTCATTGCACTGTGCCTCTGCTTGCCCATTTGTATTCTCCCTCTCTTTTGTCCACACTTTTCTGCCTCTCACTCGCTCCTTTTCATCTTTTTCCATATTTCGTTCTACTTCTTCTTCTCCCTTCCTCTCACCTCACTCCATCTCTCTCTCTTTCCCAGGGCTTATCTCCGTGTCATATGACGAATGGGACTACAACATCGAGGCCAGGGTACGTGATGCAGTGGCTGTCATTGCCACAGCGACCTCCACCATGATGCTGGACCGGGGGCCACACACCCTGCTGAAGACAAGCTGTCTCGGGACACCTGACAAAAAGAGCTCCAACACTGGCCACTCCAAGGAAATACTGAAGTGAGTCAATGCTAAGGAGATGCATGTTCAGGAGAAAGCACAAAACAAATATTGGTGAAACTAAAATCCAATCATAGTTTGTAACTAGGCCTAAAATTTGTCCACACGCTGAAGCATTGCGCAAAGGGCTTTACAAAACTAAAAACACAAGAGCAAAGGTATAAGGAATGGATTAAACTGTGTGTTTATCTGCTTAAATGTAAGCTGCAAATGTTAGCATGCAAGCTAACCAGTTCACTACATGCAGTAGAAACCTAGCATTATTTCAAAAGGCAAGGCGGGATGTCATTAGCTAACTATGTTCAGGGCTGGAACATCCACCCTGTGGGAGCCAAGATGCTACTATTTAAGTGTTTAGAGTTTAGTTAGTGGCTATATCCTGCTCTTTATTTGATTTAGGGAAGTTTACCTCAGCAACACCAACCAAACTTGTGTTAGTGTTGCGTTAGACAAATTCATTAGTGATTCCTCATCTTTACTTTTCTCTTGTAAAAGTGATGCATACTGTTTTTTTTGCCATGCAAGAATAGAAAGCTTGACAGATGTAGCAACAGTAACTAAGTGGCCTTGAGGGGGGTCATTTGAGTAAGGAGTAAATGTTTTGGATAAGGCTGCCAATTGCCCTGCAAAATGCACAGGTTTGCTTTCCCATCATATTTTCAGCACAGATCATTTGTTTGTGGGAGCTGTAACTTCAAATAAACAATCAGTGCTTTTGATTAAATATTGTTTTGACTTTGAGCCCAGGTCCAGGAAAGACAATCTTCTCTGCTGGAAAAAACATGGCAAATGGAAAAGCAATGCGCCACGGTCACCTTGTTTTATAAGATTTGAAATTTACTTTGGTACAGAAACAGGGCATGATACACAATGCAAAAAGATGGGCTGAATTAAAGCAGATGAAATCTTATTTTTCAGAGCCAAATTAAATGGCTAGTAAAGTAACAGGAGCGGAAACAAGTATAGTTTGGTATTTAGTTGGTAAAGCACCGTGCAGTACAACATGGACTACAAATATTCACAGAGATGCCGAAAAGTTCCCTGAAAGAGTTTAAGTAGTTTAATTAGCCAACAAAAACTTAAAACACAAGATGAACTGAGACATTAGCTCTCAGAATTATAACAACATCTTGTCTTATCTTTAGCTTAACCCACAGCCATCTTTAAAGGAAAACATCCTTCTTTTCCCTCTTCCTCTGAACCGCCTTGTTTTGCTTTTTAGCACATTACAGAACAAGCAGGAGCATTGGAATTCAATAATTAATCCCCATTTAACTTCATGGGCCATGCTTTTACTCTTCACATTGATCAGAGATTTCACAGCTAATTGAATGTTTGGGGACAACTGGATTAATGAAAAAAAGAGCCAAAGAACACGAGTGGGGTTATCACCAAAGCACACAGAAACACACGTGCAAACTCACACATATGTGTCGTGTCATTACAGCATGACATTTAACTGCTCTTAATCTAATAGAAGCTTAGACTTACTGATGTCACTCCTTACTAGATGTATTGTAGCTTATAAAACAATGTGCCTTTTATCCCTCTTTCCCCCCTAATATTTAACATTTTCTCTTTTTTTGTTTGTTTTTTTTCACTGTCAGTTTGAATTTGAGGAACGTGAAGAACTAGGGAAACATTACGCAACCTCCCCTGCAACTACTGCATTAATCTCCAGGTTGAGGATGATGCATTACTGTAAAATGTAGGCTTGTCTTTACTCATGCTTCTGTTTTTAATATCAGGGGCACTTGGGTTTGTCGTTTAGGATTCCGCCACCAACGGGACTGAGATAACAATAACACCACAGCCATGAATATTTCAATCCCCAAAGGGCGCTATCAGGCACAGGGTTAGCTCTCAATCATCCTTCAGGCACACACCTGGGACGCTACTGTGCTGTGCGTGTGTGTTGAGAGTGTGTTTTCCAACCAGCCATTCAATTTTCTCCATTCGACTGAGCAAAAGTAGAGAATTTGGATCGGTGGATTTTGGTGGTGACCCTAGAGGCTAGAAACAGCCTAACACATACACACACACACACACACACAATTCCACCTATTCCATCCCCTCACCCCCAGAGACTAAAACTATAATAAGGCCATATGTCTCTGCACGGTCCTGTATAGCTACAGGCCACAGTGGGCTGCATGCACGCTGGATAAGCATGCCATCCTGTCAGCACTGATGGACGGAGATGGGAGGTCCCATTGAGTCACGCTCTCAAATTTGTTTAGGGGCTGGTTGACCTTGGGGGGCACACACAAACACATACACACAAACGTGCATATACATAAATACATGCATACACCGCGAACACTCACACACATGCAGAGCTCTACAGGCCATCCATTGTTTCCTGTCACACAGAGAGGACAGGAACGCTAGGATAATGAGAAAATGTGCTCCAAGTGGTTTTGGATGAGACGCAAAGGGGCTTGTTTGTGTGTGGATGTTGCAGGGAAAGGGATGTTTTGTCTTATTTGTTTGACTGTGTATGTGCGCTTGAGTTCAGATTCCCTCTCAAATCCCCGCGCTGATATAAAATGCTGCACTGGTAGATGTGATGTAAGAGATGATTAATATTTTGTAGTGAGTTTGGTTTCATGTAATCTGACTAGACGTTTGTCTTCATGTCTGTGGGCTGGCTGCGCGCGCTCAGTCCGGGCCTTTAATGGGAAACCTTTTCTGCAGGCCATCTGACCCCAGTGCTGCCTCTCATGCATGTAAGGCAAGCATGTTACTCTCATCCTATTTCACCTATAAAATGTTTTTTTCCAGGAGAGCAGTGGTATTGCATTTCTTAATGGACACAATAAAAGTGGCTGTTTAATAAATCCTGGCTTTGTTTTTTAGAAGGCAAGGCCATTTCATTGTGCTTTTCGACATCTAGACCACAAATGGCCGTCTCTTTTCAAAGACCCTTCCTTGCCCTAGAAGTGGGTCAGACTACACGTCATGTCAGTCAGTTCCTGTTTCGTTTCCTTTTATTTATATATTTTTGTTACATCTCTTTTCTTTTGTTAACCTCTTTTCCACCGAGGTCTCTGTCTGGACTATGTGGATACCTCATGTTTTGTTCCAGAATATTCTCTGCTTTTCACCTCTTTGTTATTCTTTCTTTTACTTTTATCACTTTCTGATGCTCCTACAGGAGTCCATTCTCACTGAGAATGATTGCTGTCCTCCACTTCCCTTCTCTCTCTCTTTCTTCTTGAACTTACTGTTGAGGAGGATTAGTGTGTTGAAGGACAGGATTACTCATATTGAGCATCTCCCTGTTTATGGCTAATACCTGTGAGGGACATTAGAATGCCAGAGAAATAACCAAATATAATAAAAATTTCACATGGCCTTTTACTTATTGGAATGTTCACTTATCGGTGAATCTATCTATTACACTGTATATTCTGCTCACGACATGTTCAGTGCCGTGTGTGTAATTTATTACACATTTCACTGTTACTAACATTTATTTTATCATGATTATTTCATGATGTTATTCAGTTAAGACCATAACACAACTAATACTGGAATTTCAAGGCTGATACCAAGATCAATATTTGAGGGAGAGAAAAAATTCGAAAACGATTAATTTATTGTCTGATATAAATTCTTTATATAAACGCATAAACATGTCTTTCTGTTGCGCAATTCCTTGTTACTTATCACCTGCCATATATATTGATATAACACATCTGCAATAAGCTAATATCAGCTGATATATCAGTCCAGCTAATTTATTCTTCTTATCACAGACTACCAACTGTATTAATGTAAGATACAAAACCACTTGGGCAGTGTCCTGCCAAGCTGTGCAATGTACATGGCCAACAGCTATTTTTAATATTAAGTGTTTTTTGATGGACTTCTCCTTTAATGTACCCAACAGCAGTGTTGCTCTAAAGATGTTTATGAATTTTGTTCAAATATTAGCTCATAAAAATGGGGTTGAAAGGGTTTGCACTCTTGAGTTTGAGATTTTTTCAAGAGGTGGTGTCAGGTGTGTGTAGCCAAAATAAAAAGTCCCATATCAAAGGAAATATTGTCCTCTTACTGACAAAAATAAGAACAAGAGGTTCTTCAGATGCAAAAAGGTGAACGTTTCGGTCATAGGACCATCGTGAGCACAACTTGTGCCAGCGAATTTGTGTAGTTGTTTGAGTTTTCCTTTTGTGTGGAAGTATGCCCTGATGAGTTGCAAGAAGTAAGATGAGATCATCTGAGAAATTATTAGAAAGCTTTTTTACAACTCCCCAAAGTGCCTCCTTCATTTTTAGTATGACTAAATGACTTAAATGACTGTTCATGTGTTGTTAAAGACACATTGTTATTTCTGAGATTACAGTCGAAAAAAGTATACATGAGTATTTGAGGTTTGCAGACTTTGGAAGGTCAGTGTCCTTACCTATTCACATTTAAAATGAGAGAGGGCTCTCTGTGATTTGGTGGTCCCCTACTTCAGACTCCACAGGTAGCTGTCTGATGTTTCCTGTTCAACAGGGGTCCAGATCACATGAAGGACTCGCTTGTAAAGCTCAAAGCAATTCAGAGCCTACATCTTTTTCTATCAGTCTGTGTGTGCATTTCTGCTGTCAGAGCGGTGCCACCAGCAATAAATGGGTCAATAAATAAACAATGCCTTAATTACTTGTGCTTAGAATTTGGATGTTTTTTAAATTCAGTTTCAGTCCCAATAAAGAGTATTTGCAAAGTTATTGTTATGTTGGAGCTGAAACTCAAGTGAATTCAAACTAATCGTGCAGAAAAGGTTTTAGCTTGTGGCTACTTCAAGGCACTTGGGAATGTAGATGTAGATCAGATACTGAACCAACAAAATGTTTAATTATGACACTGTTTGAGACACCAGCTTTCAAGCTGATCACGTAGGTAATGTAGGAAGCATACAAGTTAATAAATTATACAACTGGGTTTCTTATGGAAATTATTCTTAATATTCCTCTTTTGTTCAGTTGCAGTTTGATTATACCTGCAGTCACATATTTTAAAATTTTAAAACAGTTTTTAGCAGACTAAGCTAGAATTTAGAAAAACTTTTATATTTGACAATACAAATACATTTATACTAATCTCATTTATATCAATCTAAATACTTAAATATGAATCAAGATGGTCAGTTACAACGATCAATCAAATCAAAGTAATTTGTAGCGAAACAGTTTTGCTGGCCTCCACAGTTTGTAAAAACAAAATAAAGTTGAAAAAAAGTTATCTTTTGTTGTTATAAAGAAACACAATAATATGATGGTACGGCAGTGTGACTTTGGTGACCTGACTTTGCTCATTCAAATCTGGTCAATGTTTTCCAAACTCTGTGAACCTGAAGTTAACAATTCCTGTCATGTTTTTAAAATGTTGTTTAATGTTGTTTAATATTTTTAAAATTGTATTGTGTTGGCTAATGTCCTTGCTCTCGTATGTCTGCACCCTGAAAATATTATGGATTTTGACTGTATTGTAATCACACATAGCCCCCCCCCCTTGTGAAAAGCTTTTGCCACCCTGTTCATTTTGTGGCACAGCTCTTATGTTCTCTGCCTTACCATAATATACCATATTCTATAGCTGCACAGGCTCCTCACAGAGTCACTGCCTCTATCCTACACATGTCATCAGTAACTGGTAACTCTTCAGAGGCAGGTCTTCTGCAGTCATCCCAGATTATGAGTCACCCATCCAAACCTGATACAGTATGTGTGTGTGCACGACAGACGTCCTTACCCACATGCACAGCAGGGATATATATTTTTTTGCATCTCTGCATTGCAGTGACAGGGAATTTGTGTCCCTTTACAGCTTCACTTGGAGATAAAAAAGACAGTCATATCGAATGGCTCTGAAATACGTTTGAAGAGATTTTAGGGAAAAAAAGGGGGGAAAGAGGGTTTGTGTCCATGCCACTGATGATTCATTGTCTCTGTTACTAAAAAATAAAGTCCCCTCACAGCCAGCGATTAGTTGGGGAACAGTTGGTGAGCAAGCCGCACACAAGCGCTGCATATGGCTGTGATGAAGCCGCATGAGGTTCTGTTAGTAGCTCATCCCAGTCCTTTTTATTTTTAATTTCTTTTTCAGCAGAGTCAGAGGGGAATTCTGACATGAGAAGGGATCAAACGGCACATAAAAGCTACATCAATAGTACAGGGATAGGCCTACAAAATGATAAACAGAGCAGCCTCTGCTGCTGTAAATTCACAGCATGCGTCAGTCTTTGTGAAGGCACAGGTTAATGTACGGGCAGATGAATCCTATTGATGTGTGATTCGACGAGCTACTCCCAAGGTGAGATGGAGAGACTGATCTGAAAGTGAAAGACAGTATTAGGGGAAGTGGGTAAACACTCAGGTTTAGACAGAAAAATACTCCTTTCTCTTTCTTGCTTTCAACCAGCCTGAGATGACTGTTCCCATGGCAACACAGCTGATTGCATGAACATTGCTGTGGTTGTGGGTACCATGGCAACACATTACATTACATTAAGTTGGTGTTAAGAGCCTCCCTATGTTGCGGTTTTGCGGATATGGACGCTTGGTCAAGGCTCATCAGCGTCAGTTTGTAATGCACCGGGGATCCCCATAACTAGGGTGACTATATTTTGGTTTTCCAAAAAGAGCACAGTTGGGGCAGGAGGCAGACGTATGCATGTTGCTACCACCTTTATTTGACACTGACACGTATGTACTAGCTTTGCAGGTCATGCATTCTGCTTCACCTGGATTCACATGGAATTTGTGTATTATTATTGTGTATATTTATTATAACAATAAAAAGTTTAATGTTAGTATAATACTAATATATTTATAGGTTACACTTTTGGCTTATGTCTGCCTTCAGATTGTTTATAGTAGGCCTATTTGTAACTTTTCAACAATTAAACTGATTAAAAAATAAAAACGTTTTCTGTCTTGTTAAGGTTTGATCAGGGCCAATATTAGTATTCATTAGAATTTCAGATAATAGTATTATATAGAGCTTACCCCTAGTATAATATTAATTTCAGTTATGTAGTTGTTCTCTTAAATCCTTGTGCATGAAAATACTCTACATGGTAGAGTCTATTATTTGTTAATGCTAAGTGCTAACTTGTCAATAATCAGAACCATTCATGCAGAAGGAATTTTTTTTAATGTCCCGGACATTGTGTAGAAACATGGCGGTGCAACATGACGACTTCCATGTAAGAGGACCCGCGGTTATGGAGATAGAAATGGCAGTAATAAAAACATAACGGTTTATTTTGTAAGGTACACCACTGAAAACATATTATTTTGCATTTCTGTCTATAAATTCTCCTAAATATTACACACTGAATCTTGAAATGTTTTTATTTAAGTTACGTAGGTTACGTAAATTGCGTAAGTTACTCAACTATTGTTACTTAACTTACGTAAGTTAACTGACCCAAACCATGATGTTTTCCTAACGCTAACCAAGTACTTTTGGTGACTAAACCTAACTAAACTGCAACGTTTCACAACTTAAATAATGTGTTGTTTAAAAATGGAGATGTTTTGCAATGTGAATGTTTTATTTTGAAAGTCTAACCGGATGTTTATTGTTGCTAACTTGACCGCGGAGACCTAAAGGCCAGAAAATGATGCCAAAGGGGGACCCAGTGTGTTCAAAAGTGACACCAAAGGGTTTTGACCATGCGTCCATATGTGACGAGCTGGGAGTGAGAATGTGTTTGCTTATACGCATCTCCCCGTCATGACCACACAGACACACACAAAGAGGCCGCCACTAGTCACATGGGTCACCATGGCATCAGCAACAAAGTGGACCTCCTCAGCCGCCACCCACACTGCCTTGATCTTTTTGGTTCCATATTGAAACTGAGATTATGTTTAGGAGGCTAATCCCATGTTACATGCGTATTATAGCTCTTTTAGTGTGCTAGCTAGCCAGCATGCAGCAATAGGCGTTTCATGGAGGCTTGAGTCATACAGTATTATTGACTTACTCAAGGCGTGTAGCCTACTTAGATCTGTGTGTGTGTGTGTGTGTGTGTGTGTGTGTGTGAGGTTGGTATATAAATAGTCAAAGTTGAAAACATTACAGATAGAGGTACTGAATGTTCTAGTAGGAGGTACTTGCGATAAAATCTTGGGTAAGTTTCAGGGCCATTGCTCATCTGTTGTCTGCGGATTTTTTTTCCACTTGTGAATAGATTTATTGTCTTTTTTCACACTGTTGACTGGGTTGGAGATGATGGTGGGTAAAATGTGCATGGCACCTCCTTTAAAACATTTACACACACAAACACACAAATACACACAGACACACACACTCGCACACACACACAAACGGCCCCTCAGTCCTTGCATTCAGACAAGATATTTATTTCTCCAGCGGATTGTTTCAGAGGCAGAGCGTCTCCATGGTGATGGCAGCCCACAGATCAGGATGAGGAAGAGAGAGGGAAGGAGGGAGGGAGAAATGATTCCAGCTTATCTGCCACTGCTGTACACTTGTTGACACACATATATGCTGATGTGTATTCACACAGGCGGTTAATACACTCTACTCCATCCTCTCTCTTTCACTCCTGGTTTCTTGTTGATCTCTTCGCGCTCCCTGCTCTCTCACTCACTCTCACTTCACCTCCCTCCCTGTATGCCTTCTTTATGTTTCTCAGTTTAATCAGATGCCATATGTTTTAACCAAGCTTCAAACTGGGTCATCTTTGCCATATTTTACACTAACTAACCACCCTTTGCAACACTAGGTAAATTAGGGCAGAGAACAGCAGCATTAGAAGAAGTGTCCTTGCTTTTAGTTACCATACAATGTGATATCTCTGTGAAGGGTCTCAGTCATCCAGATCATAGTTATTCAAGAAAGGTTAAGTCAAAGGCAACTGGACTGATACTTAATAAGAGGCGTCTTCAAGCATTTTCAATGGAGTACATTTGCCCTTGATTTAACCTTCCTTGGATACAATGTGATCATGAAGAATTCTGTGCTTCTGCTTTTTCGGTTTCCATCGTCACACTTTTGAATAACGTGTGTATATATACTGTATATATCTTTATTTAACTACAAAATGACCTTGAGATGTAAAATGGTCTTTTTCAGGTAATGTCCTAAAACATAAAGGTTACTACCAGTGCTTAATTTGTGCCGGAGCGCTGCTCCGGTACCTCTGAGTTTAAGCCTTTATAAACACACACACACACACACACACACAAACAAACGTATATGTATACACCTCTGGCAAGTCATTCCGGTTAGGTGTGGCTGAAAAGGACTCAGGAGTGGACACAAGGCAGAAGTAATTAACTCAAGCAGATTTATTTCAGAGTAGCAAGAAGTGGATTGGGGTGTGGGAAGCGGGCAGACAGGTGAGAGGGCTCCAAGGCAGGCTCCGGCTTGATGGGCTGCGTCCTCCAGCAAACAATTTAAGGCAGGCAGGCAGCATCCTCAAACAGGCTGGGATTCTGGCAGGCAGAGACACAAACAGTTAAACACAGGCAAAAAGGGTTTCCAACGACTAAGTTCTGTTGACAAGATTCTGAAATCAGCCACAGCATAGTTACCACTAAAGGTTTACTGACGTGGTGAAGAGCCAGTGTATTTCATTGAGGAGGTTGATTACAGGATGAGCCACAGGTGAGAGCTTCTGCCAGTGGAGAACAGCCAGGAGAGAGGAAGCCACAGTGACACGCCCATAACCACACACAGACAGAGACAGCAGGGTGGGGAAACCCAAGGGGGTAAGCCCATAGACGGTATAGTACTGGACAAAGTCACCCCGCTGATTTGAATGGAGAGCAGTGAAGCCAGTTTTGGACCAATGAAATACTACTAGAGGGCTACTTCCTGTTGGCACCAGCGTCTGCTGCACATGATCATAACGGTAGAAACACCGTAATTCTGGTAGCTGCATAGCCAAATATAAAAAATGTGAAGAGAGTATTCAAAGATGAACAAAGCAAATGTGTTAAAAAGCATACTGTAAAACCTGTGGGAGTCAGATATTCTACATAGCCTTTTCCAGACATTATTTTCTGAACCATGTAGCAACAGATTTCACGAAAGAACATTACTAGTTTTTCACTGCCAAATACTGAATATTTGACAGCACTGAGTCATTGCAGATACCAGCCATGTCTGCTTTGTGATTAAAATGTTTGACTCAAAATGTTAATATTCAAGACATTTGAGGATTTTTAAAAGCAGGGGTCTTAACCACCACTGTCAGTATGTTAGAGAAGTTACCGGCAGTTTGTACTACTGATAGCACTGCTGTACTGGTACCCCTGTTATGGTGCAGCCTTAAAGCTGCATTAATCTGTATTTAATCATGTGTAATAGAATGAACCCACAGGGAAATTTTTGACTTGGACTTACATTCACCTGATGACTATAAATGAATGCTAATGTGTATCGGCTGGATGTGTAAATATGTCGTTGTTTGCTAACATAGTCACAATAACTTGGGTAGATAATATGTCATTGTTGTGTTTCCAGGTTTCTGTGCTTCCCCCTAAGGCCTAAAAAAATCAATTAATGCAGTCTTAAAGAAAGTCCTAATCTTGAAACACCTTAAATGTGCAGTATGTTCTGTTCATCTTGCTGTCACCATTGTCAGTCGTGA
>NC_060153.1:15231028-15305463 GCF_021292245.1 Micropterus dolomieu | reverse complement strand
ACAAACAAACGTATATGTATACACCTCTGGCAAGTCATTCCGGTTAGGTGTGGCTGAAAAGGACTCAGGAGTGGACACAAGGCAGAAGTAATTAACTCAAGCAGATTTATTTCAGAGTAGCAAGAAGTGGATTGGGGTGTGGGAAGCGGGCAGACAGGTGAGAGGGCTCCAAGGCAGGCTCCGGCTTGATGGGCTGCGTCCTCCAGCAAACAATTTAAGGCAGGCAGGCAGCATCCTCAAACAGGCTGGGATTCTGGCAGGCAGAGACACAAACAGTTAAACACAGGCAAAAAGGGTTTCCAACGACTAAGTTCTGTTGACAAGATTCTGAAATCAGCCACAGCATAGTTACCACTAAAGGTTTACTGACGTGGTGAAGAGCCAGTGTATTTCATTGAGGAGGTTGATTACAGGATGAGCCACAGGTGAGAGCTTCTGCCAGTGGAGAACAGCCAGGAGAGAGGAAGCCACAGTGACACGCCCATAACCACACACAGACAGAGACAGCAGGGTGGGGAAACCCAAGGGGGTAAGCCCATAGACGGTATAGTACTGGACAAAGTCACCCCGCTGATTTGAATGGAGAGCAGTGAAGCCAGTTTTGGACCAATGAAATACTACTAGAGGGCTACTTCCTGTTGGCACCAGCGTCTGCTGCACATGATCATAACGGTAGAAACACCGTAATTCTGGTAGCTGCATAGCCAAATATAAAAAATGTGAAGAGAGTATTCAAAGATGAACAAAGCAAATGTGTTAAAAAGCATACTGTAAAACCTGTGGGAGTCAGATATTCTACATAGCCTTTTCCAGACATTATTTTCTGAACCATGTAGCAACAGATTTCACGAAAGAACATTACTAGTTTTTCACTGCCAAATACTGAATATTTGACAGCACTGAGTCATTGCAGATACCAGCCATGTCTGCTTTGTGATTAAAATGTTTGACTCAAAATGTTAATATTCAAGACATTTGAGGATTTTTAAAAGCAGGGGTCTTAACCACCACTGTCAGTATGTTAGAGAAGTTACCGGCAGTTTGTACTACTGATAGCACTGCTGTACTGGTACCCCTGTTATGGTGCAGCCTTAAAGCTGCATTAATCTGTATTTAATCATGTGTAATAGAATGAACCCACAGGGAAATTTTTGACTTGGACTTACATTCACCTGATGACTATAAATGAATGCTAATGTGTATCGGCTGGATGTGTAAATATGTCGTTGTTTGCTAACATAGTCACAATAACTTGGGTAGATAATATGTCATTGTTGTGTTTCCAGGTTTCTGTGCTTCCCCCTAAGGCCTAAAAAAATCAATTAATGCAGTCTTAAAGAAAGTCCTAATCTTGAAACACCTTAAATGTGCAGTATGTTCTGTTCATCTTGCTGTCACCATTGTCAGTCGTGACATAATATACATTTTACCATAATCTCAAGTTTGTTAAAAGGGCCTTTAATCATATATATCCTTTATTTATTTGTAAACCTAAATTGTGTGTAAAATAATAATGTTTAAGGTCTAACTTCTGCAGGCAGATATGAATGTATCTAACACAAACATTCTCATTCTCAGGTACCTCATGAATGTGACGTTTGAAGGCCGAAACCTGTCATTTAGCGAGGAGGGTCACCAGATGTTTCCCAAACTGGTCGTCATTCTTCTAGACAACGAGAGACAGTGGGACAGGGTGAATATCTTCTCCTCTCCTATTACCATCCCCTTTCTGCGTCCTGTTCCTGCCTTCTCTCTACCTATAACCTATCTTCTGCCTTTTTTTCTGGTCTGTATTTTTCCTCCTCTTTGATGTGGCTGTCACTGTTTCATTTGGAGTGCCTCTCTGCCACCTGACTTTCCTGTTACAGTAGCCTGTATATCACACAGTACTCCTCCCACTCACTCATGCAGGTTGGCAAGTGGGAGAGAGGCTCTTTGACGATGAGGTACCACGTGTGGCCCCGCTTTGAGCTCTACTCAGGAGCGGAGGAGCGGGAGGACCACCTGTCCATCGTGACTCTGGAGGAGGCGCCATTTGTCATTGTGGAGGACGTGGACCCGCTCAGTGGGACCTGCATGAGGAACACTGTGCCGTGCCGCAAACAGCTCAAACTCAAGTGAGAATTTAGAGTTAGATTTGGACATTCTGATTTATACATCAGTATGGCTGCAACATGAATTATTTACAATGTTTCTGGTCCATCCATCCATCCATCGTCAATCGCTTATCCTGCGTACAGGGTCGCGGGAAACGTTTCTGGTATACTGAATAATTCAAATTCAAATTGTCACACCAAACAATTCACCAAAAACCATAACACACCAACAGCTACATGTGTAGTTTAGCAGAATAGTATGCACTGTGAATGTAAACAAAAGAAATAAAGAAATTAATCTGTACTTTCATGAAACATGCATGTGCATAGAGGAATGCTCACAGTCATGAATTATGGTTCATTTTAAACTTGAATTTCCCCCTTTTTTTGCATGTCTTGTTTCTTTAATATCTTTCTGTGTCGTAGTACGCTGTAGTGATTCTCCTTCTTCTGTACTGGATTTTAAAAATAGAATAATTTTCATCCTCTCACAACCTCTGTGTCCTGTGATTACCTCTCCTGTCTTCAATAATGTTAACTAGATCATTGTCTTGATTTTTGTCACTGCCCTCCCTTGCCTCTTCACCCTGACCCTCTTGATATCCACTTCTTCTTGGTGTGTGATAATGAATTTTCTTCATTGGCCTCCTTTTCTATCACTGGCCTACCTGATATCTCACGAGGGTTCAGTGTTTCACCCTGTTCTTTCTCCTATTCCCCTATTGCCCTTTTCTCCTTCCCGCTGTCTCTCTCTCTGTCTGTCTCTTCTTCACATACAGCATATCTGGGATAGGCAGCAATATGTTCTCCAGGATTTCTCTCCAGCCAAAAATACTCCTCTAGCCAGATGCACAGAGCTGTGTATCTCTGTCTTTGTATGCACAAAAGCAGAAATATGTGGATACAGCCTGTATTGCCAGAGAGATAAACCCCTGTGTTCACATTATTCCTTGTTATACAGAGCATTTTATCTCAGTAATCATTAAGGTTTTTATGACTGATCTAATCTTCCAATTAATTTCTTGATTAATCATTTCATCCAAAACAAGTTAGAAACCGTGAGTTTTGTGCAAAAAAGCCCAAATCCCAAAGATATAAGTTTATCATATATAACAAAGAACAGCAACATACAGTGTATGACAGAAGAACAGTGACGTACGTTAGCTTTTCAGAAGATGTAACCAGTAAATATTTGCCATTTTTGCACACAAAATGTCTGAAATGATTAATCTAATATCAAAAAAGTTGTCCATTCATTTTTTGTAGATTAACATGTATACACATCTGACCCCAGGTGCTTTCACAGAGCAGTTCCTGGTGTTGTCTTGTGGTTTTTATGTGTGCTAGTCAGTGAAACTACCTGGTGGAGTTTTTGGTTGGAAGAAACCTGCATGGGCACATGGGACATAGTTGTTTTCACTTTTATTTCACATTTCATCTCTGCTACTAGCCTTTTGGTTTTGAATCTGCAAGTTTTGTGTACCTGAACCCAAACAGACATTAACCTCAGAGTGCTGAAACGTTGAAACTTCCTCTTCATCTCTGTGCCACCGACCAGCAATCAGACAGGTGATTCAGGGATTTACATCAAGCGCTGCTGCAAAGGTTTCTGTATTGACATCCTGAAGAAGATCGCCAAGGCCGTGAAGTTCACTTACGACCTCTACCTGGTCACCAACGGCAAACACGGCAAAAAGGTTAATGGGACGTGGAACGGCATGGTTGGAGAGGTGAGGGCATTTCGCTTAATTCAACACATAAACACAGTCACATGTTTATTCCACATGTTCTTGATAAATTACCAGCTCTGAGTCTGCGTCACTGATCTATAGTGGATGGATGGTTTTTTTTGTTACATATTAGGTTGTACAGAAGAAGAAAGGTGGATGTTGTTCTAATAAGCCTAGCCCGACACCAGAAAGAAGTGGCAGCTCTGCTTTGGCTGTTAACAGCTTTAAAATAACCACTCTGCTGGCAAATCAGCAGATCAAATTTAACTGTTATTTTGTTGAGTGAGAAAAGTTGCAGCTGGAGTATAAGATGAGAATTGGGTTACCACGTTTCTCCCTTTCATTGCATTTGTTTGATGTAGCCTGATGGAAGCCATTTTAAATTGTGTAACACTGATTTTTGCCAAATTTCTGGAAGGAACGGCACCGATCTGAAAACGTCAGATCAACATGGTTGAGGGTTATGGAAACCTCTATGGAAGTAAAGCGAAAAAAAATGCCAATAATTACTTAATTTTGGCATTCTTGGGGAGCTGCAAAGGAGGCTCCACAAATATTAACCACAAAAATACTGTGTGCTTAATTAAAACCAATTGCAGTGTTTCTTTTTTGGTCACCATATTTCCTGGGAGAACACACCAACATCAATTAAATTTGGAGTCTACTGCTAGCTGAAAACAGCTATAGATTAATACATCAATGTGTTTTCATTTCTTTAATATGCTGTATGTTTTTTTATTAAATGTATGTATCTTTATTCACTCTGTTTTCCTTTGCATCACTTTTGCTGCTCTTATTCCCCCTCACATTTTCACTGTTAAGCATTTTGTTATTCACTTTGCCATACGAATACAATGCACAGACTAAATTCCTTTTCAGAATTTGAAAATCAATTAAACAAGCACGTAGGTAAGTATATAATCTAATACTTATTCTAACACTGCTACAAGCGGGTAGAGTGTTTTGGTGCCCATAGGAATTTTCTTTTTTACGATAGGGCTGATTATAATGTCTGAATGTCTCTTTCTTCCCATTTAGTTTCTCATTGTCTCTGTCAGCCATCGAGCACTTGTTCCCCACAACCTGGCCTGAGGGAGAGCTGTGATCAGCTCCACAAAAACCTCAGGAGGAGGACAATGAGGCTCCTCATCAGAGTTGGAAAAAGAAAAAGACACATAGAGAGAATGAGAAAGCGATTAGAAGAGGGAAGGAGAGAGCAGCCTCAGGGAAAGACTCACTTCTCTCCTGCACAATTTACACATTAGGCATTCAGCACAATGCAGCCTTTAAAAATCAATGTGATGTTCAACTTCATTGATTATGGCATAGATGGAGCAACTTTATTATTGTCTTTAGAACATGGATGTGTTCATATGTGCAGGATAATGTATCTTAAGTCCACCTACTGTATATTGCCTTTTAAAATGTCTGAATTAGACATGAGTATAAATTCAAGGCTATGCAAATGTACAGTGCATCCATGCTTGGGTGCATTAGTTCATGCCCTTAAATGCCTAAGCAAGCAGCTAATGATTTCATTTGAATGGGGGAAAACAGAACACAGGAAGCAGAATGAGAAGGAGAGAGAAGGAAAAGAAAGCATTGGTACAAACAGAGAGCGTTGGATTCCTGCTCACTCTGGCATACATATGCCTTATTAACACAGTCTCTTGTGCTCCATTTTTATTCATGGCCCGAGGCTCCAGAAACTTAGGGCTAAATACAGTATACCTGAACATACTCGGAGGGAGGTCGGGTTGGTGGGGAGCTGAATGCTGACCCAGTGTAGTAAGCATCCCCTTCTCCTGCTTCCATTCTACCAAAATAACGTGTTAAAGACTTGGCAAAGATGGTGGCTTGTGTATGAACTGCAGCACTGTTACTTT
Source organism: Micropterus dolomieu (assembly GCF_021292245.1). Lineage (NCBI taxonomy): Eukaryota > Metazoa > Chordata > Actinopteri > Centrarchiformes > Centrarchidae > Micropterus > Micropterus dolomieu. The sequence goes on along the minus strand of NC_060153.1, from coordinate 15,299,751 downwards.
TCCCACCATGTTTCTTTCACCACAATCCCGGAAATATTCTGCACCGAGTGCCCATTTACCTCCCATGTCTCCCTCCTCTCTGCCCCTGTCTGTCTATATTTACCCCTTTAGGTGGTGTTAAAGAATGCCCACATGGCAGTGGGTTCCCTCACCATTAACGAGGAGAGGTCAGAGGTCATTGACTTCTCTGTGCCCTTCATTGAGACGGGGATCAGTGTCATGGTCTCCCGTAGCAATGGAACCGTCTCCCCCTCCGCCTTTCTTGGTAAGTAGAAATGCACCTGGTGCTTCTGGCAGATGGCTGTCCACAATATTTAGGAGTGCGTTCATGGGAATTTTTGACCGTTCTTCTAGAAGCACATTTGTGAGGTCAGGCACAGATGTTGGACGAGAAGGCCTTGCTTGCAGTCTCTGCTCTAATTCATCCCAAAGGTGTTCCATCGGGTTGAGGTCAGGACTCTGTACAGGCCAGTCAAGTTCTCCACACCAAACTCGCTTGTCCATGTCTTTATGGACTTTGCTTCATGCACTGGTCATTTTGAAACAGGACAGTGCCAAGCCCAACCCCTGAAAATCAACCCCACACCATAATCCCCCCTCCACCAAAGTTTACACTGGCACAATGCAGTCAGGCAAGTACCGTCCTCCTGGCAACCGCCAAACCCAGACTCTAGCCACTCGTCCAGTGGCAGCGTGCTTTACACCACTGCATCCGACGCTTTGCATTGCACTTGGTGATGTAAAACTTGGATGCAGCTGCTTGCCCATGGAAGCCCATTCCATGAAACTCTCTACGCACTGTTCTTGAGCTAATCCGAAAGCCACATGACATTTAGAGTTCTGTAGCTATTGACTCTGCAGAAAGTTAGAGACTTCAGGCACTGTGCGCCTGACCATGCTCTGTGATTTTATGTGGCCACCCACTTAGTGGCCATGGAAGTGATTGGAAAACCTGAATTCAATGATTCGGAGGGGTGACCTAAAACTTTTGGCAATGTAGTGTATAGAGTTTTTTTGTAAATACATTGGATGTCTTTTGCTGGAAACATAACTGTAAATCTTTCAAAAGTTGGCACTGATGCTATTAACTCTAAAGTTCTGGAATAAAATATAACTGGCAAACTATCTGCTGATAAAGATCATGTGATACAGTTGAAAGATCAAGAGCAGCTACTAAATGGACCTTTGTAGTGAGATTGTTTTGTTGCTAGGGTGTTGGTCACAGACTATTTTGTGCGTGAAAACTGCAAAGCAGAGTGCATCTGTCCATTCACACCTACCTGCCTTCCTCTCAGTTTCTCTCTTGAGAAGTGCTTGTTAGTGTTCACACATACTCAGAGAAAATCCATCAACGTGCAACAATGAGCACACAGTGCATAACATCTGCATAAAAATAATCATGTTGATACCAGGGGGTGATTTTATCATTTTCTTTCATTTGGTTTGATGACCTTCCTCTCTCTGTCTTCTCACAACCCTCCCTCTCTCCCCTTTCCTCTTCTTCTGCACCCTGATCCCCGCCCTCCCTCTCTGTGTTTTAGAACCTTTCAGTGCTGATGTCTGGGTGATGATGTTTGTGATGTTGCTGATCGTGTCGGCCGTGGCTGTGTTTGTGTTTGAGTACTTCAGCCCGGTGGGTTACAATCGCTGTCTGGCAGATGGGCGAGGTGAGAGGATTGTTCACACAAATACACACACACACACACACACACACACAGACACACACACAAACACAAGCTCAGACCCAGCCAATCCATGCTCCAAAAAGGTATCAATGAGGTACAATTTCAGGCAATCTCATGTGCTACAATGAATACTTAGTTGGCATGTTTTGATACCTTGAATGCACCATTTGAACGGAGCCCTCCATGTGCTAAATTACTTTGACAATCCCTTCTGAATGAGTGCCACTGGAGTGCTGGGACTTGGAGTACTTATCTACATGTATAGTCACTTAAGCTCTTTCACTAATGAAAAGTATCATTGACAAGAACCAGATAGTTGATCTTAAGTATTCTTAGCATCACTGTGTGAACAAAGACGCCTCTGTTCTCGCATTACAACGTCTTTTTGTGCCATTCGGCGATATGTAGGGCCGTAAAACCGATGAATACACTTAAGTAGATCTATTACCATACATTGAAAATATGTGTCACATTTAATGTTGTCTGACAGTATGGAACAACACTACCCTGTTGAATCAAATTCGGTTCCAGCAGGCCGTTCAAATCAATTTGCCCATCAAAATCAATGGTTCAGATTCAATCTATTTGTTTTCCTCCAGGTTTTATACACCCAGCTCTGTGTGACTCTCAGGATTGCATTAGCCTGGCACAACGGCAGCCACTCAAGATAAAATCAGATATCAGAGAAGTGTTATATTGCTGCTCACAGCCATTTTTATCAAGGACCAGAGGGGATAAGAGTAATGGTGTTTGATTTGGAGTTATGTTTCCTGCAGTACTGTTTTCTGAATGTCTCCTGTCACGACAACAGGGTTTGGTGTGTGTGGTTTAATCGCTAGGTTATGTAAGGCTGTTGTCCTATACTGCAGCTCCAGCTGTACCATAATTGTAGCCTGCTGTGTGCCCATCTACCCCCTCCCTCTCCTTTTCCCTGTCTCCGATGGCACAGAACTACAGTAGGTAGTTTTTCCATCCTGCTACATTGTGATACTGTCACAGAGGTAGGTGGAACAGAGTTAGTCTGTAACAGTTGGTTGTCACTGCAGCAGCTGGAAGAGCGGATTTGGACCGTACAGCACATCTTGTGATCACTGACATTCTAAAGGATGGGAATGAATCTAGGTTTTGTTGCCGCCATCCATCATGTGACTCCCGCAATGGCAGTCATGAGTAAATGCAGATAAAGTGAGGCAGTATTTGTGAAACTTCTTACATCGTGCTCCTACTTTCATCTTTCTTTGTCCCTCCACCAACCCCCCTCTTTTATGTCACTCTTTCTCTCCCAGAGCCCGGCGGTCCCTCCTTCACCATTGGTAAGGCCGTCTGGCTGCTTTGGGGTCTGGTTTTCAACAACTCCGTCCCTGTGCAGAATCCCAAAGGTACCACCAGTAAGATCATGGTGTCAGTGTGGGCCTTCTTCGCTGTCATCTTCCTGGCTTCCTACACTGCCAACCTGGCTGCCTTCATGATCCAGGAGGAGTATGTCGACCAGGTGTCGGGCCTGTCAGACAAAAAGGTGTGAATTCATGGCAATGGGAAGGGTTGTGGGGTGGAGGAGCAGGTGTGTCAAAGTACGTAACATGCGGTGGGGACGGATACCTGAGTTTAAGAGAGAGTTCATCATTTAGGACGGCAACTAATGATTACTTTCATTATGTATTACTTTATTTTTACAGGGTAGGTTTCAAATAATCTATTTATTAATTTTTTGGATTCTTCCATTAATTGTTTAGTTCACTGGTTCCCAACCTGACATACCACCACAGCACGATTAGACGAGAAGTGCCCCATGACTGACACCACCCATCATGTTTCAAATGTGTTCATCTAAATTGATTTGAAAGTAATTTATTGAAATATTAGTGAAATATTTTTTCCATGCAATCGAATCATGAATGTTTTTCTAGGTTTGGTCACAAATATAATTGTATGTCTACAGTTTGGAGGGACACAAGCAGCATGTTTCAAACGTTTATCCACCACTAGTTTTCATGCACTTTCAATTGCAACAGGTTGCCTTCATGGTGGTGGGAAGAGTGTCTTGTGCAGTCAGCCTGCTGTGGCTGGTTGTCAATTGTGACAATAAATATACTAAGTTAAAACTAAATTAACCTCACTGTATGCATTTGTTTTCCTCCTAAACATAAATATGTGGATATATTTTTTAATAAAATTATTATTTAAATTTTTTCAAGTTAGCTGAGCTATTCCAAAGTCTTTCCAGGTGCCCCTGGGTGTACCCAGGGGCACCAGGGGCATCCTATCCCCCAGGGTACTCCTACCCTGCCTGGGGCCTGTTTTGTCTAACCAACAGTCCGAAACCCAAAACACTCAATCTGCAAAGACATGAAGTGAAGACAAGCAGTAAATCTTCAGATTTATAAAGCTGGAAACAACGAATTTTGTTAATGCTTAAAAAATTATTAACACTGTTATGGATCGATTCATCTTTTTGAATAGCTTTTCTATGAGATTGTGCCCCACAAATAAACTTGATCAGTCGACTAATTTAGAGCTGAAACAATAAATTGCATTTAGAAAATGAATCAGTTGCTATTTTTATAATAGATTCTTTAATTTAAAACAATTTTCAAGCTGAAATTCCAAAGTGTTACTCAGCTCCAGCTTCTTCATTGTGAGGATCTGCTACTTTTCTTTGTCTTATGTGTTCGTAAACTGAAAGACTGTTGTTCAGACAAAGCCATCACCTCGGGCTTTGGAAATTATGATTGGCATATGTCACTTTCTTCTAACATTTTACACACCAACCGACGAATCAATTAATTGAAAAATAAAATTAATTTATCAGTAATGAAAATGGTCACTAGTTGCAGCCCTAGACTTAATCATTTCAGCGCTTGTATGCTTCCAACCTGAATGGTGGATCTTTATTTTTTTTATTTCATCTAGTGTACAGTACATATTTGTCTAAAACGTTTGTCTGTCTATTAAGCACAATGCTAAGCATTTGGCTAATTTTGAGCTTCCAAAAGCATAGTCCCGTACTCCTGCTCAACAGTGCATTAAAGGCTATTTGATGCGGCTCAGTACCTTTTCCATGCTAACGAGCACTCCTCTGTCATTTTCTCTGTGTGGTTCCTTTTCCGGAAAACCCCCACCACAGTTCCAGAAGCCTAACGAATTCTCGCCGCCATTCCGGTTTGGCACGGTGCCCAATGGGAGTACAGAGCGCAACATCCGCAACAACTACCGGGACATGCATACTTACATGACCAGCTTCCACCAGAAGAATGTAGATGAAGCGCTGCACAGTCTGAAGACCGGGTGAGGAGGAGAGAGATATAGGGGAGGATGGATAGACAGATGGGGGATATGAGGAAGGAGGGAGTTGAAAGGATCTCTGCATGAAGAAAAAAAGAGACAGTGTTATGGAGCTGTGAGGTCCTGTACTGATGCAATATAGAGAAAAGATGATCAAGGAATAAGGAGAGGGAGACAGAGGAAGAGGGAGCTTTCTGGGCAATGTGGGTGGGCAGCCAGTGAAGCTGTGTATCTGCCTGCCACTGGCGCCCAGAAATAGCAGTGTAGCCTGTAGTTGCTCTAAAAGCTTGCTAATATTCACTCTCTCTGCCTCTCAAAGTAGCTGATATCTTTCTTTCCTATTCACACTTTCTCTCTACCTGACTTTCAATGTATTCATCAACTGCTGCTAAAGAATTAAGAATGCAAAGTAGTGATGTACCTTTGGTGTTTGGTCAGAGTTTGAGTGACCACAGAGGTCTGTAGGGCCCTGAGGCACTGTTTGATGGCAGTTTGTTACCAAGCTGGAGACTGTCGTGTCAGTTTACCCATATCAAATCCCTCAGGGTTGATAAGAATAGAATATAATACAGGGTGTCCTCGGGATATTTTTCATCTGAGATGTTATCCCACACAGATCCTGAGACACTTTGTCACTGGTATTTACAAAAAAAACAGCACAAGATCCAACTTACCTGTTTCAGAAGCTTTCAATCACATCTTCCACGGTGGATGGAGTTGCTCATTTGTCATGGAGATGATTTAGGTTTTACCATGTGACTGAAATTTCATACTAGTTTACTTGTTAATACCTAAATTAGGTACAACGGGCAACTCCATTCGCTGAGGAAGACCATAGGAAAGTTGGATCTTAATAGCTGAAATAGCATGGCTGCTGTTTTTCCTTGAGAGTCATTGTAGGGATATGTTTTTTTTTTAGATGTTAGCATTTAGATGGTCTTTGTTTCAGACTAGGGGGCTTACTTTACAATACTACAGAAAACCCAGGAACAGAACAGAATAGAATAGATTAGTCAGTGATTATATCCTAAATCATTCCCTACCTGGTTTCCCGTATTTACTTTCTGATATTTTACTGGAGTGTAATATAAGTGAAATATCTAAATTCTCACAATGAAAACAAAAACTTTAGTGTCTATAGCATGCACACTGCCTTTTCCTGAATATCCCTCAATGCAATGTTTTGCCTTGTAAAACTACATTTCATGGAATCATACATTTGTAATAATTTCCTTGCAAGTTTCCCTAAAATAACTATGCAGTTTGTCATTATATATAACTAAAACAATTGTTACACTTTCACATAATTAATTCCAATTAAATGCTAAGCTAGTGTTTTTTAGTCAGTGCGCAGCAGGTCAGCTGAATATGCAAAAATGTGCACAGGCATGCATACAATTACACAAGAATGGAGTTTCCAATAATAAATTAATGAATATTGACATGTAGCAGTTGTTACATGAGAATTACTTTTACAAATAAACTAATATCACTGTCTGTATGCTTTTTTTAAATGCTCTCTATTATTAGTATCAAATTACATACAGTAGTTCCAGTAAACATTCTAGAAATTATATGGAAAAACCCATAAACCCATAAAATGAAGTGTTATCCTATGTCATTAACATTAAAGTTGGGCAACGCTACACATCAATGATGATACAAATTATGGTGAGCCATAAATATCCTAAACTCTCAATCTTATTATAAACTATCGAGTGGGAATGGTGAATTAGTGAACAATGGAGTGATTTTGGGCACATTCATTCACTGTCACTATGATGATTGAAGGTACAAGAGGCTCCATAACACAATGTAAATCGGGTTCTTCTCACGCATGTATGCTCTTCAGCAAACTAGATGCCTTCATCTACGACGCTGCAGTGCTGAACTATATGGCCGGCAGAGACGAGGGCTGTAAGCTGGTCACCATCGGAAGCGGCAAGGTGTTCGCCTCCACCGGTTACGGCATCGCCATCCAGAAAGACTCGGGCTGGAAACGAGCTGTGGATCTGGCCATCCTCATGCTGTTTGGAGATGGTAAGGACTAAAATTACAATTATTTTATTTGAATGAAGAAGCCGTATAAATATCCTAGAGCCAAAGCAATAATAATGAAATGTCTAGTTTGCTTTGATTTTGATATACACTAACAATCGAAGGTTTCATAGTTGCTGTTGTTGATTGCCACTTTACTATCATATTCATACTTTTTTTTTGAGATAATGGTTTGTGTCCTATCCTTAAAGTGAATATCCCATAGATAGACATTATTTAACCATCTAGAAGGTGTAATGTTTACAGTACAACCAAATAGATCCACTATTTGTAAGAGATTGTAGCCGTAATTCATTTCATTCAGCATAAACAATAATTCACTTTCAGTGTTGAATCACAGTTTCAAGAAAAGCACAATGATCATTCAGGTTACACTCTCATCAGTGCAGTAAGGTTGGGGGCGCAGAGTCATTGAAGTAACTGTGAAGGAGCTGTGACTCAGAGGGTGGTCGGTGCTTGTTACGGTGACAACCCAAGTGCCTGCTGGTAAATCCCAGCAGTCAATGAGGCTGTGGAGCTGCAGGATGAGGCCTCCTGACTCAGGTTGGCACAGTTCAGTCCTTAATCAACAGTGTAGATGGGAAAGTTTGAGTGTGGAAGGAGTTTGTTTATTTGGTAACTCTGGAGGCTCTGGCAGCAGTTTTGGCAAGAACAGGAAACTCAGACCTTAACTGAAGATAGGCAGAAGGAGCTCTGTGGACAACATCAGTCTTGAAATGCTGAAGCCTCTGGGTATTGTCGGTATGTTGTGATTGACATTTTTCTACAGTGTCTTCGTGGATTATAAGAACAGGGCCCACAGGCTGGCAGACAGGGGGAGGTGGACTCATTCTTTAAACAGGGAAACCTCGACACTTTAGCATCTTAACAAGGACAACATTTGAGAGCTTTCTGATATGAACCATATGTTCACAGTCGATTTCACAGTTGGTCCACACATTACTATACCAGTTTGACATGTTAAATGTAAAATCCCTCTCCTGACTAGACTAGTGGATACTTGTCTGATAGCTAGTAAGCCAACTTAGAAGAAGCTCAGCCTAGGAGTTTTAAAAGTGCATAAATAATTTAAACCCTTTACCAACTCCATTGGCTGATAAGTGATGTGCAGGAGTAGGCAACTGTGAGTGTTTATAAGCAGCGCGTGTCTTTATAGAAAATATCACCGTAGCACTGTGACATCAGCTTATCAATTCAACACTGCAGTGGCAGTATATCTCTGATTACACCTCCACCATATCATGTGAATATTTATATAGTGAAGAGGTTGAATCCTGGGTCCAGCTAGTGTACAGCAAGGAGAAAGCACAGCAATGCTCTCAATTTGTAGGTCGGGTTTGAGCCCCAGCTGTTGTTGTGTGTTTTGGGTAGTGACCGAGAGAAGCCAGCAGGGTGTCTGGCATCACTCTGAGAGAATGACGAGGTCAGTGATCCATGAGGGCCTCTGTATCGAGCTGCTGCTCCGTCATGATGAGAGGACTGAGCCAGTTGAGGTGGTTCGAGTACATGGTTAGGATGCCCATTTGGCACCTCTGCTAAGGGGACACAGAGGTAGGGGATCATACACACTAGAGGGCCATTTCCCATCAGTCTGGACAGATAATGAGACGCAGATGATGAGACACAGATAATGAGACAGTAGACCCTCAAGTACAGACATGTGAAACTGAACTTAGTAGTTTGATGTCCTGGAGATGAAGTGAGCCTCTTTAAACGCGGTGCAATATGATGTTAAAGTTTACAAAATATTACAGGAAACCATCTGTGACATTTTCTATTTTCTTAAAGTTTTAATTTCTGCTATTAAACAAAAGAATTCTTATTAAAAAAGCTTTTTCATTTGATACCTGTTATCACGTGATTAGAATTACACACTGAGGTCACATGATAATAACTGGACTGTTCACTAGATGACGCGCGCATGAACATGCATTAATATACCACCGTGTGACGGTATGCTAATAAATGTTCATAGGAGCATTTTCTAGTGTGCCGACTCTATTTTTCTTTGGTCCAGTACCTAGTATTCATTGCGTTTGGATGTGCGTGCTTTGGTATTCTATTTAAATAACTGAACTGTTGTCAAAACAACTGAGCAGACATTGGACGAAAGCCACAAGATGTGTTTGAAAGCTTCAGAAAAAGTAAATGGACCTTGAGATGAGAATTATTTAGTCAAACGTCTATTTCCAAGGTCAAGAAGGAACCATCAAGCTTAAAATATTTAAATGTGGCTTCTTTTATTATAGGCTTACTGTAGTACAGAAATATAATAAAAATAAAACAAATATAGTAGAAATAAAAATTCACATTGGATCAGACTTGGTCTAGAGAGAAAGGTTAGTAACAGTCACAGTAACTGTCCATCCATCCATCCTTTAGCTATACCCACTTATCTTTTAGAAGATCGGGGGACTGGAGCCGATACCAGCTGACATTTGGTGAGAGGTGGGGTTCACCATGGACAGGTCAGCAGTCAATCACAGGGCTGACACATAGAGACAGACCTACGGGCAATTTAGAGTCGCCAATTAACAAGACGTTTTTTTGTACTATGGGAGGGAACCGGAGCACCCGGAGGAAACCCGCACAGGCACAGGGAGAAAATACCAACTCCGGACATTTTTCTATTTTCACATTCTATGGCCCCTATAATGAATCAAATCATTAAGAAAATAATCAGAAGATTAGTCAATAATTAAACTAATCGGTTGTTGCAGCACTATCAGTCTTCACAGTGGCACCCTCTAAGAAGAGCTACAAGACTTTGGTGGGAAAACTACGTCTCTGCTTGCCCAGTTGCCACAGTGGCCGTTTAACAGTTGTTAGAAAGTGACAGAAAATGGACGGATGAGCATTGTAAAGCATATTTGTTGTTGACTGACAAGTAAGATCGTTTTTATGTTTGCTGTCAGAAATGTAATAAATGTATTCAAACTGTCAAAGCATTACTCTTATTGTATTATCTATTTCAGTGTATTCTGTACTTCCTTCATTTATGACAGGTGAAGAGGTCCTGCACACAGAGAAGGAATGAAGTTCTATGGGGAACAGGGATGTGGAATAAAAGATTTTATGTAACACCGGCCTTGGTTTCCTTAGCACTTTTTACATTTTGCATCTCGGGAAAATCTGTAAGCATGTAAAAGAAATGATTGTCCCTGATATGAATCATTGCCTTTGGAGAATACACCTACAGCAGCACTCCACCTCCAGAGACAGTATGTGCTCCATACGGCTCACCACCACCTGCCAGATGATATACAGCACGCTGACACATGCCTTCGACATGCGATCACTTTCCATTCTTGTGTGTGTGATGGATGGAAGGGTCACTGCAGAGAGAACATTCACCTTGGATCAGATCTTTAGGAGCCAAATGGATTCAGACCTCGACATACACTGCTGAGTGATGTACACTGAAGTGGCAGTGTCTGCATATATGTATATATATCTTGTACACATCTTGCATACGTGTGTGTATGCAAGATGTGTGTGTGTTTGTGTACATGGGGTGTGTTTGTGACATGTGACTGTGTGCATGCTTGAGTGTGCGTTCCCCAAAAATCAGACATGTCTGCATAAATTTTATTAATGGGAGTAAAGTCTTATTGTTCTGTCAGCTGCATACATGAGGCCAACACAGCAGACATTACCTCTCATTACTTCATGTAGACTGTTTGGCTGTCAGCACACAAAGGTTTGTCCAGGTTAGGAGATCAGACTCATTGTTGTATGGTCATATCTGTCCCGTCCTGTTAACAGTCAAGATATGAACATGTGTCATATGTGCCGTGGGAGAGGACCACTATATCTGAACAGATCCAGGATCAGGAGGGGGGGTGGGGGATGGGAAAGATGATGTGTAAGAATGGAGGGAGGATTAGAAAGCAGAGAATGATATATATATAATATAGATTTAAATTACATTATAGATTCTGCTTATTGATCCAGTTCCAGTGATTGGATTTGATTCATTTTGTTGGGTCGAAAACAAGTACATACAGATTTACAAGGATAGAGTGTCTATCCTGCCTTATTTTCTTCAAAATCTGATCAGAACGATCAATAGTGTCAGAGTAAATGCTGATACTGGAACTGGTTCAAAAAGGACACCAATTTGCAGTTCCCATTGCTGGTCATCCCTAGGAATTGTTTGTTTCTTGGTTTGTTTGTTGTTTTTTTTCAAAATCTGCAAGTATTGCTGGGGCGTTTTTTTCGAAGACATTACAAATCAAATAGGCCTTTTTCACAGTAGCCATTTTGACTTGTCATACTAGAAAAAACAAAGGTGCTCCTAGTGAGATAGGTACTTTAATTTCTGTCCTTTGAAATGCAGTTATCACTAACTCTTTACACTTTCTTATTGAAGTTTGACATTTTGAAGAGAACACATATTCACTGTCTTTCCGAGAATTAGATGAGAAAATTGATACCACTCTCACGCCTGTGAGTTAATTACGGATCTGGAGGCAATTATCTGAGCTAGCTTAGCATAAAGAATGGAAGCAAGGGGAAATAGTACCCCGGCTCTGCCCATAGTTTAAAACTACACCTACCAGCACCTCTAAAGCTACTTAATTAACCCATTGTATACCATTTCTTTAATCTGTTCACAACCTGTACAACAACCTGACTCCCTTGAGTCGTCAAACTGAAGTTGCCAGGCTTGGTACCATTGTACAGAGACCTATACTAAAAGCTGTGCTCACCAATTGGATCTGGCAAACTGACCTAAGCTAACTGTCTCATGGCTCCAGCCCTGTAGTTAAAGCACAGACATGAGAGTGGTAACTTATCTTCTCATCAAACTCAAACGTTGAACTAATTTTTTCATGAACAAAATAAATGACAGCCAGACGCCTCAAACTTTTTTTGTAAGGTGCACATCAGCATGATAACAACTGATGACCAATCACCATAAGACTGCCACCTAATAGTGCACTTTCTTTTCACTGAGGTTCATTTCGGTAAGTCGTAGTTAAACCTAGTTAACAGCTGACACAAACGCACACACTCATCTGAATAAACAAAATCTATACACAAAACACTGTTATGCAAGCAGTGGGAAAATATAAACCCCCTTCATCACACACACAAAAAACAGACTATCGGTGCAGATCAAACAAATCTCTCTGGACGTGTCCTCCCCCCTTAGCAGTCCCCCCAGAGATATGGAACTAAGGGGGACACATTTTAAGGCGGAAACGTTCATCACATGACCACTAACACTTCCTCCCTGAGGACTTTAAAGTCCCAGCAGGCAGGTTTTTCCCACAACAAGGAAGGGATAGCCTTGCATAAACAATCCTTAATGAGGAAGATCCTTGTGGGGACGTTCAGTCAGAATAATGCAACTTGACGTTCATTGCACGTACATGAGACCTGAGCTGTTTTTGGCTTGCTTTTGTACTCACACCAACATGGTCAGACACATATGGGCAAACTCATCCAAGTGCATAGGTCACACAAACAGGAACACAAACAGTAACAGCAACACATCGGTACAGTAACCTGTATATGTGTGTCTCTCCTGTCCTCCAGGTGACATGGAGGAGTTTGAGGCCCTGTGGCTGACGGGCATCTGCCACAATGAGAAGAACGAGGTGATGAGCAGTCAGCTGGATGTGGACAACATGGCGGGGGTCTTCTACATGCTCGGGGCTGCCATGATTCTGTCATTACTCACATTCATCTGTGAACATTTGTTCTACTGGCAGCTGCGCTTCTGCTTCATGGGCGTGTGCTCCGGACAGCCTGGGTTCACCTTCTCCATTAGCAGAGTGAGTGAGCACGTGTTTTATTTTAGGTCTGACCTTTGTCCTCCTGACAGAAAGATCACAGGAGAGGTTGTTTTAAAACCACTGGCTGTGGTTGAGGTGTATCGAGTCAGTCAGTTGGATATGATGACTCACCTAACTTACCTGTGGCTTTTCTAACCCAGGCAGTTGTTAAACAACAAAACACAACTCAAGAGCATCCTGTGCTATACGGGGAAAAACAAAATCTACACTATTTTAAAATTAAGAAATGTTTGTTGGGAATAATTGCACTGATGATTGCAAAAAAAGTATTAGAAAAAGGTGTTAAATATGATAAGCTCTTTACAGAACAGTTAAACGGCTAACCAGTGAAATCTATGAGGTGTAACTGACTGCAACTACTGGCGTACAACAGACAACAGACGTTTACTAAAAGTTAAGGTGTAGGTATGCTCAAAAGAACCACATCTGAAGGCTAAAGTGCTTATAGCTGTTGTGAACGGCCGCACTCGAGGGTGGGTTGGATCACCTGCTGTGACAGAGAGGGGCAAGATGCAATAATCATCTCTCAAAGGCATTCTTTGTGTTGCACTCATTTTTACACACAAAACTAATTAGGCTAAAAATGAAAAAAAGAGCTTGAGAGAGAAGCCTAACCCTGTTGTCCTAACTTTGTCACCTCCACACACCTTTAGGGCGTGGAGGCTGTGGCTAATCACAGCACGTTAGTGGACGTGATTGTCGCCTTGTCAATTTTGGAAAGTTACAAAAATTGTCGGACGTAGTAGTGTGTGTGGTGGTGGTGGTGGTGGGGGGGCATTCGGTTAAAGGCAACTTCAACTCAGAATTTTACTCAAGTCAAAACTATGTCACTAACTTTTCTGACTTCATCGAGGCCAAGAGTGAACACCTAGAACGTGAATAGTCTACTTAAGCATTGCATCAGCCTCTTCACCCATTAAGGACAGCAGAAAAACAACCAAACTCTGATGTGCACATGTTGCCTGGACTGACAAGTTTTATTGCTTGTGATGACCATCGCTATCGATATGTTGGTGGACAACGACACCAAGCAGCATCAGCATGCACGCATCACTTAAGCCTCAGTCCCTGACAGGGTTAAAAACGCCCATAGTCCACTGTTTGTAAACTTCACGTTGCTGAAATAAAAGCTACTTACTATGCCGCACATTCTCAGCTGGTGACCTGAAGGTGTGTTTGTGTGGATTTCATAGAGCTCATCTCAGCGTGATTATGACTCTGTTCAAATGGGTCACTTAACAAGGTGTCACAGTGTTATTGATGCAGGCTATTTAGGTCCATATAAATAATCACTTGAGGTGTAAGTCATTTGCATAATGTTACCTTTTAAGAGTGGGGTGGGGGTTGTCATTGCATGCAAATTGTCTCTATTATTATTTGTCTGAGAACAGGACACCAGTGTTTATGTGTTTGGTGGTAGGGCTGGAGGTGTTTCTAATTGCAGTGTCATTTGGTTGACACTAACTCATACTAACCTGACAGAATGTGAAACACGTCTGGCCTTGAGCACTTCAGCTACACACACTCCCTCTGTCTTTGCAGTTTGAGGAAACTAATATTTTTATGCAAAACATTGCATGGTAGCTTTAAGATTCACTCTGAGCTCTAACATGCTTGAGACTGATTTAACTTGTTGCAACATTCATTTTAAGAGCATACACATTTCAAGAGTGGTTCTAAAGCCAGATCTATTTTATACATTTCCATGCCTGGTTTAGAACTCAAGTTGTGGTGTGACAAAGAAAAGATAAAAGAAGAAAAGAAGTGCAGCATTCAAGACAATTGCAGTTCATATATTGTGTATAGAAATTGTAAGGATGGACAAGTGATGAGACTACAAAGGGCTAATAAAATACAGAGGAAGAAAAAGAGATCAGTTAGTGAGAGTCATGAGAAAGAATAAAACTGGTAGCAGGACAAAGGCACAGCGACACAGCAGTGTGCAAGTAACCTCTGTTCCATTACCTTTCACAGCAGCTGTAGTAGCAATAGATGTAGAGAGATAAAAACAGACATTCCCATTGGAGCGTCTGCCGCTCACTTGAGCACCCGGAAACGGAGATAAAACAGACACAAAGAGAGAATGGAGGCATAAAAGAAAAGAGGGGTGACGATTCAGATTCATGAATGTAGCTCGGCGACGGGGAAAGTGACTAAGAGACAGACAGAGACTGTTTCTGACAAGTTGACGCCTTTGAGGAATGCTGGCCCGCACGCTGGCTGGTGGGTAGTGCGTCCTCGACCTTTCGGATTTGGCTGTCGCCTCGAACACTGATTCCCTCAGCGCCCATTTGAACACGCTTGCTTGACTTCACTCGCAAAGTCTTTCCCCTCTCTTGAAAATCCTGCTCTTACCAACCAACCTAAACAAACACATGCTGATGGATAATGACATTTTGAATAGATGATTGTTAATTCACGTGTCTCTGATATTGACAGAAAGTCAAGCAAACTTTTACAAAGTGATTCATTTCCTTGAAAAAGTTTTTTTCACAAAAGGAAAAAGAATAAAACAATCCTGGTAGAAAGCCAGCGGCACCAGTGTCAGCTGAATTTAAATTACATTGATTAAACCTATTGATTGGTGGTCACAACCATGAGCTTACTGCACCCTTGTGTCAAGGCTTTGATCGGCTCATTCCCCTCTCCCTCAGTTCTCTTTATCTGAGGTGGAGTGCTGAGCAGCAGCTATGAGGGTCCATGCTGTTCCCCTGAGAAAAGTAATTTATGAACTCAGCCCCTGTTACTGTTTAATAGCGTGTAAACAAGAGGGTGGTCAGAGAGAACATGGCAATGCATTAACCTCTCTCTGCCTCTGTCTGTCTCTGTTTGCCTCGCTCTCTCTGTCTGTCTATCTGTCTATGTGTCTGGTGTTTGGCTTCTTCTCTCTAACATTAAATTCCCTTTGTTTCTTGATTCCTTACTACTGCCATACATTTTACTGTTGTTTTCTTCTCACCTGGGCTTCATACCTTACCACTCTCACTTGTATTCTTTCTTCCTCCCATGGCCTGTCTCACCCTCTCTTTCTCTCTCTACCTCCCTTTTCTTCTAATTTTCACACTCCAGGGTATCTACAGCTGCATCCATGGGGTACAAATCGAGGAAAACAAGTCAACCATAGACTCACCCTCGGCCACCATGAAGAAGAACATGAACAACACCCACTCCAACATCCTGCGGTTGCTCCGCACTGCCAAGGATATGACCGCCGTCCCTGGCATTAACGGCTCTCCGCATGCCGCTCTGGAGTATAGCCACAGCGGTCGCGACTCGGCTATCTATGATATCCAGGAGCATCGGCGCAGCTTGGTGGGTCACCCTGTAGACTGCAAGCCAGCGCCACCCTACCTACCAGAGGACAACATGTTCAGTGACTACATAAGCGAGGTGGAGAGGACTTTTGGCAACTTGCCCCTGAAGGACAGCAACCTGTACCAGGACCATTACCTGCACCACCACCCGGCCTCGGCTCTGGGTATGTCCGGCCCCCCGCCTAATAGGCCGCGTAGCTTAGGCAGTGCTAGCTCGTTGGAGGGGGGCATGTTCGATTGCGACAGTTTAGGGGGAGGGGTAGCGCCCATCTTTACCACCCAGCCCCGCCCCTCCATGACTCACAGGAATACCAATAAATTTGACCTGATCGCCGGCCACACCCCTGCGGATTCCAACCAGGGTGGGTTCAAGGGAAGCAATGTGTACGGGAGGTTTTCTTTCAAAGGAGGCGCCTCCAGCACGGGGTTCATCGGGGGTCACGACAGGTACTGTGGTGGGGGTGGGGGAGGCTCGGGGGGTGATGATGGGAACATTCGCTCTGATGTTTCGGATATCTCCACGCACACTGTCACCTATGGCAACCTGGAGGGCAACAACAAGCGGCGTAAGCAGTACAGGGACAGCCTGAAAAAGAGGCCAGCCTCGGCCAAGTGCAGACGGGAGCAGGACGAGATAGAGCTGAGCGGCTTGAGGAGGAGAGCCCACCACCACACCGTCCACCACCACTTCCCCCACGGGCCTCAGGCACACCGCACGGTCTCACCTCCCCTGGAGCGGAAGAGGGGAGGAGGAGGGGGTAATTCTTCACCTTACTTGTTCCGCAAAGACAAAGAGAACCTGAGGGATTTCTATGCGGACCAGTTCCGCTCCAAGGAGGGCAAGGCCAAGTGGGAGCAAGAGGGTGGAAGTGGAGGAAGTGGTGTGGGCGGTGGTAGCGGTGGTGGTATCTGTAAAAGCTTAGTACCTGTAGAAGACTTCCTCAAAGGTAAAGGCAAGACACTGGAGTGTAAAGGTGGGCTTGGCTCAGTGTCGGCAGGGCAGCAGGCCCACACCTGCTGGGAGAAGGGGGTTTCTGGGATAGGAGGAGGGGGCATAGCAGGGGGTGACTGGGAGTGTCGTAACTGTCACAGTGTGTGTCACCACGGTGGTGGCGGCACGTGCCCAACTAGCGGAGTTGGGGGTAGCAGCAGTCGCCCCAGCTCCGCTAGCTGCAAACGCTGTGACTCCTGTAAGATCCAGCCAAGCAACCTTTACAACATCAGCGAGGATAATAACATGGTGTTCGCTGGAGGGAAGAGTAGCATAGGACCCAACCAAACACAAACTCAGGCACAGCGCAGGAAGCTAGGGCCAGGTGGGAGGGTGTTACGGAGGCAACACTCCTATGACACATTTGTGGACCTGCAGAGGGAGGGGGCAGGCCGCATGGGAGGGGTTGGCGGGGGTGTTGGGGGGCAGTTTCCCCAGCCCCGAAGTGTGAGCTTGAAAGACAAAGACCGCTTCATGGAGGGCCCCAGCCCTTACGCTCACATGTTTGAGAGGTATGCAGGTGAAAGAGAGTCTTCCATGTTCGGTGGAATAGGCGGGGATAGGGCAAAAGGTGGTTCCTCCTTCACTTTGTTCCGTGGAGGTGAAGGTGGGTTGCATCAGCGGTCTGTGGGGGAGAGAGACCTGAGGGACAGAGATAGAGCTATGATGGGAGGTGGGGGCTGTGGTGGTGGTGGTGGTGGTGGTGGCAGAGGGGCCGGGACTTACTCCTTGTCTAAATCTCTCTACCCAGATAAGGTGAACCAGAACCCCTTCATCCCAACCTTCGACGACGACCAGTGTCTATTACACGGTGCCAAACCGTACTACATCAAAAAGCCACAGACGCAGCAACAGCAGCAGCAGCAGCAACTTCTCAACAACAGTCGAGGAGGAGGGGACTTCCGCGGCTCCATTGGAGTGACTTCCTATTTACCTGCATCCGCCACAGCTGGGGTGATGTCCAATGTGGCCCCCCGTTTCCCCAAAGATCTGTGTGTGGGCGGGGTGGGAGGGCCCATGGGGAACCACCACGGGGCCAGCAAGCTACTGCCTGTGGGCAGGGACACGTTAGGTTTGGGGCAGGGACAGAGACCCTTCAACGGTGCCAGCAATGGGCACGTTTATGAAAAGCTCTCCAGCATTGAGTCAGATGTCTGAGGGTAAAGATGGAGGAAGGAAGAGAGAGAGAGAGAGAAGATGAAGTGGGTGAAGAAAAGAGGGGGACAGAGAGAAAACATACAGAGGAAAAAAGAGAGAAACAGCACAGGCTGATGACCTCTCTGTGGAAGAAAATGAGGAGACACGATTCTGTGTGTTGTTCTCACTCCACTAAATGGAAAGAATTTGGACGATGCACAGAGGCCACTGCAGGCTAAGCTGTGGTGAAGTCCGGCGGGAGACAAGTTTTTAATGAGAAGAGAGGATTCTGGTGCTGCTCCGACGCTCAGAGAAAGATAGGGATGGAGGGAAGGAGGGGGGAAAAGTGAAATAAAATCTCCAGTCTCTGCTCTCTTCACATGCTTATTGTCTTTCCCTTCCTCCTGCAGTTCTTTAACAGCAAAACATTTTGTTTAGCAACAGAAATACAATCATGAATGAGAAATCAACACTTCTGTTGAAGTAACAGGGTAAACTAATAATAATTGTATTGATAATGTTGATAATATTATTGAATATTATTCCGGTGTTTAATGATGATCGATTTGGATTGTTTTTCAATTACATTTATTTAAATAGTTCATGTTACATATTTGTATGATGTTAATTCTTTCTTAGCTTACCAATATTACAGGATACTGGTAGACCAGTTTTTTGGGGGGGGTTCCTGTAATTTGGACTCTTCTTTGCTATTAATTCTTCATGTTTGATTTTTGATACTTTTCTTACTTTTGAGTGCCGTGAAGTGTATGTGAAAGGCATGACTTGCTGAGTACATTCTATGTACTTAATACATTTGCAAAGAAGGTATTTTTTTTCAGCTGCAGAAGCAACATCATCATACTGATTTGCCATTTACGCTAGTTTTTCTTCTCGGCAGTACCAAATGGGTCTCACATTTTGAGCTGGATGTGCCTTAAAGGATTATTATTGATTTTCCACACATAAAATCTGTTGAATCTGTTCCACCTGAAATCAATTAGCCAATTGATTTGAGAGTGATAATATACCTTAAAACATCTGGTATGAAGGTAGAGTGTAATGAGCATAACAAACTTTTAGGCATTTAACAGATGTAATAATACAAAGTAAAACATAGAAATCTCTGCATTAGAGGAAGCTTAAATTCCTACATAGATCCCAAACAATAAAAGCAACCAATGGCAGGATCACAAGGGTTAAAACCACAGTGCCATGATAAATAAACATTCCTATTCCCCCCAAAAGTCAGGTACAACCTACAACACAGCCGTCCCGCTGTATGTGAAGAAATATGATTTAGAAATAAAATATGGAAGCTTCTCCTTGTACTGTTAACTACACAATTAATCTAACTACATGTCAATTTCTTTAAATTGTTCTAATAAGCTCAGTAAGCTTTATCACTCCACATCTCCTCAAACCCCACTGTTCATTTTTTGCATAACAGATGACCCAGGAACCAACTATCCATTAAATACACTGAATGACATCCAATGTCCGCTTGTTGCTCTCATTGCGTTTCATTGGGTCTGACTCAATTGGCCGTGACAGTTTTGCTGTTCAGGACAGGAACATAATGGACTCTCTGTGAGGCCTCCGTTGCTGGGATGAGCAGCCTGGCACAATAATTATTTCATGATTACGGCTATAAACCCTGCCTGCTGTATTAGATGGTCACATTTGAATGATGGGAGGAAGTGTTGAACATTTTCTCTCTGCTGGTGTAAAGGACCACAGCGGGCTCATAATTTCAACCACACTAGTACACAGTCCAAGAATCTCATGACTTAGTCTTAAAATTTATTCATAACTTACTTTACTCTTTATAGCATGTCATATTGTTATTTTTCTAATAAAGACAAGCGTTTCAAGCTTGTAAATGGGGTAAAAAGTGCAAAATATTTGCACTCACTATACAGCTACTGAATACTGTTTTAAAGGAATAGTTTGACATTTTGGGAAACATTTTGCTTCCGTGCCGAGAGTTAGATAAGAAGATTGATGTCACTCTCATGTCTGTACAGTAGTTAGGAAGCTCCAGTCGGTTAGCTAAGCATAGCATAAAGACTGTAAACAGAGGGAAACAGCTATCCTGGCACTTTTCAAAGATCATCTAAAGCTCACTGGTCAAGCGTTATATGTTGTTTGTTTAATCTGTGCAAAAAAACCTGTAAAAATTACATTTTGTAGGGATGTTTACATGTCTTTATTGTCATCACCATGATGTGGCCAGTCAAGAAATAGTCCGACAGTTTTTTGGACAGATCAAACAAGTGACCTGCGGAGGTGCTGGTGGGCATATTATGTTGCCTTTGGACAGGGTAGTTGTTTCCTCCTGTTTCCAGTCTTTTCTTCCAGGCTAAGCTAAGCTAACAGGCTGCTGGCTGTAGCTTCATATTTAACACAAGTATGAAAGTGGTATTGATCCTCTCATCTATCTCTATTTCCCAAAATGTCAAACTGTTCCTTTAAGAGAACCAGGTTAATATAAGTCTATACCTTTGTGCACTCAGTGATCATTTCTCCCATAATGTTGTTCAAGCTCACACCTTTCACCAAACAGAACATAAAAAATTATTTCAGTATGTACTGTAACCTTGATTTCTCCCTCCACCGGACCATAATCTCTATCACATGCTGAGATTTTGATGAAGGAAAGAATTTGCCCTCAAGTCTAAGGTCCTATGTGGAATGTGTCAGCTGCAGACATCTGAGGAGAAAAATAATAAAAGAGGAATAAACAGCGTCCTTAAAGCAGGTGGTACATTTAGTAAAAAGCTTTGCCTTTGTTACTGATGGACGTGTAGTTATTTTGATCAAAAGGCAGGTCCCAAATCCACAACATTAGACACACAGGGCATCGCTGCTCTAACACATTAAACATAGACAAACATAGAAGTTATGTTTAATTTACAACATCTCTACCATTAAAATATTGTAAGTTACAATTTAAGACAACTATTCTCCTTTTCCAGTTATTTGTTGTCACTTAAACCTGATGTTTAGTAATTTTGCCAAACCAAATTTTAATGCCTAAGCACAATCTGACTGAATGGGTTCAATATTGATTTTGTTGTACATCCCAGTCAAAACTTTAGAAGACTTTCCTAATCTTGCTTGACAAGTCAGTATGTATGATATTAGGGGTCTCTAGTGTTTGTGAGGACTTGCATGTATACACTTAGTTTTTTTCTTCATTTGTGTTTTTTATTCTTAACTTGTAGCCCAGAAAAAAATGGGCGTTTTTGAACAATATTTGAAATTTTTTCAATTTCATTGGTACTGATGATCCATGTAGTACTGTAGGTGTGTGTGTGTGTGTGTGTGTGTGCGCGCGCGCACGCTCGCGCGTGTGTGTGCGCGTGCTTGTTTGTGCAAATGAAGACACCAATATAACAGTCTCAGTTTAGGTTATGAACTACTTAATTAAACATGGCTAAATTTTATTAAAAATTTCACTAGGATAGAAAACAATTTTTATTGTTAATGTTAAACAAAGATCAGTTTTCTTGACAGTTCGTGTAAATGCTTTTAAACAAGGTTGAGGTCTTGGTTAATACATTCATTGTCACTGAAGAAGCCTTCATCTCAACTACTTTTCCTATTTTTTCCTTTAAATATCTCAGTACATTTCATTATTTCTGTTATTGTATGTGCCTGAATACATACGCTTAATTACCTCTGTGTGTGCTCATATGGAAGAGAGACAGAGTGTGTGTGAGAGATAACTGTTTATTGTACTTGTATTATAAAACTGTATGTAAATACTTTACCTCACGCTCATGGACTTTTGATAAAAACTGTACAAACGGCAGAGAATAGATCTATTTGGGATAAATCTTTGATTCGTAGGTCCCCTTGCAAAATTGCTTTTGTACCGACTTCAGGCCAAGATATGTGCAATCATTTATTATTACACAGATAAGTAAAGGTTTGTTGATGTGTTTTGATTTTCTTTTTGGATTGAGTCAAAGACTCAAAGGCTAAGAAGGTTGTTTTCTCAAAGGAAAAATTGTAAAGCACCATCATTCATTGGTACACAGAAAGCACAAACGATTATCTATTGCCTTTTTACAAGGTAGTCTCGTTTTTTTTTCCTCTTTGGCTAATCTTCTGTTTTTGTGTTTTGCCAGAGCAGATCGAACAACTCCACCACTGAGCTGTACAGATTGTGAAAAATGTACATACAACAAAAATCTAGTTCACCCTCGCATTTTTTGTATGGAGAGAAATTACTTGTGTGAAGAGAGTATTTCAAATTTGATTGAATATTTAGTAATATTGAAAATGAGATTAAACACAGTCAATGTGAAAATAAGTGCTGAGAAATATTATTCTTCTGTCTCTTTGGAATAAAAGTGTTGAGTATTAATAAAAAATAAGAAATCTCAAAACTGACTTGTCTTGTTCTTTTATCCCCCCCCAGCATATTTTTTAAAATAATTTGTTGTGTCCACAGGTTGCCAGCAAACAACAGGACTCCTCTCATTGTGTCGTGTTTATATTTGACATTCAAATGCACTGAGTACATGTTGTAACAGATCATGTTATTATGTCCCATAGGTCATCAGTGGATCTTGGTTAATGGCCGCAGTGTCATCTTCTGCTGTTTCATCGCATGTATTTGTTTGCTTCTCTCCGTGTTCTCAGAAACAGGCCCCTCTCTCCTCATGTGAGAGTGATGTTACCCACCATGCTGGAAAAGTGTTTTTTGTAGACCAAAGACAAAATGAATAAATAGGCTTGAGGATAAAAAGTGGTGCGAGATAGGGGGTGGGGTCGGGCGGGGGTATTGAGGGAAGGAAGAAGTGATGCAAACTGAACCGAGCAGCAGAGATCAAAGCCCCCGCCCCCCCCCCCCAAAAAAACCTCACTCCCCCTCACTCCTCAGACTCTCTCTTTACTCTGAAAGCCTTGTCCAGCAACAGGAGTTATTTAAAGAAACCTGCAGGTTTGAAAATGTACCAATGCCTTGTGTATAGATTCGGTGGGAGAATTTTAACATCTGCAGTCCCGGATGCTGCTGAGAACAAGGTGAGGCGGTACAAGTAATCTTTTAATCAGTTTTAGCTCGTGCTTCTTTAAAAAAAAAAATTGTTACTATTTTTTCTTTCAGCCGTCTATTCTGCTTACTTGTTCGCTCCTTACACACAACCCAACAACCTCCGGATGCATTGCAACACATGTAACTACTTCTTGACAATTAACTGTTACCTAGCAACTGGCTCTTTTTCCAGAGATGGGGAGGGATGAGGACGAGGAGGCGGGTGTGGTGGTGGTGGTGGTGGGAGGGGAGTGTAGAAAGAGAGAGAGAGAGAGAAAGAGAGATTTATACAGTATCCCCACAGCATCTTAACTGGATTGGATGCAACAATGCATTGACAATACAATACCAAAATGGAAAGTACAGCCTGAGCTTAACGCCCACACATAGCAGCATAGGGAGGAGAGAAGAAGAGAAGTAAAGGGAGAGAAATAATGAGGAGGAGTGGTGGTTGATGTACAGATTACAGTATGATGGAGGGAAAAAAGGGGGATTGAACCCATGCAAGGGAATCACAGGGAGACAGAAAGAGGACTTGACAAGCGGCGAGTGTGCAGACGCAGGTTGAAAATGAGAGAAAGTGGGTGGGGGAATGGGGGGGGGGCAACCTGCAGTATGTGGTGTGGATGACAAGTGGAGTTGTAGAATAGAATCTGAGAGAAACTGGTTGCTGTAGAAACACTTGGCAAAGTTTTAATGAAGGCATAAAGTTCGGATGCCTGTGCCCACAACATGCGCACACACGCACGATCGACAAACACAAACAGTATACAGTATAATTATGTTAGCAGATAATAGGCACCCCCTGCTGGGCCCATGAGGACCGTTTCTGACTTCAACTGAGAAAAACACCGAAAAGATCAAGTCTCCATGAATCAGCTGTAATGTCACATCTGATTACGACAGCGGGCGAGCACTGACACCCTGTGGCAAAAACACGGCATCCCCTGGTTTCTGTATGTAGTTAATGACACGGTACACAGGCAGATGAGAGTATGGACTTGGCTTCTCTAACACTTTCCTGTCAGTTTGTTTATAACTGGAGTTCAAGGCGAAGGAACAAAGCACACTGATGATAGATGCTACTGGACAATCAAATGTAAATTTAAAGTGCTCATGAAGGTCTGGGAATTGTTTTTTCTTGTCTTGCAGACACTGGTGAAATCAAAAACGGTTTTTTTTGTATTTAGGAGTTTTTGTTTTACATATTTTTTTAAAGGGGGACTCCAGCAATTCAATATTGCACTTCCATGAATTTGGGACATTAAGAGACTTTTTAAAACAAGAAGAAGAAGTAGAGGCCAAGATATACTGGTTCAAGCTTCAAAAACACTGGCTCCTACATTTCCTACAATGCAATGCAATAGCATCTTTCATTAGACCCTCTCTGACTGGTTAATGACCCACAGCTCCAATTTGTATAATAATAAATTTTGAGCCTAATTGGTGATAACCCTGATTACATTGTCCAGGTAATTGTTTTTTAACTTTACAAAGCTCCTCCAGAGCCACAGAAGACATCATACAACTGCTTTCACAGGCTGAGTAGTACTCCTCGTGAAAGTAAACCAGACTTCATGTGAAAAATAGTGTCCCATAAAGGGAGTCCACTGTACATGTGACTTCTTGCCATCTCCTGTCAAACTGTTTGTTCTGCTTAAATTGTTTGTATATGGGAGACCCAACATGTTCAATATTAACTGAATACATAAGTCATAATTACATAAATAATCATATTGATATAAAGCCTACAGGCACAACATTTAATATGATCATGGAATTGGGAAACAATCCGGGACATTTATTAAAAATCAGCCCATCCTGACCCTGCTTCTTCTCTTAATTGCAGATATTTAAAAACAAATGTAGACACTTTTTAAATTTTACTTGTATAAAGCCACTTTTCATAACAAAGGCTTTGTCAATCATGGCAAACAGGGAAGAGCCAGTTATGTTTATTGATTTATTAAATTAATACAAAAAACGTCTCCATATTTGCTTATGTGTCAAAAAATGAAAAGGACTAAACTATCTCCATGAGAAGTTAGCAACTCCCTCTGCTGAGGAAGGCCATTAGATGTGGTTGAAAGCAAACAACAAGTAAGTTGGACCTTGAGTTGAGAATTTTTGTCAAGCTGCGGTTTCTAATGTCAAGAATGAACCTTCAAGCTAAAAAAAAAATACAGCCAGGCCTAACCTGCCTACATTTTGGTGTTGTGCAGAAAGAAGCCTACTGGAACTTGGAACAACAGAGTTACTGTGTTAAAGGAGGACGTTTGTGTTTCTGTGTGTGTCCTGACTTTAAAATCAATCTGAGATTAAGAGCTGGACAACAAAATAGTGATAATCACAACAGTTTATTAAAGATATCAGTTAGGCCTACCTATTGACCAGTACAAACCCTAATCATCACTCCTGATCTCAGAGGACAGGCAGTGTCTGTGCAGGCTATCATATTATTCATTTACAAAAATGAAAGCTATAGACTACAATTTAAAAATTTATTTCTTACATTATAGACTATATAATATTTGCAGAACGTGTTTGTGTGTCTCACACAGGGGCAGCCATAAACTTCCCCACTCTTCACTCCCCTCCATCAGTCAGCCTCTCTCTCTGAACCAGCTTCACTCCCATACTGGGGACTCTCACCAGTCTTCTGCTCACCACCCGGCTCCGCCTCGGCGGACTCGCCCTCGGGCCGTACAGGGCCAGACTCGCTACCTGTCCTCTCAAGCTCCGAGATGCCAGCTCCTGGCCGCCTCCCGCCTCCTCTCCCCGCTCCTCCCGGTAGCCGTGATGACGGAGGAACGGTTCCAGGTTTGCAAGCCGATGAGAAAGCTCGGTGATGCGCCGGCGCAGAAGGGACACTTCTCTGAATAGGTCGTTAACGGACTCGGACAGAGGGCGCACCCTGCAGGACGAACAGAGGACGTTCAGCTTTACGCAACAGCTCACACAGAAATATTGACCTCAACTCTGATAGGCTATGTGACCTAAACAAAGATTTACACCAACCGGGAGGAACAGTGTGGCGTAGGCTAACAAGGTTGCTGATGATAAGTGGTTCAAATTTATTACGTGAGCATGCTGCTCACGTAATAAAACAACACGCATTCACTCTCTTATTATATTCTTTATGATCATTTTCTAACATTATGTAGGCTGCAAAATAATGTAATGACGTCACCGGGGCCACAGGATTTTAGTTTTAAAACTTTAAGCTTTAGTCGTGAGTCCAAACAACAAAACTATTTAAAATGTTCTCATTATTTTATTTTTATTTTTTCACATTGGATTCACTTAACCGTTGTATTTTCCCTACCACATGGTCCATTTACTAGCTGTTCTAGCTTGAGATCATTATCAGAGGATGGCGTTTGCAAATTTCCATTTTTTCCCCCTCAGCAATTTCAGGATATCTTGTCTCTGTGGGCATTTGAAATTATGCAGATTTATAACAACAGATTTGTAAGGTATCTGCTGATGAAGACATGTGACATGATCGAAAGTCTCAGAAAAGCTAGGCTACTAAATTGACCTTGCAGTGTTTTGTCAACTGCTGTTGAACCTCAGCCTTTGTATACATTTTATCTCCCTATCAAAGTTATTTTAAAGACTTCTCCACACTGACAGAAATATAATATAGCCTGTAATATAATTCTACTAAATCTAAATAAAATTTAGGTTTGTCCATCCCAAATAGAATCAGCCATTAATAACTTCTTGTGTGTAATTTGTATGTAATTGTGCATTGAAATAAACTGAAATACCGAGAGCATGATCTCAGTGTCCTATACCTTCCACCTGGATGTCATAAATAAATTTAGATGTCAAAACTAAATGACAACCTTATTTACATTGTCACTGCTAGAATGTTAGTATAGAGGTTGTTTGTTTTTAAGTAAAACAAGAACAGAACAAGATAAGAAAACAATGTGAACAAAACCTAAAAGATTTGAAAGGGTCTGTGATTGGCTACATGATGACAGACTGAACTAATAGTTGTAGTAGACATAGTTGCAAATAATGTGTGAACAGGAACAATTTAATGATGTAAAAGTCACAAAGAATGTCTATGAAGAAGCAACAGAGCAGAGCAAACCAAGCTAAAGCTGCTCAGACAGCATGTTTTAACATATGTTAGGGGGTGACACTGGTGTTAAAGTTACCTGGAGTAGTCAGGCAGCAGCGTGCTGGGCTGAGAGTGCAGTAAAATCTTGATTTCATTGAAGATGCGTTTTCCCCAGGCGTCTAAAACTCTGGTGACACTGCGCACTGAGGCCACATTCACACGATCAGCTGAAAGCAAAACATAACACCATCAGGGTTTGATATAAAGGAAACAGCCTGAATGAATCATGAATACTATTGGCCACTCAGAGACGCACATGTGCACCAATGATTTTAAGCTTCAAATAGTCTCATCGCTGCTGAGTTTCATTCAGGTCACCAATAAATTATCTTTATAATTCACAACTTCAAACGTTTCGTGATTTACAGGCCTAGAGATCAAACAGAGGCTCATCATTTACCTCCTTCTCTGTAGTTCCAGTACCCATAATCCACTTCATTCTCCTCGCTGGCTGAACGGGCCCCAGTTGCCAAGGCAACCACCATCAGCACCATCAACAGCAAGGGAGGGGCCATGATGGGCAGACAGATGCTCCCCTTTAAAAAAGAGAAGAAGAAGAAAAGAGACAAACTAAAAAAAAAATTGAAAATGAACAAACAAACATGTTTTGTTTTCTTTCCTCAGACAAACACAAACAGAAAAAGATGGAAATGATACATTATAAACTAAGTTAAAATAAGATCCAGCTCAATCAGCTACAACAATGCATTTTATAATACTACTTCACTGTAAAACATTACAGACCCATTTAGTTATGTCAACTTACTTCTTTTAAATCAAAGAGCTCTAAAGTTTGGGATTTTGAGCTCAACTGTGTGAGTTTTAGAAAGATAAACTTTCAGAAATTCATCGTGTTGATTGAACTTGTGTATGTAAGTCATCAGTTGAAAGTTGGTGCGCAGGGATTGGAGCAAGAGAAAAAAAAATAGCCTAGTTGCTGCGTCTTTTGAGTTTGAGAGAAACATACACATAATAAACTAATTATTAGGGTTGAGCGAGTACTCGGTTCAGATCCTTTGTACGAGTACGAGTATCACTAGAGTAAAATGTGTCAATATCTGTTTTCTAATAAACTATATAACTATATATATAAATATAGGAACCTGTAAATAGTTTCCAATAAATATAGCAACTTCTGATTAACCCTTACCAATTTCAGGCTTAAATCAGAAAAGTTCCACTTTTTGAACTTTGAACTGTAGTTATATCAACTTTATGGATTTGTGCTGCATTTCCAAGTTAAAATAACTTGAAATGTCTTACAGTGTTGGATCATCTACATGATGATGATGAATATACTAATGTAACGTGTGCTTTTTAATGTTATATGTACATTATGTTGGTAATACTGCTTTACATTTTTATTTTATGAGTTTGCAGATTAAATATACAACTACTATTAAAGATATATGTGCACAAAGACATTCATATAAAATGCATACACCAACAAAGTCACACGTACATGTATACTCACATTTGCATGTATTAAAAGTAAACCAAAGACAAATCCTAAAATCTCAAAGCAAGATAAAAAATGATTAAAGTAATTAAAAATAATGAGAGATGAAATGGCAACAAAGAAACAAAGAGTTTACAGTATATACAGTATATGAAGCAAGTATATCTCATTCAGGTTGTCCATCGCCCATCATTGTAATTGGGAAGTTACCAATTTCTGTTTAAGATGTTTTTCTAAACATAAACAATGGCAATGATTTACGGACAATATCCACATGGTGGACAATAGCTAACATAGAATTTTAAGAACTTTTACTTCCTCATCTTCTACCACTTACTCAAGTACTGTACTGAAGTACACATCTGAGATATTTGTCAACAATTCATAGGAGATTTTACACACAAAAAATGTAATGTGCAAAATTAGTTTAAGAAATATGATGCATTTTAAAGATTTTCTCCAACTACAACATTAAAATGCTGTTTACATGAATATATGATAATAATACAGTAACATAATAAATACAACAACATACCACTCTATAAGGGACCATTCTTCATAATAAATACTTTTACTTTTGATATGTAAACTACATTTTGCTTCTCTGTACTTTTACTTAAGTAAACTTTCAAATTGAACTTGCTGTATTTTACTTAAGCAAAGGATTTGAACACTGTGATTGTCGTTGCAGTGTTGTGGGTCAAGTCCTTGTACTTTAAACAAAACAAAAAAAACAATAAATTTAACTGAAGGCCTAAAAAACAGAGCCATTTTTGTCCTGTGGCAGTCACTTCTGTGTGTCTGTTATGAGAAGAGAATGACCACAGTCCAATCTGACAAAAGAAAGGAAGGTTTAAAACCTATTTTTTACTCTGATCCCAGGTTTGAGTGGAAAAACAAGAAAGGAGGTGAAAGCAGGCGACCCAGAACAGAGGACAATAAAAGAAGGGGCGGGGGACAGGATTGCATCCATATGACTAAGTCTGTGAATCATACTGGACAATAATAAGCCGATGACTCACTGTTGAGGTATTCTAAATGTTGTCAGGGAATATGAATTTGGAGGCCGGTCAGTGAAAATCTGCTGTACAATAATCAGACACAGCTTGTTTCACATCTGGCCAAACATATCAACAACACTGAACAACTAAGACACAAAACAGTGTCCTTCATTATGATAGTGATGAGCTGCAATAGCTACATGTTTAACTTTGCACACTAACAGTGAACTAGTAAAAGCATCACAGCCTGGAAACTGTCTGAAAAATAGAGCAAATGAGCCTGATACTCACGACTTGAAATGATGATGGTGATGCTCAGCAGGAAGTCCTTCTCCGATCTAGTTTAAACAACAGATGCCTTGGCTTCTCTTGCCTCTCCACTCTGTCACGGCCCCGGTCTTCTCTCCTTATTTCTCCTTATTTTTACTCTGATGCTCTCTCCACCCTCGGCTCAAAGCTGTAATATAATTAGGGAGAGAGTGTGGCAGGTCCAGTGCGGAATCACTTTTTAAAAAAAACTCTGTCGTATATTTATACCCCAACACACGCCCAACTCCTGCTCTCTCTCTCTCTCTCTCTCTCTCACACACACACATTATGACATCCAGCTGCTGCCAGATGTGTTGCATGTCCTTTTGTTTCAGATAGGTCTCATCGTTTACCCTTTTATTGTCTCTCCTTCTCTTTACCCCCTTTATGGAACAGACAGGTATATGTGTCTGAGGCTGTAACTCTATCTGCTTCATAATAGAGTTTCTTGTACTGTGATCTCCTCAAAACTTAAGTTATGACCCTTTTTCATCTGTCTCTGCTGCATCTGCCCTTTTTACCCTCACGAAAGCAGCGTGAAACCTCAACACACATCAGAGCCAATATTTTTAAACTTCTGCCACGTAAAACAATACAGAGATACAAAGATTTTAATGTGAACCTTTTTTTACTGTGTTTGCGAGACCAAGACCTGTCCTTTACTATACTTTACTAAGTATTTAAATGTATTTTTATAGATTAAACTACCCCACAGAATATAAATTTGAAAAAAGTAGTCCAAAAATGTTTTAATATTTAGTACATGCTCTCTGAAGGACTCTTTAACTTTTAATACTTTAAGTACATCTACCAGTGGTGGAGGAAGTATTCAGATCCTTTATTTAAGTAGCAACACTGTAACACATTACTCCATAACATGTAAAAGTCCTGGATTTTACTTAAGTAGAAGTACAGACGCACTGGCAACTAAATGTATTTACAGTAAAGTAAAAGTTGTCAGCGGCCCTTGT
This sequence comes from Micropterus dolomieu, assembly GCF_021292245.1. NCBI lineage: Eukaryota > Metazoa > Chordata > Actinopteri > Centrarchiformes > Centrarchidae > Micropterus > Micropterus dolomieu. The sequence continues at coordinate 15,268,558 of NC_060153.1, read as the reverse complement.
CAGTGTTGTATTGTTATGTCATTGGAGTATTATTATTATCAGTGCATTAACAAGTAAACTGAACCTTAACTTAGTGCTGCAACAATTAGTTTCTCCGTCAGTTAACTGACTGATAATTAATCCACAACTATTTCTATTACAAATTAATTATCAAAATTGAGTCCTTTTTTAAGCAAAAATGCCAAATATATGATGGTACCAGGTTCTCAGATGTAAGAATCCGCTGCTATTTAGGGTCTCACAATATAGTAAAATTAAGATTTTGGGGTTTTGAACTGTTGGTCGGACAAAACAAGACATAGAGCGTTTAATCGATTATCGAGAAAATAATAAGCTGATTAATTGATGAAAATATATATTAATTGCTAATAATATATATTTATTGTAGCAGTCTGAAGTGACTTCATTTACTCTGGAGTAGATTAATCTATATCAATGCAACAGATTTTATAAATTGATCATATGTTTTGTGTATAAAATCTTTTTTATATAGTATATTTCCAGAAATTTGAAATACTTAAGTGAAGTAGACCTTTGGCATTTTCAATTCCAAGTTTAAAGTTACTTTCCACCACTGACTTATGACATCAGGGGATATTAGACATTCCAATCCATTTACAGTAAACAACACTGAGTCTTTGCAGTAAATCTGGTTTAAAAGATCTGTTTATCTGTCAATGTTTTTGTACAGTAAAGGATTTGTGTACTTTACTCCCCAGGAAAGAGGGGAGATAAGGAGTGAAGGAGATGGGATATGAAATGGAATGAATTATTCTTTATTAACCGGCATCCAGATGTTATTCCAGCTCTCTCTCTCTGCTTTCAAGCTGTGGCTGAGGTGAGGTCAGACTTGGCTACCAATACAGCCGGATAGAAAATGGTGAAAAAGTCAAGTGTAGAGAAAAGGAAGGAGGAGTAAAGGGAGAGAGACAAAACAGACAGACAGACAAATCGGGTTAAAATATAATGAGCGCTGGATTTGAACATCTGCGTGCCTCTCCTGGCAGCCTCAGAAAGCGATTCAACAGAGAGTACTGCTGTGAAGAAGCCACTGTACCACAGCTGGTTCACATTAACATCAGGCAATTTTTCACTTTCAGCTGAATTCCAGCCTCACACGCCGTACTTTCTCCATCCCTGAATGAGTCTTTAAAAAAACCACATGACGAGGTGTGCGCTCGTGGCTCAAGCTTTTATTTCTCTGGCAGTATCTCACTGTGGAGGACAGCCAGCATTGCACTTCACATCTAGGGGCTGACGTAAGAAAATAATGCAACCAAAAATATCCCCTCTTAACACAATACATAGTTAAAGGCCATCTTTGTATAATTTTAACCCCACTTGTGGGTGTATGTCTGTGATGTGCAAATGCTTTCAGGCTTTTTAGTTAAGTTAAAACATTATGTATCAAACACAGTTGTAAATGCTCTTTTCATTAGTGCTCTGGCCCCTTGATTCAGTGTCCCCCATGAGTCAGTGTCCAGAAAAACAGATAAATAACATTCTGAGGAAGTGGCTTTGCCAGAAACAGGAAACGAAAGACTGCAGCTTATGTACCAAGAACACTGAGAAACACAGATACACGGAACAACCTCAACGAAGAAGACTAGAAACAGCCCACAAAAACCCTACAGTATGGAAGCTCAAAGATTTTGGCATCTTTCTTTCAAGTCGACATGGATATTTGTCTTTTTCTTCTCTTCTGTATGCTCAGGAATGCCCCCACTAAGTAAGCCACCCAAGCTTTATTTTGGCTGACACTGTACTCAGAGTGAACGGTGACAATTTGTGGATCAGTAATGTAACTTCTGGATTGTTTGCAGCCAAAGATGTTTAGATGAGTGTTTCTTTAGCATCATATTAACAGCAGACAATAATTATTTTCATTACCAATCTATTGTGCTTTTTTAAATTAATTGTTCCATCTATATTTGTCAAATGAAAAATGTGTCACACTTTCCCAAAACCCAAGAGGAAGTGTACAAATTGCTTATTTTACATGAGCAGCAGTCTAAACCCCCAAAATATTTAGCTTTTAGTGGCATAAGGTAGAGAAAAACAGCTAATCCACACATTTGAGAAACTTGAACCATGCAGAATGGTTGTTGTTTTTGCTTAATAACTCTAAAACTATTAGACTTAACTAAAATTGCTGCAGATTCAGTTTCTGTCGATTGACTGATTGATTTACCGACTAATCATTTCGGCTCTTATCTTAACCTTTATGTTATGTCCCCTCACAGAAATACACCTCAAAAGCACAGTCTTTGTGGCCCTCACAGGCGAAGACCTCAACATTGAATCTAGTTTGGACGTGCCAGCAAACCAAAGTGGGGACATGTTGAGGTGCTTCGATCCTAAGAACAGAGAGATATACAGCTGTGAAGTCCGTGAGACGGCTGGTCAGTCACAACAATTGACACTGTTGCTGAAAAACCTGAGTTGTTCAGGAGAATACCGTTGCCAATATAAAACAGCCAATGTGTACTGGTTCCTCCTAGTGAGAAGTAAGTAAGAAAAAGAAGAGAATGTGAATGAAAGAAGTAGCAGCACCAAGATTTAATGCATCTCTTCAGTTTTGTCTTGAAGTTGGAAGTGATAACAAGGTGTGAGCATGTGTGAGTGCAAAGTGTACTCTTTTTCTGTGGCAAAGACTGTGGGACACAAGACGGTACTGAGCAGAGGAATGAAAAAAGGGTGGGGTTAACAGTACTTTTTTTTTTACTTTGTGCAAGTGAGAATAAATTTGCCTGGTAGCTTTTACTATACTCGTACAAACTGAGTAGAATGGGAAGAAATGGGAAATTACACCTACTGACAGATTTGTAGTCACACTATTAATAGCCTAACTTTACAAAATACTTTTTCTGTGTTTTGTATAGCAGTATGTTAACATATGAAGCAAGATAACTTTCTTTGTATCCTGCTTTATTTGTTAACATACAGCTAGAAAAATAAAATTTATGTAGTCAGCGAAGGCTGCTTTGCTGCCTGTTTCCCTTTTGTTGACACATCTGTAGTTCTTTTCATCAAGTGGGAGGTATCATAGTGGTTAGACAACCTTGATACCTCTGCATACAACTTAGAGGTTGATGTGATCAGTTTTTCACTTTGCCATGCATGGACATGGACATGGGTGAGGGTTAGGCCGTCCAGTTATGATGCAGTCCTGGCACAGACTGACATTGAATGGTGTGTGTTTTCCAGACGAGGGTTACAAGGATATTGTAAATTTGGAGTCCACAGAACTCATCACAGTTGCCGTCTTCACTGGTGTGCTGCTGGTTTTCAGTGTGGTCGGCTCGGTGTGTGTCTTCAGAGGACATTGGGTAAGACGTTTCCTGCTCATAACCTGGCAGAAGTTAAGAAACAGAGTGTTGCAATATAAAAAACATGCTTTGTTAACTTGTGGTGTTGTGAGGGACGTGAGGCTGACAGGCAGTGTTGTAGATTAATTTCTGAAGCTCTAGATGAAGCTGACTCCCATATTTTTATGTTCTAAATAGATTTAGCTGATTAATTGATTAGTCGATCAACATAAAATTTATGTGCGACTATTTGAGGAAAGAATTCAGTACAAACATTTGGAAATTAATTCTGATTCCAGTCACAACACACATTACTAGAAAGGGAGCTGCTGCCACATCACAAGAAAATCCTCATGTGCTTTATAGTTTGTGTGTTATTGTTATAGATTTTTCTTTTGATGGATAAGATTGTCATTTTTAGAAAGAACACATCACTGAAGATGGCAAGGCTGGCAGAAAACGAAAGCAGAACAAAGAAAAAAAGGAGAGAGAGACAGAGGAAGACAATGTGGATGTAATACCTGCTCAGTCTACGTCTTTCTATGCTGTAAGAACCTTTTTACTCATCAGTATACAGTGTGAATTTATTAAAGGATAGCCTCTTGAGATGCATCATCTCATTTTCAAGAGGGTCCTATACAGACTACTATACTGATTTTTGTCCTCCATCTTCCCATTCATATGTTTATTTTTATATGTCTTGTCTCTCTCAGAGTCTAGAGCCTCGGCCCAGGTCGATTTATGATGTGCTGGACCACTCGGCTGCCAACAGAAAGTCAGAAAATGACAAATCAAAACCCAAGAAAATGGACCCCCAAAAAACGGTCAGTGTGAACTTCAGGTGTTGCCAGTACCACATGCATTTGACCTGTGTGTGACTTGTCTTCTACTTCCTTTACAGAAGGGGGAAACCACACAACCCAAGGAAGAAGGCGTGTTTGAGTCTGTCTACGAGAATTTCTGAATCATAAAGAACTTTTTCAATAGATTGTGGTATTCAGTAGCTGAGACGATCTCAGTGTGGTTTGCTATGTCACTGTAACTTGTTAATATTATAGTTGCACTAACATGTAACCAGCATTTTAATGTTGTTGCTGGTTGCTTTGGAGCAGAAATTTTATTGGCATGTGTAATTACTGTATATCAATGTATTTGTGAATTATTGTAAAAATGCGAATCTGCTAATAACTCAAAATTAACTCAAATATAGTGGAGAAAACTGTAGAAAATATTAATTGCAGAAATATTATTTATAATTTATTTTATTCTATTGTACTTAAAATATTTGTATATTATATATGTGTGTTGCATGAAGGGTCTCCACCTTACGTTTCATTGTTGTAAAATGACAATAAATGAACCTTGACAGTTTGATTTCCTTTTATAATAAGCACTACCTCTCCTCTATCGGACACTGACCAATGAAATTGAGAGTTATCGATTCTACGAGCCAATGGCAGCGCTCCTGTTAGTTGTACTTCCTGGTTCGGTTTGTTTTTCTGCATTGATCATGGCTGCAGAGGGCGACTTTCTGGCGAGATATCGTGCGGTGTCAAATAAACTGAAAAAGTAAGGCTTTGAGTCACATTAGCTCAAATAGGAAGATGAGTGAATATCACGAGTGGCAGAACGTTACTTGGCAATACTGCTACTGATACAGCTAATGTTAGCACTAATAAGCTAGGTTAAGCTAACTGTTAGCCTGTCGCTGTCATTACTGTCAGTGTCACATGACGTCATTTAACCAACCCTTACGTGCATGTAACGAAGTTTATAATCCAAATATAATGTTTGTGGAGGTCAGTTGTTCGGTTAAGGCTCATATAAAGGGACGTTATTCGACAGCTGACGGTAACGTTAATTTAGCAAGCTGCAGTCGGTAAAGCTGGCGAAGCACGCAGTCGTTCTTCTGTTTAGCACCAGAACAGTGTATTCACGATATCTTGCTAGTTATAACCAGCTAATTGTTGTATTTTTTTTGTATGTCCTTGTCGTAGACGTTTTCTCCGGAAGCCCAATGTAGCAGAGGCGAGCGAGCAGTTTGGTAAGTGTCTGACAGTCTCTCTGCACAACCTAAAGTGAAAATTACAGAATTCGTTCAGTACGCACAACATGACACCATCTACAGAGAATCTTACAGAGAATATATGTCATCAAACTGTTTCTTCATAGTTTGCCTTACATTGATTTCCCTGTTTTTTCAGGTCAGTTAGCCAAGGAGCTGAAGCAGCAGGACTGCCTTCAGTATGCTGCCTTCTGTAACCTGGCCATGGCTCGGTGGGTGGTGATGTACACTCCTTCTGCACCAGATTGACCAGAACCACCTCTCAGTGTCTAACACAATAGGGGACACCTCTGTCCACATACCTCTGGAGCTGTTTTCATGGTTTGGGCTTAGTTCCAATTAAGGGAAATCTTTATGCTGCAACATAAAGTGATGTTTTACACAAGAGCCTGCTTCCAACTTTGTGGCAACAACTTGGGAAAGACCCTTTTTTGTGTTTCCTTCACTAGTTTGCACAGAGTGCTGACTTCAACTCCATTGAACATCTTTGAGACACTGCCTTCTGCGAGCCAATGGCTGTAATCTTCAGGTCTTCACATAGTTTCAGCCATGTACCGTACTTAAAGTTCAACCTTAATATCGTAAACGATTTCTAAGTAACTGCTGCTTTTTAAAAATCATGTAAATGTCATTTGTGACACATTAATCACACTTTAGGCTGTAAAATGGCTTTCACAATCTCATTATAAACAAAAACTGAAAACATGTAGACTTGTGCTGAGCATAAGGTGAAGCTTTGCATGAAAGTCTTGTTGGGGAACCAGCTGCACAAAAATCTTCTAATTTTACAACGTGGTATCACCAGATCAAATTGTCATTTGTTAAGTAAATTGGACTGCTGGGCTCTGAAATATTCAGAATTATGACAGTTAAATCAAAAATATACTATATTATCTGCACATCAGTTAAGTTATTTGTCAGTTCTCCACCCACTTGTCAGGCACATCATATCACGTTTGTTACGACGGTTTGGAACTACTTTGCTTTCAACTCAATTAACATTGATTGGTTCAAACAGAGTGCTGCATGTTCAAAAGTTAGTGACCAGTTAGTCAGATTATCTCGCAAAGGCACTGTCCAGTACGTGACTCTTCTAGTTGTTCATGTCCCAGACAATAAACCACCACAGGGTGACAGAGGTGTTGGTAATCAGCTCAGAGGGAGCCTGGATCATTCATGGTGATGACATGTTTACTGTTGATGGTGCATCTGTTGTTGTTACACATCCTGAATGTCTTGCAGCTGTGAGCAGACTCTTTTTAATGCTCCTGGAGAGGCTTTGGCGTTAACCGATGCTGCCCGCCTCTTTCTCTCGTCTGAGAAGGAGAACAGGGCTCTGCAGGCCCCGGGCTTTGATGAGCACCTTCAGGCTGCACTTAACTGCTACAGTTTTGCCATCAAGGTACACTGTGATTCCTAATTTTTGATGACATGGTTAGTAGTTGAATCAACATCTGTGGTTTGAAAATATATGGGGAATGAAAGATACAGAATAAGGGATTGCAGGGTATGGAGTACAGTCCTGTATCCACATTTCTACAGAGACAGTGAGATAATGCTGATGTACAAATGGCTTACAGGTGTACATTGAGATGAACCAGCCTGTGATGGCAGCCAGCCTGTGTCTAGAACTTGGCAACGCACTCAAGGTAAAACTTTGGATAAGAACTTCAAGCTGTCCTAAAAGATTAATTATGGTGTTCTTTGATTTGTTGTTTCAAGTTGATGTGCTGTAATAAAAATGTGGTGTTAATCTCTGCTCCTCCTGTGATTTCATTAGGAGATGAATAGACCAGGAGAGGCTATTGTTCATTACCAGAGGGCTGCAGAGTTGCAGACACAGACGCCAATTGAAGCTCTGCTGTCAATGGGAGAAATGGCCACGTGTAAAATTCTCACCCGTGAGTTCAGCCATGTCATATCTGATATGTAGCTGATACATATTTCATATGCATATATACGATTTAGCTTGATTTTCTGCGGTTTAAGCTTTAATCTCTCTTGTGTTTTTTGTAGGTGACTATGACGGTGCTTTGTCAGTGTTCACGGAGATGCAGCTGTTGTGCCAGGAGAGAGGACTGCAGCTACCAGGCACCAGCACCCCTGTTGGTGAGGCTCTGCATTTATCTACAGGCAGTAGCTGCCTAAAATAATAATAATATAATAATAATAATAATCTTTATTTGTAGAGCACTTTTCAAAAACAAGTTACAAAGTGCTGTAACAAGTGTAAAGACAATAATACCCAAAAATCAATAATACAAAAGCAATACAAGATAAAAGCATGAAAACATTGAAAAGACCAAAATACACGTTTAAGATAAATATAAAATAAGTAAAATAGAATAAAATAAAAGGGATAAAATAAAGTCAAATATGATCGGGAAAGGCTCTCCTATAAAAGTATGTTTTAAGAAGGGACTTAAAAGAGTTCACTGACTCAGCCGACCTGATTTCCTCGGGCAGGCTGTTCCAGAGTCTCGGGCCCCTGACAGCAAACGCTCTGTCCCCTTTAGTTTTCAGTCGAGACTCTGGAACAGACAACAGACCTCTGCCCGAGGATCTCAAGGTGCGTGCTGGTGCGAATGGGACTAAAAGTTCAGAAATATAACAAGGCGAGAGGCCATGAAGAGCTTTAAAAGTGATCAATAGAATTTTAAAGTCAATTCTAATCTTATGTATGAATGGATGCCAAGTGATATGATACAGTATGATACAGTTTTCAAAATGGAGGCTGAATGCAATATATCAAAAACAAAAATGTAGGGATAAGAACATTTTAATGCAGAGATTGAAAGCGCAATGTGTCTCAAGTTGTGTTTTAATATCATTTTTGCATTTTATTTGATTACACACTAAAAGTGGTGTCTTCCTCTCTCTTTCATATCTTAATTTTCTTGGGGGGAAAAGGGGCATTTCTGGACATTGTGGCAAAATGTGAGATCTCCAGAGTACTACTGCTGATGTTGCTTGAGGTAACAACTTTTATTTTATATTATATATAAGAAAACATACTGAAAGAAAACCATCTATAACAGAGTGACTGAAGTGGTACACCCTCAGTAAGAGGGTTACGTATGAATTAAATCAGTTCTGTATTTTTGATTTCACTTGTGAAAAAATGCAACAAGGTTTTATACAAAGACTGTATAAAAGAAGTGGACTTGCCAATGCAGAAGTGCATTCTTCCTAATGGTCAGCAGGAGGCGATTACACCGGTTGCAGAAAGAAGTCTGATTGGATTTAAGCTTATGAGGAAATGACCCTATTTCTGACTTGATTTATTACCTCATTAACACTTTCCTAATAAGTTCAGTGTCCCAGTTGCTAGTTTCAAGTCAGCATTATGGTCCCATTTAAAGTAAAATAGAATATAAAGCCGTGTCAGTACCACGGCAACCTGTCCGGTGCAGCGATGCGTATCCCTCCTCAGCTCCACCCTCTTGTCCAAATATGATCACTTCTGGTTCCAAAAAAACCCAACATGGGGACAACCAAAGTGCCAAACTCGAGGGTTGAAAACAGTAGGCCACAAACCAAAGGGTGACGTCACGGTGGCTACATATCTTCACCACAGACACACAGCAACATGAACACTTGCCAATACTTTAGTGTCAGACAACCATCACCAGCTTAAAAGAAGGACATTAACAACGCAACAGAAAATATCACATTGCTGATGCCAAATCGATTGATATTGTATCACTGTATTGATTATTTATCCCACATCTGTACATTACTTACTGGTGCAGCAGCCCTGTAACGGCCTTTGCTGTTTTCCTGTGTAGCCTCCGCCTCAGAAGTTGTTACCAGAACATGCCCAGACCCTGGAGAGATACGCGTGGGAGTCTTTTGACCCTCACAGCCAAGGTAAATGCACCACAATATTGAGCAGGGATGTGATTGTTCCGGATTAATCCGGAATTCCGGATTTTCCAACCTGAAAATCTGACCCACATGAATCATGCAGATCTCTAATTTGCGTTCAGCTGCCCATTCCACACCTGCACAGTGTGTACCACAGTCGCTGTCGCACATCAGTGGTACGTAACGTGTTGGGCAGTAATACTGTAATATTACTTTTCCCAGTAATAGTCCCATTAGTTGACAGATTACTATTTCCAAAACAGTAATGTTACAATGTACAGTTACTAATCATATCAAGGCTGCCCTATTGAACGCACCATCCCTGACGTGAATGTGCGACTGCGCTGCAACTCTGCGGCACCAGACCTTATCAGCTGTTAGCCAAAAAGCTAAAGGAAGACAGGAGAACAGGGAGGAGAGGTATTTTCGACAGCTGTAAGTAACGTTGTTGCCATTATTGTGTAACGCAAACAATTCTACATTGACTTAGGGTAATTGAAGCATCAGCTAAAGCAACGCAGCAACGTGAAACTCAGAAAGAAACTCCAGTCGCTACTGCCAGTGATGCTTGGGCTCATCGGGAGAGAGTGGTGTTATATCACCCAGTAATAAGTAGGCTAGAGTAGCTAATATTACTTTTTTAAGGAGTAGCCTATATGCTAAGTAACTAGGTAATAGCTATATTATTTCTGAGTAACTTGCCCAACACTGAGTTGACAATAAGCATTGGATAAATTGGATATGTTTTGATTATTGCTTGTTATAGGCTATGTCTAATGATCAATCACATAGCCGATATATACACTTTGCTGTATGAATGGTTGCTTTTTAAGTCTTTATGTCCGTATTTTAAAGTTATAAATTAATTTCTTGTGAATGGTTGTGACAGGGTTTATATAAGGCCGTTTCATACAGCTTTGATCTGCGGGGTCGCTCTGCGCTCCTTATCAACAGACAGGCAAACAAGCACTCCCCAGGTAACCATGGCAACGGCTTCTGTGTAACTGCCGCAATCCCGTGAAACTGTCGCGGTCGTTCTCATCTCACCCACACACCTACCCGCTGCCAGAGTTGAAATGTCCAACTTTTTCCTACAGTTTATCAATAGACAGAGACAGACGTGGCTGTTTGATCTGAGTTTCCTGAATAATATAACTGTCTTTAACAGTCAGGCCACCAGGTCTTAAACAGGCAACAACCTTTGCTGCTGTCTCCTATTCATTAAAAATCATCTGTTAACTTCTACTAAACTAATTTGAAAGTTAGTAGTTATATTATTTAGTTATAGAATCAATTATTTCATGTTGCATGTTGCACATTTAGCTGTTGAAGTTTGGTAAAAAATGAATACAAAATAATAATTATTATAGTGAGGTGGCGATGGAGCAGTGGATTAGACACTTGCCTTTAATTCCCACTGCAACACATCCACCAAATAAGTTATTGTCATGGGTCCTGCTTTACCATCCATATGTTATAATAGAGACGCCGCCAGTTTTATCGGGGTGGGGGGGTCTCAGTATATTTTCCTGCTTTTTTGCTCTTTGCCAATCACATGCCTGATTGAGCTAATATTAGAGCAAAAATGTATGAAATATATATGTTCTCTTTTCAGTGGGAATGTAAAAATTGTATCATGAATCCTCTGAGTGACGTTTATTTGAAGTGGTGCAAACGTGGCTCTTGTCCTTTCCTTCAGTGACCTTCCTGCCTGATAATGTTTTCCTGCTCCTGCAGTCTGTAGTGGTGAGTTTCATCATTCACATACTTGGAACAGTTCGCAGGATTTCGTGATCCTTTCTGCCTTATACAGGAAGAATGATGGTATTCACGGCCTTCACACGACAGACAAATTTGCTGGAGCTTGTCTTCCTTTGCCAATGGAATTCATTTTTTTTTGTTTGCAGCATATGCAGTGGTGTTAGTAGGCCTTTGCCTGTTTTTCAATCAATATTTATGGTTCTTGATCTATGTTCATTCATGACTTAAATACCTTTTAATAAAACAGATTCTGTAGAGCAATAACAAGATTTATAATAGAGCATAAACACTGACAAAAACTTATCAAGGTCATCTGAATCTGCAGTTATGGTTTTATTTGTGCAGCGTGTAACACCAAATCTGTTTTGCAGATGGCATGTCAGGAGAAAGACACAGAGTCCCTTAAGTCTCTTCAGACAGAGCTATGGTGAGTGTTCAGAAATGTTCATTTTCCATGTGATGGGGATGGAGCAGCATTTTTTACTGCTTCTCAATATTAATTTTCCATATTGATTGCATGTTTGTGTTTTTTTCTCCCCTCAGGCCATTTCTGAGTGCTGAGCAGAATCACCTTCTCCACCTGGTGGTTCAGGAGCGCATCACACCGTCTGGCCAAGGCATCTAGTACAGTCCAGTTTCTACTCGCTTCCTCTGGGAACGATACTTTATATAATGGAACATTCCTGTTTCTGACTGGGTCTGTTGTAAGGCCTGAAGATTTGTTTTCAAAACCTTAAAGTTGTAACTTGCACTCAGAAATACAAGCAATACAACATAACTTTGCCCTTATTAAACAAAGTTACGCAGATTTAGAAATCAGTGAAAATCCATTAGAATTTTCTGGAACTGTGTTGTCCTTCATCACCCCAATGTGAAGTTATTTGTCTGGGTGCCAACTTGAGCCTCAATTTAAATTAATTTTAAAGAAATCTTACTTGAGTGAAGGCTACAGAACTGAACCCGTTCATACATATTTATCATGTAATAGTGACTGTTTATGATTTTGTTGCATGCACAGCAGTTTAATAATGAAATATTAAGACTGTGTGATATTTGTTTTATTAATAAATGATATGGCTTAAATTCCAATGTAATTACAAACATCTCTTGCATAGTTATGAAATATGGTGAAATTAAACACCATTGTCCTCCATCCCTGGTTCACTTTATGTTCAATTGTACAAATTGCATGTACTTTTCTTATGATAGCAGCCAACTACAGACACAAAATCAAACATAGTGAATTTAAAAAAACACTCAACACAAAATGTTACAAAAATATAATGGTTACAATGTACATAGATTTAAAAAAGGATACATTATACTTCAGTTGTAAAATAATGATACATGATTAAAACTACTTGTACTGTGAATTAAGGCTTTTTTCATTGTTCAAGTACTGCAACAGGAATGTTGTAGTTTTGACAACAAGCTGTATCTTCAGATACAGTATTTCTTTTCACTCTGGAAAGCTGCAGCTGTCCGCCTCACAACGTGATTTAACAGAATCGTAAGGACTTCAATCTCACATTTCATCCACTTCTCAAGAGTTAGCTGACAGGATTGATACTACTCTTATTTCTGTGTAAATGAAGCTACCTCCAGCAACTAGTTAGCTTAGCATAAAGACTGGAAACAGCTGGCCTGGCTCAGTCAAAAAAGTTAAGAAATATATCCACCAGTCAGCACCCCTAAAGCTTACCAATTGTTAATGCTGGTAGTAGCTTCATACTTAACACACAGACAAAGATTGGGATCAATCCCGTCATCTATCTCTGAAATAATTCATTTATTAATAATTGTACAGTTATATTGCTTAGAAATAAACACTTTCAGGGGTTGCACCCTTCTAATTACAACGTCTTTTTAGCCCATACTGCCCTACTCATGAATGAAAAATGACACTACCCTCTTCTCTCTTAAATCAAATAGAAATTAATTAAAATCTAAATGTAACATAATCCTGGGTTCTATTTCAATGTATAATATTAAAAATATAAACAAATGGCTCGTTAGCAAAGTAACATTATTCCTCCATTTTCCTAGCTGCAGATCAACAATCTTCTGTTTTCCCCCTCCAAATTTCTAAACAAATCCTATTGTTTATTTTACCAAATTGAATCTGGGAACATGATCTCAGGCCTGCCCTCATTCCTCTTGTCGTGTCACTCGCTCTTCTTCCGCAGGACGAGGTAGGTGATCGCTAAGATGAAGGTGAGGACAAAAGAGATCCAGGCCAGGACATAGGAGTGCCCGTACCCTCCTCTGTTTTCGTCAGTGTGAATCTCGGCAGTGTAGATTGAGGCTGCGATCATTATACACAGGCCTGCAGGAGGGGAAAAAAGGGCAATCCTGTCACAAGCACCCAGATGAGGCAATTAAGGTGTAATTATTTTTCCTATTATAAGATAAGGCTCATGATCGCGGATGCTGTAGCAGACGGCTCCACTGCAGCCACAATGAAATGAGAAACATGACAGTTTTGCTGTGCTAATTTTGTAGTTCTATAAACTGATGACAATACATGTTAAAATCCCATTACTTTCTGAATGTTTTTATGTACTATTAACAGTGCCAATGATAGTCCATAATTGAGCCTCTGTATTTAACTGTATGGTGACATAAGAGATACTGTAGTTCACAAATCATCCGTCTACACGATTAGGTCCAATTTTACCTAAGTCTGTCACAGCACGAGTCCTTCAATACTGTTCAAAACATGTTTTTAAATACAGGATAATGTACTAATGAAACAACTTATTCAGTGGTAAGAATGTGACTTCACTTCAACGTCTGATTTTGAAAACTCTTGTGAATATTCTTACATAATTATCACAATATTCTGCCCATCTCGCAGACCAGTAGTTAGCACTAAAATTTGAAGTAGATTAATTGATTAACAAAAAAACTGAAGTAAACTATTTTGATACTCAAGTGAGTTTAATTAATTCTTAAGCAAAAATGGGGAAAATTCTCTTATCCCAGTCTCTGAAATGTGAATATTGGCTTTTGACTTATACGATAGAAAAGTGAATACCTTTCGGCGTTTTGACTGATGGTTGGACAAAATAAGACATTTAAACATGTCACCTCTAAGAAAGTGTGATGGGCATGTTTCACAATGTTGATGATTATTTAATTGACAAACCATTAATCAATTAATGGCAAAATTAATCAGAAGATTAATAGATAATGAAATCATTAGTTGACTCCAGACAATATCTTCACAGATTTTTCAACACTCACTTGTCCTCCACCCCGTGTTGTACCAACTGCCTCTAATCTCAAAAGATGATTTTGGTTTAAGTCACTTTCAGACAGAGGGGGCTGAAGTTTTGAAAATGTTCAATCATCAGTTTTTGACATGAGCCAGAGGCCACAGAGCCACATAAGATTAATCCAAAAACACTGACAGTTATTACTCTACTGCAGTGACTGTCAATCATGTGTCACTGAGGCCTGATGTTCTGCAGATTAACAGGACCAGCTGGTTTAATTTTTTGGTTAAACTGAAAACCTGCAGACTCTTGAACCTGGACGGCACATGAGTGAAAGTCACTGACCTTCTGTATCTGCGTCCATGGTTTTTTTTTTAACACCATTGTGCAGAAACACCGTACACTGCTGCTGATGACCTCTGCTTCAAAAGCTTTGGGTCCAAATGTCATGTAAGGGAAGCAAACAGAGATCCAGACATGCTTGCACATTGTCAGGGACAGGCCTCAGCTTACTTTCTTCCTCACCTTGTCTGAGAGGAAATGAAAACATTTTAACATGCTATACTGTAAGTGTTATGCTCAGTCCTATCAAATGAAATGTTTTACAGTTACGCAGAAATATGAGTCTAAAAACACTGAGGTCTCATTCCACTGTTGTGCTTTCCAGTCAAGCCTTAGAGCATAGAAATGTACAAATATTTCTTACAGCTGCAGGTCAGACTTTTGACTCCAGGTTACTTACATGCGACTAGCTGTAAAATGCCAGTGACGGTGAACCTCTGGCCTTTGGGCAGGGTGAACAGCTGAGCCACAAACATAAACAAGGCCAGAATGGAAAAAACACAGGCCAGCACTGATGTGGCCTGAATCGTCTGGAGATACTCTGCAGCAGCAGGGCGACAAAACAGACACGCAGTCAGTGAGGGGTCGACAGCAACCCACATACACGGCAATGTTCACCTTAAAGCACCTCATCTGCAAATATAAACATTACTGATGAACTTATTAACATATTGTTACAATTTTAATAGCATATGACCTCTGATTATCAGCATCTGTCTAGTCTGTTTCTACATTTTGACACCTGTAATCTCCTCTATTCTGACAAATACTACTGCACTCAAATCATCCATCCCATTAGTTAAAAACATCCACGGAATTTACTCTCTGGGTAGTTTTTCAGGTTGGTGTAATGCCACATTAAGCCTGTCAACTCCCAATGGCCCCACAAGTCAGTTGACACTGTATCAGTGATCCACCAGGCCTGAAGTTGCAGAAGAAGAGGAGAACAAACACAAGACATCAAGACACATACAGTGGTTGCAACACATGTAAAGAAAAGTTGAAAGCTTTGCAGATTTACTGTCATCCATATACCAGAGCTGATAGAGTCAGTTTTTTAATGTTCTGTAAGGCTTAGTGAAAGTACATGTAGATTAGAAACACTGTGGGTGGCAAAATACCAAGAACATATCTTTTGACATTTGACTGCTGGGTATTTCCATGTTGTTTAATGGCACATGTGCTGGCCTGAGCTTCCATAGAGACATACATTTTGCTTTAGGTGTTTGTATTTGCTCTCTACATTTGGTTGGCATTTATTCTCATATTAAAGCTTGTTGCTCTTCCTCTAAGCATAGGCGTGTGTTAACTGAGAAAACAAAAGGGAATTATTTCCACTTACATTATCAATGGTGGCCACCAGAAGCAGGATGACGGCGGTTATGTGCAGAACGACGATTCCAGAAAGCATCAACATTGTGGCCTTCGGGAAACTGATAACAGGGGAAAGGAGGAAGGATGCAAACCATTATTTATTTTCCACGCACGGTCTTATGCAACACAGGCTTGTATGTGGGGAAGCATCAGCTCACACAGCTGTCCCAAATAAATACTGTCTCAAACTGAAAGAAAAACCGAGAGGACAGACGTTGCGTGCAAGCCCAACCCGCTCCACAAGTCTCGTAGACACATTTTTGAATCAACTTCCCGATAGACTCAAATCTCCGCTCACATAACTTATGGTTTCATATCTTCAAACGTATTTTTTTAAAACGTACTTTCTATAATGACAACTCAGATGAATTGGCATCCATTTGCAGTGCCCAGAAATACTGGTCAGTTTCCTTAATGACTCGTTTTTCATGGCTTTACAGCCTATTATTTCCGTCGACAAGAAAGGCGCATTTGTTTACGCTGTTTGGGCATTCCCGAATGGGCCCTGTACCACACTCAACAACACTGAAAAGAGCGCGAGAATACCACGACAGAAAATAATAAACACACCTCTAACTTCTATACCCAAACATAAACACTGTTGCATGTTAAACTCTATGTTCACATACATGCCTTTGCAGTCGCGCGTCCTTTTAATACTTTTTTTGCGCTCAGTCACATCCGTGCAATTCTCCAAAGCGCTGGTGAAAATCTGTACTGAAGTTAACTTTTCTGCACTCTACACAACAAAAGCACACACAAATTCTGCACAGTAGCGTCTCACGGCGACATAAGGCATGGGCTTACCTTTACAAAATGTAAACAACGTGGATAGACGTTAGCCTACCTGAAAGTGCTTTAACGCACGGCCCGGGAGTTATTTGGGAATGTGAAACACTGCACAACCACCACCCTGTTTTACTCTCTCCCTCTCACCAAGCCCCTCCCATAAAGTTTCTAATTTTTTCCCCCTCAATGAAACGTTCAGGCAACCCATAAGGCTTCAGGACGCCCCCTTAAACTCCAAAAAGTGTGTAAAGAGTGAAGTTTTAAGATCATTCATTGTTACATGGATTTGTAAAGCCTGTTTCAGTTGTATTCCAGAAATACTTTTCCTACAGGCTGTGACAAACTGATTTCTTTTAACTCGGTTTCTCAACTGGGTGTCCCATCTTTATTAACAAACTGGCCACATCAGCTTTAGCTGTACTGTTATCCTCTGGATATGAAATGTAATTTTGGACATACATAAACATATCTCGCAGCAAGTCTATCTCTCAGTTGTGCTTTCAGACACACTTGACGGTTCATTATGCACTAAAATGACTTCTTCAAAGACGGGACATTAAGAAGTGCAATGGACAGCACTGCAGTGCACTACAGACACTGGGGACATCTTCACCTTTCCAACAGTGCTTGCACTTTGATGGCAACATGTTTTCAAGCAAGTCAAAAATCAAGTGAAGTAGTGGCTTATGGAGATGCAGTTTCAGATTGGAGCAGAGTGTAAATCAATAAAAAGCCCTCAGAGTGTGTCACTCCCTCAGTCTGCAGTAGGCCATGTTGAGTGAGTTACCAGCAGACAGCGGACAAGAACCTCTGCAGGAACGTAACAGTGAAATTCCTGCAACAGGACGTGGGCGATGTATTCACTGAGACCTGTAAATCTAGCATTCACAAAAATAAGGTGTTTGGAGGTGATTAAACATGGTTCTGCTTTACTGCAAAACCTCAATTAATAATAATAATAAATAATAATAATAAAACCTCAATTCATCCCAAACACAGTGAAACACCAAGCCTGCGTTTTAACATTTATACACTCTGGAGACCGTTTTGGAAAAGATCTGCTTTGGGGGAGAGAAAAACAGCATTTCAGTCTGGACAGAGAGAAAGATATGTGTTTAACAATTTTACTGTCCTAATGTGGGCATACTCTTATTTTAACAGGACGCCCTGTGGAAACAAAAGCCACTTTGAGCTGCTGTACAACGTGTAATAAACCTCACACATAATCCAGCCCAGCTTTCTTTTTTTTTTACCAACCCATTTTTAAATTTTTTATTTTTTTTTACAGATGAAGCTATTACTCCCCCAGAATTCACATCACATACAAAACAAACAATCACATACATAAAATAGAGGTTTTACAGGAACAGATATCAAGGACATCAAGTCACATAAAGTGGTTGCGTCACATATATAATTCAGTTTTGCAAATCTGCTGTATCATAAAATTATAAAATTGTCTTTGTTGTCACACGTGTACCTGTGTAGATAGACCCATTCATTGTGCCCCTTCAGTGAGCTCTTTATAATCAAATTACATAATACATATTTTATATTTTTTAAGGTTTGAAAATTTGACTACAGAGATACGTAGATTCACAACACTTTGGTTTGCAAAATATATGTGATCTTCAAATCCTGGGTATTTTCATGTGGTTTAATAACACGTGCAGTGGCCAGAGTTTCCACTGGAAATGTAATTCATATAATACACGTAGGAACCTTTTCCTGACATTTCTAAAGTCATAAGTTGTCTGTATGACATTTGGTTCGGGTGGCCATCAGAAGCAGGAAGGAGTACATTAACATTCTCGACTCAGCGGCCATATTTTAACCACAAACTGTCATATTTTAAATAGATACTTTCATTTAGGTATTATTATTGGCTGTCGTCAAACGACACCATGTTATTAGGGGATTACTTGGCAGACAGTGCATATCTAGTAAAGCTTTTTATCACCTGTCTCAGATGAGAGAACGCTCAGTTAGTTATGGGTCGTCTTATTTCTACATATAGCAGTATATAAAACCAGTAAAATAACATTTATGTTTTATTTTCTTCTAACAGGCCTCAGCTCATCTCTGCCTTGGGTCGTATCTCCCCTCAGGCTGTGGTCTCTCAGTGAGGACCATATGGACTGAGGAAGTCCTGATCCGAGCACTACAAGGGCTCCTTTATCCTCCTGGAGGTGGGATGAGGATAGATACCGTAATTGCTTCCTTTGCTCTAATACTGACCGCTCCCTCGTTTGTTGACAGTACAGATTCTCTCAGTGCGAGTTAACCTGGAAGCATATCGGCATTAGGATTTATACTGACACTTTCCCACTCAGGTCATCTGTGGCCGGTACAATAATATGAGAGAAGAATCAAATACCCAGTTTAAATGGCTCACTGCAGAAAGCGTAAAAGGCACAGTATGTACAGCTACTAGGATTTAAGTAAAACAGGAAGAGCAATGTATTTTTTCTGTGGTTTGGCGTGGATGTACACGGAAGGCTCCCCTGTCCTAGAGTTATTTGTTCAGCATCATCAATGGATAAAACGATCTTTGGAGATGATGCTATAAACAGACTCAAGGCAATCTTTCGACCCAGAAGGTCGTTTTAAAAACACTCACCGCTGTTCTGAAGGTATTTCTAGAATCTTAAAAGACTCTTTTTACCACCTGGATGCGTAAAAATATATGATAGTTGAACGAAACATAAATATTAACTGCTGCATAACTATATTACTGTATATATAACTGATACTAAAACTTTTAGTTTCTGTTCATGTTGTACAAATTGAGCATGGAGAACTGTAATTCCAGCTACCATCTTTGTTTGGATTAGTGAACTGCAATGGTGGAAGAAGTATTCAGATTCTTTACCTAAGTAAACGTAGTAATACCAGACTGTAAAAATACAAGTAAAAATCTATAATTGAAAATGTATGCAAGTATAATCACCAAAATGTACTTAACATATCTAAATAAAAGTAATAAATTCAGTGAAATGTCCCCTTTGACTGATATGTTTTTGACTGATGTATCAATGTATACACAACATTTTACTATTACAGCTGTTCGAGGGGAAGCAAGTTTTTATTATTTTCTAAAGGGCTGTGACTAATGATTACTTTTATTATGGATTCATCTGGTGCTTAATTTCTAAATTAACAGATTTACTGTTTGGTCTATAAAACTTGGTTTTGTTAAAATCCCGTATGTGTGGATCAGACCTATTGGGAGCAAATATCTCTTTTAGAGTGAATTCAAAAAAAGAAAAACAAAAGAAGAAACCACTCTGTGTTAGATAACTGCTAAAGCAATGCTGACTGGGTGCTGATAGAGCCATTAGTGTAAGTCTCTGTTTTATTATAGTGCCGCTGAGATGAAAATCATTTGAGGGCAGTATCATTATCAGGGGGCATACGAATGGAACAGGAGAAGTATTTTCTCCTGGCAGTACGTTTGAATAGATGTCAAGATTGAAACCATTATTTCTAAGCCCTGATGGTTTGTCATATCCTCACAGTGAATGTTGAGTGGGTGCTTAGCAGTGCCGGTTCCCCTCGTACGTCACTCCTGAGTCTCTGGAGTTATTCTATTCCCCTCACAACATGTGGGCCTCTACAGAAAGTACAATCTAACATCCATTGTGCAGTGGGGTGGCCACTAAAAAGACATTATACAGAAGTAGCTGTGAATAGTGCTGCTGAAAAGAGCCGACTTAAATAGTGAAATATTTCAGGAATAAATGCTTTTATTTTTAACTCTGACTATTTTTTTGTGCTTTGTCTACAAAATTTTAATTCAATCTTGAGAAATTCCTTATCCATCTGAACAGGCTATAAACTGGAGACATCCTACCACCAAACCAACAAACACAAATCCACACATTTTCTAAAGAGGTTCAGGTTTTAGCCATGCGTGGCTCTAGGTATGGGTCTGTCGGTCCACCACATTGGTCCATACTGAAATATCTATAACTACTTAACAGATTGCCATGTAATTATGAACAGACATTCATGGTTCCCCGACAATTTAGCCATGACTTTGGTGATCGCCTGACTTTTCCTCTATAGCGCCGAGTACAGATTCACACAGCCGCTAACATGGCTGTAGGCTCGCTATTTTGTTTCTCTTCAAGGGTTGCCCAACAAAAACAGCAGAGGTCACATGCAGCAACAATGTGCTGAAGTTGTTACACAGCTCACATCTTCCCAAAACAAATCCCTCTGTACTACACTCCCCAGCTCCCAACTCTACCCGACTCCTTTTGAACCCTCACTGCACATTCTCATAACATCCAATCGATTACCACAACCTTCACTGCAGCTCCAAAAGTCTGAGCTTTTCATATTAACTCCAGAGGCTCTTGTTGCCTCTTGACCATCATAGCTCACAGTCAGTCCGTCCTGGTGCAGCCTTCTGCAAATCTGCAGCCACACAATAACTAACACCTAATGATTCACACCTGCAAGACTATCCCTTCAGTCCTTTGACTCATATTTACATTACATTTATCTGATGCTTTTATCCAAAGCGACTTACAATTGCTATATATGTCAGACGCACACCTCTGGAGCAACTAGGGGTTAAGTGTCTTGCTCAGGGACACAATGGTGGATGGGTCACAGTGGGGGTTCAACCCAGGTCTCTCACACCAAAGGCAGGCATCTTATCCGTGCGCCATCACCACACCCTCTATACGAAATGCTGGTCTAAAACTGCCACTTTTAAATCAATTTATTCTTCATCCAAACCATACAGTATTGTAGGACAGTGGGGGGAGGGGGGCCCACATGTGGTCGTGAGATAAACCTAAGGGGTTGCAAAATGTTTGACAGGAGAAGCAGACAAAATGTTTCTTCTACACAAATGTTTGCTTATTTTTTCAGACTTCCTTCAATATATTTTTCTATTTTATTCCATCAGGACCCCAAAAATTTAGTCACTCTTCGGTTGAAATGGTAACAAGTCACAGCTGGTTAGGGATGGGGATCGAGACCCGGTTCCAAAATTTCTCAAAACCCGAAAATCAATAAGGTTCGAGCTTATCGATACTGCTATCCAGACTTGCGGGTACTATGATGTAACATATACGTCTCGAGCGTCAAGTCCGTTTTATTTTGCAATGCAATGGATAATAAAATCATCAGGCTGCAGTCTCTGCCTGCTCTCTGTCGGCTCCTACACACACACACAGCGGCAGCAGAGCGAGAGGCTGCACCATCATGGTGGAATAACGTTATGGTGAGGGTTAAGTTAGCTCCAAACTACTGTAACGTTAGTTGATGACAGCTAACGCTCGTTACTGTAAGTATGTGCACTAAAACCTTCGCAAGTAAAAAGACAATACTTTATCCATACACGTGTCTGTAAGGTAACGTTAAACAAGTAGAAATGGTTAATTTAATCATCTCTGTCCTCATTCTCTCATCTTGTTTGTTTTATACAAGCACAGCTAACGCTAGCTTGGTATTAGCCAAATGGTAAAAACAAGCTAAATAGAAAGCTGTCTGTCTGGAGCACAGACTGGTCTGTAGTCTTAAAAACTCAACTGCTGGCTGAGACAAACCAGCTGCTCCTTCTTCTACCTGGTAACGTTACCTGCAGCCAGCTAGAGAGGAGGAAGGACTGATACAGACTGATGGTGTTCTTTCTAAACCTCACTCACTACTTGTGATGTCAGATAAAGTAACGGAGTTACTTTGCTGTTGTAAACATTAATGTTGCTGATCTAGAAACAACATTTAGCTGTATTTAAAATATTACATTAAAAACAACCAGGCAGTTAATATGTAGCCTACACTTCAATATATGTTTATTTATCACAAGTGATATGTCATACGCACATTGAATATTTTCCTCATACCGTACAGGCCTACCTTATGCCCGTTGGGTCTGGTCTTACCAAATAACCATCACTAAATAATAGTAAAGTATCGATAGTGGTATCGATAAAGAATTGGATCGTTAAGCAGTCTCAATAAGGGTATCAATATCAATAAAAAATTAACGATCCCCATCCCTACAGCTGGTAGACATCAACAAGCTGAAAACACTGGGAAACAGGAATAGGCCTAAACTTCGCATCAAAGCATCCGCCTCCTCCGTGCACAAGACTCCTCATCCAACAAGCCCCTCAAGGATCGGGAGACTTAAATCTTCTCGCCCACCTAGAAATTACCAAATGAAGGTTTTCTATGAATGAATGGACAGTTTCAGTATTGTCTGCTGATTTTCAAAAAAATATTGTTTTATTCCTCTGTATTCGTGGTAATAAGAGTTGAAAGAATATGTTCATGAGATCAAACCAGCAGTACAAAACTACAGAACAGGTCTAGAGATGTAGGCTACTGATATATTGACAATCATTAAATAGGTAATACCACCCTGACAAAACAATAGATTAGGTCCAACAACATTTGGCACAATTTGGTCATATTTTGCATGTCTAAGTGTCCTTGGGAAAGACACTGAATTCCAAGTTGCTCCCGATGGCTGTGCTATTGGTGTGTGATTGTTAATTTCTGTTTCTGATGAGCCAACTGCTCATCAGTGTATGAATGGCTGAATTTGAGGGCGTCACTTTGTGTTGAAAAGTGGTGGGGACATAAGGGCTCATATTAGAGGTGTGACAACCTTTTTATATACAGGGTATGGTGACAACACACTTAGCGTGATGATGCACAATATTGGATTCACAAGAACTAGACAAGAAGATATTTTAACAATATTTTAAAGAAATATTCAATGCTGAAATATATGATAGGGGGGTCTGGGGATTCTGCCTCTAATAAATTTGAGCACTAAACACTCAATTTCCTGCAGTCTGGAGACATGTTCTGCACCACTTTATAGTGAAAATGTCTTTATTTATATAAAAAGAAACAAAATTCAGGTGGCAGGTAAAAATTCAAAATATAACGGAATATAATGCAGTAATCTGTAGCATGTTTTCTTTAGCTTAAATTAGCCTACTTTTGTTGCTTACGTTTGTTTCTTCTATTTAAATTGCATTGCATGTTTTCTTATTGTGCAAATTAACCTATCTCGAAGCATTGTTATTTGTTATTTAACATACTTTTTGCAAGCTATTTTTCAGAATATTTTTTGACGTCTGCTTTCAAAAAGTGATAGGGACATGTTCCCAGGTGCCCAATATAAATAACACCTACAGATGAAGAAGATGTAGTGTAAAAGCGCTTTGAGTGGTCGGATGACTATAAAGCACAGTACAAGTACCATTTACAAATTGGCAGCAGCTGAAAGGTATCTTTCAAAAACAATACTATCTTAAGTCTGAAAGGCACGGGCAAACATAGGCGATTACTGCAAATTAGTTAACAAGCTTAGATTGATATAATTATTGATGAAAAAAGGAGTAGGCTGTAGGGTCACTGTAATTATCGAAAGATTGAATAACGCCAGCCTGACCTTCGGTTTTTTAATTGGCCCGTTCTTGATGACTCTTAATTGATCGCCCTCCTGTTCAGGTGAGGCGTCTGTGTGCGCGTGCAAGCAAAAAGCGTCAAGAACACGGAGATGTCTCGCAAAATGAGAAGAGAAATACCTTTGTTTTTATTTGAGGTAACCGTTTATTTTTACACGTTTCAACTTTGTCACTCGGTAAGTTTAGGACAGCGGGAGGAGGATGGTTTTGCTGCTCAGCAAGTCCAAATGTCAACCAGGTGGGAAAGGTTTAACCAAGACCACGACGCCCAGCAGGGGAATCGGCACTTGGTTAAACGGGTTCTTCAGGGCCCAGATCTGCGTAAATCCACGCAGTCGGGTGTCAAGGAGCTTCGGCCTGAATCTGCGGCCTTTCTCGGAGCGCCAGTCCCATATTTTACTGGACCGACACTTGATGAAAATGACTTTCTTAACGTTGAAGACTTGTCTTGGACTTCTGGTAATGTCAGCTGGCAACCACGTGCCTCGGATTCACACTCTGAAGATGGATATCGATCACATCTTACAGGTTAACAGTTAAAGTCTGTACACAGTCATTGTAGAGTAACGTGACTATTAAAAACTAAAAGTTGTAAGTTATAGCCTTCTTGTGGCTCCAGAGGGAGCTGCATGACGTCTGACAAATTAACCATCATTGTGGGTAATGTAGGCAAAGTGCGTGTAATAAAGACTCTCTCTCTCATTTACATGCTGTTTTGTATCCTTCAGGTTTTGATGGAGTCCAGGGGGTGGTCTTGGGCCCATTATTTGACTCCAATCCACATTTCTCTGAGTGGCTGGCAATGAGGCCTTTATTGCAGTGTGATGATAAAGCCATGACCTTCACTACCACTGGAGAAGGATTCAAGCACCTGTTAGTGGACAGAAGTAAGATGCTTGGTACAACTTATGAGGCGAAGTGCTGTTTGAATGTAGTTTAACATTCTCAAATAGAATCTGCAAATTGGAAGGGAGAACATCTGCATTCTTGTGCAGGGGGCATGGTTACAGTGCAGAAACTAGAGGCCTTTATTTAATATAGCCAGGACAGTGAATGTAACTCATGAAAAAGTTTAACTTGCAGAAGCCTGTTTTGCACGCTATGTTATGCTAGAGAACATGATTACAGGTGCAGCAAAATGTTTTATATACAGGAGGTTATTTTAAAATTTACATGAAGCTCTAGGCTTTGTAGTGGAAATCTTTCACAATTTTCCTGAGCACAAGATAAAAGGTCTTAAACAGGTTTCAAATTGCAAACAGTCTAAAACTACCTATCAGCTCACATTTTACAAACAGTGGATGGTTGGTATTTAAGCTTGATAAATGCTTTAACCATGAAATAATCAAAATGGTTAATTTTCTGTGGATAGATTCATCATCCAATTGTGCACCAACATTACTTATTCTTTACAGAAGGAGCCTCTCCCATCTCCCCGTTCAAGTTACCGCCGTACTGTGGCTACTCAGTGAGAAGGTCATGGAATGAACTTGAGATGATGGTGCCTTATGATGCATGTTATGTTACACAGGAGGTACCAGCAGCACCTGCAATATATTCCCCCCAGTAGTTATTCCTGTGTTCATCACCCCTTTTGTTTTTTCTTTTTGTCAGAATGGCAGTTATGTGCTGCCCCTGTTGTGGTGGGGCAGCCCACTGAAGCTCACCTGCCCATTGCAGCTGTCCTCTCGTGCCAGGCTTTTCTTCCCCTTTGCACCCTCAGTCTTCTGCTCCCCCTACGGGATGGTGGTGCAGATAAATGGGCAGGAGCAGGATTTACCAATGCTGGGAGTCACAAGTATGTTGGCTTCCTTGCAAGATTAATGCCGAGTTGATTCAGAAATTGATTTTTAGATTACATTCATCAATGTCTATATGTCAGGCATATTGAAGTCTTTCTTGACACTATTTTTTTAGAAGGGGTGTATTAATATGTGACCAACAAAAGGAATAAAGGATTCAGTATATCCACCAGAATTTGTTCTTGGCAGTGTGGACAAGGCTTTATATAATTGGTTCAGTTCCAGAAGAATCTCAGATAAAAACAAATGTTAAATTTAAATAAAACACATTAAAATAAAACATAATTATTTGACTTTTTATTTATTCAAACAAATTTTAACTGAACTCTAAACTCCTTCCCTGTAATTAGTATTGTATACAGTTCTTCCCTGGACACCACCAAGGGAGTTATGGAAAGGTGAAATAGTTACTGTTTTGGTTATTTATTCATGAAGGTCTACATGCTGTTTCAAAGCCCTCTCCACTCTGGTATAAAGGCATAAAGTTCTGGTGGAGAGAAACTGATCCTTTCATTGTTAGCCTAAAACTAGTCAGATTTTTAAATATGCAGCCTTAGATGATGTAATCACTCAGACTAAAATGTGTATTTGTATTTAACTGGAGTGTAAATAACAGATACCTCAGTGGTTCCTGCAGCCTTGAAACTGAACCTTTATCAACGGAATGAGACTGACTGAAATGTGCTTTACAGTGAATGGAGATTGGGGTACATTTGTATCTGAAGCGTGTGCTTTCCGTATCCACTCCCATCGTGAGGAGCATACCTTCATTGTCCCCTACAGTGCTCTGTGTATCACTAGAGGAGTAAGTTATTTAACCTGAATGGATAATTATGGCAAGCTGCTTGCTTGCTCCAATAATATTTGTGATGGTTTTCCCCCCCCCCCAGGATGGCATTAATCTCTATCTTCGATTAGATGATCAGGAATACATCCTCTCCTGTCCAGTCAATCCTCAGTTTCCCAACCTCTCCTTTCCTCCAGCTCCTAGTGACCCTCAGTTTCCCCAAATTCCAGACCCTGTTAATCCTGCACCCACTGCCCCTCCTCCTCCCCCTCCTCAACCTCCAACTCAGGGGCAGATTGCTCAGCTTCCTGAATATCCCTATTACCCTTATCCTGGATTCCACCACCCCCAGCTTCCCCAGGTGTACCCTCCTGGTCCACAACCTGCCCGTCCCACTCAACCCACTCCTGGCAGTCCTCCTGGGCCCCAGCCTCAGCAGCAGTTCCTCACTACTGTTCCTCCAGCTACTCGGCCACCCAAACCTCCACAAAGTCCCTATTACCCTCAGTATTATCTGCAGATACCTCACTATCCTGCACCCACTGCAGCACCAGTGACCCAAACACCTGCTGCTTTTAAAACTATTCCTCAGGAACCTCAGAAACCAGTGGCTCCACAAGCCACCTCCCCCCCTTACAGTCACAGGATTTGTGGTTATTACCCTTATCCCTATTACCACCCTTTCTATCCGCCACACTATCCTCTACCTTACCCCCCTGTACACCAGTCTCCAGAGACTACCACCACCACACGTTCCACAGCGTCTACCCCAACTCGGCCCACTCCACAGATCCCCCACCACAAGTGTCTGATGGAGCGGATGGTTGTCTTCCTGCCTTTTGCTCACCCAGGCTCCATCCAGGTCAGAGGTCAGTGTTTGTGTAAACATAAGAGATTGTTGTCTTAGTGAGAAGTGTGGCTTTTCACATTTTCAAAGAGAGCCAGTTGTGGGGAAAAATGTGGTGGTTTTTTTCATTTCAATATCACTTTTTAACAACAACAAAAAATCTCTTCAGGGCCCCATGTAAATAATTTTTAGCCTTGCTAGCAGTGTGGCTCTAGTTATGGCCATGTAAGTATGTATGTCGGTCAACATCTTTTGGTCCAGACTGAAATATCTCAACAGCTATTTGATAAACTGGCACAAACATTGGTACAGCCCTGTCATGATTTTCAGGTAATTTATCCTAATGGTTATCTCTTGACGTCTCTTCTTGTGCCAGGTTGTAAAAGTTGTAGTCTTCATTTTTGGTTGAATGGATTGCCATGACACAGTCATGTTCCCTTCAGAATGAATTGTAATAACTTTGATCTCCTGATCTTTTATCTAATGCCACAATCAGGACAACATTTCAATTTGTCCAATACTCCAAAACTCATGGCATTCCCTTCAGTCTGTACTTTTTGTGCTATTTGGCAAATGTTAGCATGCTAACGCTCTGAAATTAGTTGGTGAACATGTTAAACATTAAACCTGCTTGACATTAGCATGTCAGCATTCTCACTGTGAGCATGTTAGCATTTAGCTCTAAATGCTAGAGCTGTGTGTGTGTGTTACACTCTAAAAGTGCATATCTCTATACAATAAATTGTTACTGGTATACACAGTTTGGTAGTTTGCACAAACACCACATCAGTGTTCCTAACAGTGATTGTTTCAAACATCAGACCAAATGAAGACATGGCTGTTCCTCTCCAATGTGTCTCCACTGTGTGGGTACATGCTACAGATGGCTGAGGGCTCCATGGTAATCCTTCACTCTCCTCTGCCTGCCTGCCACAGCCAGCCACGGGTAAGAATCCTCCATAATGCCTCCTCACTTCCTGCAAATGTGTCATCTTTATATAATTGCTTTACTTTAATCCCTGTTTTTAAAGAAATTATAAGATTTTCTTTCTTTGATGTGGTTTAGTTATCTGATGACAGGATGAACTTGTTGGAACACTCATTTAAACAATCTTTTATCTTAAGTCCCCATGAAATGGCATCATGGGAGCCTTTTAAATCAGGATATACAGTAACATAAATGTTGTCACAGTGCTAAAAGTTTCAAAGACTTTCTTGGACACGATAGTCTTAGATTGTTGTTACAAGTGTTTTGTCTTTTGGTCTACTGCTGCCTCAGTTGGTTAGTGTGTGTGTGTGTGTGTGTGTGTGTGTGTGTATATATGTATATGCATGCATGCTATTGTGTGACTTTGGTGTTTTTAAAGGGTTAAACACCAATAACACAAACTAACCGATCAAGGCAGCAGGAAACCATAGAGGTAAAATTACTGTTTTTGTCAAGGGAGTCTAGACCATTTTCAAAACCTGTTGTCCCAATTACTCCCAGACACAAAACCATGGGAGTAGGTCCAGGTTGAAAAATACCAAAGTTACCCTTTAATTTACTGATAATCTGTTTTATAATCGGGGGCAGATCTAGGATTATTATTTATTTTTTCTAAATCAGGGGCCATAAAGGGACCATACTTTACACAGTGGGTTGGGTATTATGCGGGTGGTCTGGGGTCCTCCCCCCTTGGAACATTTTATGCATGTAAATAACCACAGAACGTACCTGACAGCAAAGTGGGGCAGAATTGTATTTGAAAAGGCTAACACAAAATTCAGCAAATGAAGTGGTCTGAAGCGAACAGGGGCACTTCAGGGGCCTATCAGATTTGCCTTAACGCAGTCCAATACTGTGACACCACAAAGTACAAAATTATCTTGCACCCTGACGCTGGTAGTTTGTGGTTTGTGCCACTTTGGTTGTCACTACAGCAATTTGACACCAGTACTGCTTGTGTAATGAACACAGAAAAGCATTATTATTTTTCTCCAGTCAGCAGATCATTTTTACGATGAATCCCATATGGACTGAATGCCGCATTTGCTCTGCATACATCTGTACTGGGTGGAGTGTATTATTTTTTTTCATTTTTTTTTTTTAATGCTCTGTGCAACCCAACTGGTGGTAATTAATTTTTTTTGTGAGATTTGAGAGCTCAACTTGTGGACTCTATTTTCAAACATAGTAGCTTTAAACCATGCATGGTTGTTCATACTGACTTTATTGATCTGTCTCTCTCTCTCTCTGTCTGTTTAGACTCCCACGACCATTTCCCTATCTCTGAGGTTTTGGGACCTTTCTATAGCACAGTACAGAACTCTAGACCTGCAATGCCCGTATTCAACTATCCCTAAAACTCCTGCACCAGTTATCCCATCAGCGTCCACTACCCCACCCAGCACCACGCAGGGCAAGATCAGCCCCTCTGTTGTCCCAAAACCTGAGGTCTTCTGCTCCTCCCACCAGATGACTGTGGAGCTCCCCTCTGGTCCTATCTCTGGAATTGTTGTTAAAGGTGGGTGGGTGGGTGGGGGTGCGTGCGCGCACTTGTGCATGTTGATGAATATGCTTCAGGTACACATGGTTGCCATCAGTTCTGCATGAATTGAATTTAAACATGTTTCCTGGGGGCTGCCATTCTGGTGTACAGTTAAATAGGGGTGGGGGGGGGGAGGTACGCTTGTTTGTTGTTTTGTCTAGGCAGCACTTAAATGTTGTGCTTTTGCCATGCTGAGAGCTATTATTGTGCCATTCAAAGTCCACACAAAAATAACTTTACTGTATGTTTCTGCATGTACTTTCTTAGACATCAAAGGGAACCAGATGAATCTCCCGGATCACCCAAAGTACTGTGGGTATTCTGTAAGAGAAGGCAAAGCTGGCAAAATCTATTTGCGTGTCCAGTTACACTCTCACTGCCACATGATTGTGCAGGCAAGTATTGACTCAGATTTCACACTGAGCACATGACCTTTTGTATAATTGACCATTTGCTGTACCATTAACTCCTGTATCAACTTTTTTTTTTTTCTCTCTAAAAGGGTAAAATGTACATCACTGTGATCTACATGACAGTAAATGGGAGACAGGAGGCTCAGTTTTCTTGTCCAGTTCCCATCCCAGCATCTGTACAAGGTAGATGGATTTCATGTTTATGCCTCTGAAAGGCTATTCAATTTGCCAAAGGGTGTTTTCTGCAGGCCATTCAGAGTTATTTTAACTGTGCGGCTGACATTTGTCGTGCTGTCCCTCAGAGTGCAACCTTCCCCGCGAACAGCGTCTCCCCTGCGGACCCGGCTCTGTGTCCCAGCCACAGTGCCTCTCCATGGGCTGCTGCTTCAGTGAGCACCCCCCTGCCTGCTATTACCCCATGGATGGTGAGCTGCAGTTTGTATCCCCCACTGGCATTTTCACGCCACTTAGCTGAGTACAGTTGAGCTGTTTTGGGTACGGAAATTTAAGCGCTGCAGCTGCTGAATGTGTGAAGAGGCGTGTTCAGGGCCAGTGTAGAATGATTCAAGCTGGCAGTGACACAGAATGTGAAAAGGGTATAAGATACCTTGGGTCTCATTATCAATTGCCTCCTGAGATTTCTGACCTTTTGTTCATTTGACCTTTTACATAAGTGCATGTGTGTCTGTCGTCCTCCAGAGTGCACTGTTGATCGACACTTTGTCTTCTCCGTGCCTGCCTCCCTCACGGATCCCTCTCTTTCCCCTGCCATGCTCGTCAGTGCCGGGAACTCCACCTGCAAACCCTGGAGAGTGACTCCTGACTACGCCTTGTTTAAGATACCAATGGATGGCTGTGGCACACGCAGAGTGGTGAGCTTTAATGAATAAAAACTAATTATTGAGAAGTTGGGTAAAAAGAACTACGTGTCAACCACAGTTCCTGGACTAGTTAGTAGTTACTAGTGTGCACAAACTACATTGCATGTCCCATTCCGTCCGGACAGATGGTGGGGAAAACTGTGATTTACATGGTGGAGGTCATCAACAAGGTTCAGGCAATCAGCCTCAACCATGGCACCATAACAAGGGATTCTCCTGTCAGGTCAGAGCATGTTGCTTTTTATTATGAGTGAAATTTACCTGTTCAGAGAGGACTGTCATTTTGACTGAATATTATAAATGGTTGATTTAACTAATTAGTTTATCGATTGTTAGTTCATTCAAGTTAATCTGCAATAACTGGGAGTTTTGGGCAGCGGAAACAGTAGCTGTGAACGTATTGATGACATCACCTATTAAATTGTGTCCATTAAAAAAAATGCTTATTTACACATCCAGCAATTTTGTAGCAACATTATGATTCATTTGGTGTAGTTTATAGAGTAGATGGGGCATCCATTCGTCTGAGATGTATACTATGTGATCTTAATGTTCCTGGTTTGATTCCAGCTGGGGGAGCCTACATTTATTGTCCATTTTCCCATTGACCTGTAAAATAAAGGCAAAATGCCAATAAATGAGAACTGAAGCATACTGTATAGATTTCCATTACCATATTTCCTGTGTCATTCTCAGGTTGTTAGTGGAGTGCAGGTATCTGCCAAGCCCTGTTCTGAGTGTGAGCTACTTGGTTAAAACTCCCACTCTGGGACCTGCAGTTCAAACCCAGGGGGTGTTTGGAGTCCAACTCAGGATTGCCAAAGGTACTAAAACACTTTGCGTATGTGTCTCTGGACTCTGGAAGTTTATGCCAGTTGAGATGGATGGAAACTCATAATAATCTATTAACAAATCTAAATATATCCAGTGTGTTAGCACTGTGTGAATACTTCAAACGTGTCCTCATATGCTGTAGGCGAACACCTACCTAGCTTTGAGTGGGCGAAATGTGGTCCAAGAAAAAACCTCCTATTCCAACACATCTCTCTCTTCAGATGCCCAGTACAGCAGCTACT
The DNA here is from genome assembly GCF_021292245.1 of Micropterus dolomieu. Lineage (NCBI taxonomy): Eukaryota > Metazoa > Chordata > Actinopteri > Centrarchiformes > Centrarchidae > Micropterus > Micropterus dolomieu. The sequence continues at coordinate 15,236,055 of NC_060153.1, read as the reverse complement.
ACCCTCAGTATCACCAGCCCCTGCAGATGCTGCTGGGGAAACCCCTCTACCTGGAAGTGCGGCTGCTCAACACCCCGGATCCCAGTTTGGTGCTGCTGGTACACTTCTGCGTGGCCTACCCCCGCTCTGGAAAGGCTGTGTGGCTGCTGCTTTACAACGGGTACATCAAAACAGATTAACTGCACATGAATATCACATTTTGAAAGTGTTTTTCACTGAGTAGATAGCAGGGGAAATTGACAGGAAGTGTATATATTTGATACCTATTGTTCTGTTATCTAATTGGCTGACTAATTCAATGTTACTCCCTAGATGTCCCAACCCCTTGGACCCAGCCCCGGAGCAGGCTGTGCTGTTAAATCCTAGACCGCCCTCTCCCCAGGCTCAGACCCGCCGCTTCACCATCAGCACCTTCCAGTTCCTTCCTGATGGTGATTTCAAGGACCTGGATGAGGAGGTAAGGACAAGCAGATATGCTTGAGTTCTATAAATAATGTTGGGAATATATTATAGACATCTAACTATTAATTGCAGTGCTGCAACTAACGATTATTTTAATTGTTGATTCACCTGTCTATTCTGTTGTTTGGTTTATAAAATGTCAAAATGATAAAGATTTATCACTGGGTTGTGGACAAAACGTTCAGGATCATCATCTTTGGCTTTGAGAAACAAAGATATTTAGTTTATCATCATAGAGGAGTTAAGAAATCAGAAAACATTCACGCACAAATCAAAGATTTTTCTTTTTTTGGAAAATAATACTCTAACTGATTATCAAAACAGTTGGTGATGAATTTAATAGTTCGCAATTGATTCTAATTGTTCTTTTCACATTGCAGAATATCAATTTCCTTCTTAGTGTTCAGACTCTGAACTAGAAGACTGAACTTTTCTATGGGGAGATGGTATTTCAAATTTAGAAGAGTTGATCAGAGAGCCAAGCGTAAGCAGCTGCGTCATCGTTTCTAAAGTCCTCAGTTTTGGCCTTCACTAAAATGCCCTCCGGAGTTTTGAAACGCAAAACGGGGTCGGCAGCGTTTCCAAACTTCTTCATTTTCACTGTTGTAGTCTGGACGGGAGGTGCAAACGTAGCAAAAGGTCTGTTTTAATTCGAAAATGCAGTAGTGTGGATGGGGCCTTAGACAGAGCCAGACCGGCAGCTTCCCTATTTCCAGTCTCTGTGCTAAACTTTGCTAATCAGCTGTTAACTGTAGCTTTATATATAATGGACAGATGTAAGAGTGGAATCAATCTTCTCATTTAACTTTTTAACAGATAAGCATATCTGCCTGAATGGCTCACTGTTGTTTTTAAGCATTAGTTTTTTGTTTGTAGCAAGGACAGAAATATTAACCTAAAGTGCATTGGGATTTGCCCTGAAGGAAAAGAAGTCTTAAGAGTGGCAGTAAAAAGTACATTTGTAAAATGTCTGTCCTCGGACAATTCAGGGTTTTTGTTTTTTTTTGTCTCTTTTGGTTTTTTCTTAATTTAGCATAGGCATCTAGTCCATAGAAAATTCAGTCAGCATTCATTACAAGGGAGATGTGAGACAATTATGTAAACTGCAAATTCTGGCCACATCTCAATTGGCAGCAGCTATTTGTCATAGTACACAGCACACACTAGAGACTGGACACCACATTAAATCCTGCTCTACTTCTGCCTCCCTCTCAGATCTACTTCATGTGTTCCACTGAAATCTGCTCGCCACATGATGGGCCTTGTGTCGAGGGATGCTTTGGCCAGTGACGGTAAGAAAAATGAGCGCTCTGTCCTCAGATCACCCACCACACGCTTATGAACTCTGGAAGATCACATGAAAAACTCAGCATGAATTACTACGCTGCTCACTGAAAACAACCTGAGAGCCAGTAGTGGCTGACGTTCCAAACGGCAGCAGGACAATGATTTAGTAATGAGTTTTTAATTATTAAGACTGATCCATTTCCTGTTTTTCAGTTACGAAATGGAAGATGCTTGAAGCTTGTGGAGATTATGATCTGGTAAGCAGTACTACCATGTTTGGGTCATGTAAAAATGCACCAATGTTATATTTCTATACTGACCGTATCTCCTCTTCTCCTCCTCAGACATCACTTGTTCAACAACTAATAAAAGCTCTTGAAGGACGCTACGAGTGTGTGTTTTTGTTCCCAAGCTTGCAGCCACTAGGTTTTACAGCAGCATCAAAAGGTGGGAGGCACTGTTTACATGAACATTTGGCCCTTGTGGACTGAGCATGATTGAGACTCAGACTGGCTTGTTTTGTTGCTTCTTTATGTGGAACAGTCGGTTACCAGCAATAAGTGTGTGTGTGTGTGCCACGAAAGGGAAACTAAATGCAACACACGAGAATGACGATAGCATTTGAAATCTGAATATTTCTACCCAGGCTTGATTGCACAGATGTGACCAGATGAGCAGCTGTGCCCCTATTAGCCGCCACTGTGCAATGTGTACAGTACTCCTCTGCTTGAATATTACCTAGCCCTATAGTTACTGTGTTAATTAAACGCATTCACTTGGGGTTATGCACTGTTAACACAATCGGATGAAGTGATCTAGGGTCTATCTTCAAGGCATGTCTTCAACAGCAGGTAATAAAGCAAGACCTGCTGTAAAGGCTCCTGTTAGGTCAGTTGATGTGGGTTTTTATTTATATTTTTTTTTTTTTGTTAAATGAAATCAACACTTGCCACATACAGCAAACCTGGGGCTTTTGTTACCCTGGAACAGTTGCTCATTTTGACTGATAATCCAGCCATGTAGACAGAAGTTCAACTTCAGTTTATTTATAGACCACATCAACCAAAGAGTCTGCACATTTTACAGGTTTAAAATATAAACTTCAGACATCAGCCCCTGGAGGCTACAACTAGCAGCCTTAGCTTAGCATAAACACTAGAATCCAGAGGAAACGGCTGCCTACAAGTGCCTTTTTGAAGCTCGCTAACGCCTTACCTCTTGTGAAGTTGTGATTTGTAGGGTGGCAATCAGTGCAGACTTCAGGAAGTCACTACTCCCAGCCAGTGGTGGGAATGGTAACATAACCTCCATAAAACCACAACTTGATGTTTTTACACTTCCTCTTTTGTGTGAATTAAACAAGATACTTCAGATAATTAGTGAGTTTTAGAGGTGTCAAGTGGATTTTGATACTTGTTCAAAACCATGGCTCCCTCCACCGTTTCCAGCCTTTGTGCTACGGTAAAAGTCTCCTGGCTGTTATAATTTAACAGTACGTGAGTGGTATTGATCTCATCTCTCAGCCAGAAAGTGCCTCACATTGTTCACTATTCCTTTTGAGGTAACTGGCAAAGTAGAAATCAACTGAATACTTCCTAGGATGGCAATTTAGTTTTATTTAACAGCAGAAGAGAGGATGACAATTTTAAAAAAAAAAAAAACCACACAACAGCATTGAGAGAGCATAAAGAACATGTACATTTTAGTGTGGCTGGAAGTTGGGGGTAAAGCATATAGAGCCCTGCAAGTCTGCAAGAGAGAATTTTTAAATCTGCTTTAGCTTGTAGTGTAATTTGCTCCAGAAAATTACCTTTTTTGAAGTGTTTGCCTCTCATGGTAGCCTTTGACCACTGGGTGTCATCCAAGCAATAAAAATGCCAGAGGAACATAAAGTACTCCATGCTGCATGACTCACAGCTGGGCTTGTGTGAAGACCTTGGCCTGTGCATAGGTTTTGTAATGGGTTAGGAATGAGCTCTTGTAGAGCTGAACGATACCCTATTCTGCCATGTAACGCGTGGCCACCATTTAACAGCAAGAGAAGGAAAAACAATGTTGCAATTGTGTACCAGATGCAAAAAGGAGCAGTTGATTTAAAGGTTTGGGGACGTACTGTAAAGACCATGGAAGTCTCTCTGGGCTATAAGACCCCCCCCCCTACATTACACACACCTCCCCTCAGTGAAATGTATGGAAGCACTGCGGCATACTGCGTGTTTGCAGGCTGCATGGCTGCCTGGCTTCAGCGTTCAAACGGAGAGCGGAAGATAGGAGGAGGGGAATGACTACACCAAGAGAGTAGGAGGAGGGAGGGTGGACAATTTCCTTTCTGTAACGCACACGCTACAAGATCACACCGGGAAAACGGAGAAGGGAAAGAAAAATAATAGGCGAGAGGGAGACGGAAACACCGCAGCCCCTCAGTAGTTGTTGTTCTTTGCGGGAGAGAAACCGTCTTTTCCTTTAACGCAGACTTGCGGACTAACATGGGGGGAAGCGAGAGCTCCTGACGAGCATTGACTTTCAGTGAACCTCTGCTCTGTGGTAGAAGTCTGCGGCTAATATAGTCAGGGAGGAGGGGGGAAAAAAGGCGACAGGGAGGACATGTTGAGGGGTTTTTCGTCTTGAGGTTGCGGTAGGATGTTGTGCTTTTAAAGCGTGGCTCTTGTAGAGAAGAAAATCAAAAAGGCCAATGGAAATTGGGCGGTAGGATATGCTCAGGGGCATTGTTTTTTTTATCGGTGTTTGTTTAATTGGCTTGTTGTGATCTGAAATAACGTAGGCCTCATAGGCAGCCCCGCAGTAAATAAATACGAGGCTACATAGCTGGAAATTAACCTGATAAACGTGCTTATATATCAGGGGGACATTTTTAATTGGAGCGGCTGTGTTTTGTATTAAGGTAAAATTGTTATTTATTAGCTGTTTGTTTTTAAAAACAAAACGCGGTGTTTAGATTAAATTTCTTAAACATTTCCAGATACATCAACTCTTAAGGGGGCGTCATACAAAGGCCCGGTAGAAAAACAGTAAAGGCTACTAAGCAGCATTACACACAGTTGTAGGTAAGTCTATTTCCCCCAGTTTAGCTGAAAACAGGGGACAGAAGAAGATTTTTAAATGTTAATGTCGACCGACGTTGCATCCATCATGCTGCCTGTGTCCCGGGGTCTCATGGACCGGGATAGAGAGCTGGACACCATGGCCGGGGTGCACCCCAACGCGGGCGGCGCTCCTGCAGTTGTCCGGGGCATGAAGCGCGGAGACCCGGAGCCCGA
>NC_060153.1:15215138-15230928 GCF_021292245.1 Micropterus dolomieu | reverse complement strand
TTTTTGAAGTGTTTGCCTCTCATGGTAGCCTTTGACCACTGGGTGTCATCCAAGCAATAAAAATGCCAGAGGAACATAAAGTACTCCATGCTGCATGACTCACAGCTGGGCTTGTGTGAAGACCTTGGCCTGTGCATAGGTTTTGTAATGGGTTAGGAATGAGCTCTTGTAGAGCTGAACGATACCCTATTCTGCCATGTAACGCGTGGCCACCATTTAACAGCAAGAGAAGGAAAAACAATGTTGCAATTGTGTACCAGATGCAAAAAGGAGCAGTTGATTTAAAGGTTTGGGGACGTACTGTAAAGACCATGGAAGTCTCTCTGGGCTATAAGACCCCCCCCCCTACATTACACACACCTCCCCTCAGTGAAATGTATGGAAGCACTGCGGCATACTGCGTGTTTGCAGGCTGCATGGCTGCCTGGCTTCAGCGTTCAAACGGAGAGCGGAAGATAGGAGGAGGGGAATGACTACACCAAGAGAGTAGGAGGAGGGAGGGTGGACAATTTCCTTTCTGTAACGCACACGCTACAAGATCACACCGGGAAAACGGAGAAGGGAAAGAAAAATAATAGGCGAGAGGGAGACGGAAACACCGCAGCCCCTCAGTAGTTGTTGTTCTTTGCGGGAGAGAAACCGTCTTTTCCTTTAACGCAGACTTGCGGACTAACATGGGGGGAAGCGAGAGCTCCTGACGAGCATTGACTTTCAGTGAACCTCTGCTCTGTGGTAGAAGTCTGCGGCTAATATAGTCAGGGAGGAGGGGGGAAAAAAGGCGACAGGGAGGACATGTTGAGGGGTTTTTCGTCTTGAGGTTGCGGTAGGATGTTGTGCTTTTAAAGCGTGGCTCTTGTAGAGAAGAAAATCAAAAAGGCCAATGGAAATTGGGCGGTAGGATATGCTCAGGGGCATTGTTTTTTTTATCGGTGTTTGTTTAATTGGCTTGTTGTGATCTGAAATAACGTAGGCCTCATAGGCAGCCCCGCAGTAAATAAATACGAGGCTACATAGCTGGAAATTAACCTGATAAACGTGCTTATATATCAGGGGGACATTTTTAATTGGAGCGGCTGTGTTTTGTATTAAGGTAAAATTGTTATTTATTAGCTGTTTGTTTTTAAAAACAAAACGCGGTGTTTAGATTAAATTTCTTAAACATTTCCAGATACATCAACTCTTAAGGGGGCGTCATACAAAGGCCCGGTAGAAAAACAGTAAAGGCTACTAAGCAGCATTACACACAGTTGTAGGTAAGTCTATTTCCCCCAGTTTAGCTGAAAACAGGGGACAGAAGAAGATTTTTAAATGTTAATGTCGACCGACGTTGCATCCATCATGCTGCCTGTGTCCCGGGGTCTCATGGACCGGGATAGAGAGCTGGACACCATGGCCGGGGTGCACCCCAACGCGGGCGGCGCTCCTGCAGTTGTCCGGGGCATGAAGCGCGGAGACCCGGAGCCCGATGGACAGACGGCGGCGGCTCTGTTGGACTCTGCTGGGGCGGAGTGCAAGCGTCCCCGGATCGACGGCACGGGAGGGATCGGCGAGGTTGGTCAGGTGAGGAGGGGGCTCTTTTGTCCAAATACAGTTATGCAGGCACGAGACCAAGCGTGGTGCAATGAGCTCCTGGTGTACATGCATGGTGGCGTTATTTAAGTGCATTTATCTTTACAAATACTCACTACAGTGTGGTGTAATCTGCTCACTTCACTGTCTTAAATCACAGTTGCAGATACAGTTGGCAGTCATAGCTGCAGCAGAAGGGCCCCCAACGGCCCATCATAGACTCCATTGCCAGTCCATCACTGCAGGAAATACCACCACCTTTCACAGCTGTTAATAGCTGTATGTTGCTGATTCAGTTTTAAGAGGGGATCTGTGGTGTTCACTGGACTCTTTAGAGGCCATGGTATAGCATTATAGCTGTTTCATAGCTCTGATATTTGCTTAATTAAGGTTTAAGGAGGAATTGAAGTAGTCCAATTTGTATTAAGTCAATCCACTGTGTTGGCTGGGGTGTGCATTGCTGCTCAAAACTCCCCAAAGAGCATCTGTTTTATGAATATCTGTAAAGTCCCTGGTGAATGTAAACAAACTTGACCTTTATTATGCAAAAAAAAAAAAGAAAAACTCTGCCTTGTGGAATAATGGTGCGGACAACATTTGTTTAGAATGGAAATTGATGTCAGTGTGTGTTTGTGTGATCGGTGCAGGGGAAGGGGCAGACAGGAGGAGGGTATATGAGGTAAACAAAGACCAAGTTTTATTGGGGGGGTGCAATCAGGCCAAACCTAATCAATCTAATTACCTTGATCCTCAGACTCCTGATTTTTTCAACATCAAGGCTGCAGTGTTTGGCCCCTCATCCTGTGCTTGGATCAGCAAATTTGAAAGACCCTCTTAACCTCTTTTTCTATCAGTGTCAGTCAAATCAATTTGCTGGGGGGTTTTTGCCCCTCAGTGAACCAAAAATGGTAAAATGTTTCTTAATAGAGCATCACATGAGGGCAGGAGGATGTCTGGACATCATTATAGTGTATTATGTAGGGTACAACACTCCATTGGAAGGCAGAAAGCTATTTCTCAGCGGCAGTAATGGAGGTGAAGTGGCCTGTTTGGAAAACTAAATGGCTGGCTTTACATCGTCACGCTGTCCACGAGTGCTGATAGACAGGCTTTGGAATGTAATGCACTTAAAACAGATGTGAGTGGAAAAGTGTTTTTGTGTGTGTGGTGGGGGGAGCGCAGATCAATAGCTGCAGCCCCTAAAATGTATTGAACGTGAGCTGGCTGGACAGTCCGGAAATGAGAGTGGAAGAGATGCCCCCCTCCCTCCCTCTGCAGGAACAGATTTTCCCTATCACTGGCCATAAAGAGGCTTTGTTTCCAGTTAATGGGATCACATCTCATACTGGAGGGGGCATTATAACCACACTGATCCTGAGATCCGTATATAAGGCAGAGGATTTATACAACACACATGCACATATGCACACATTAGTATGACCAAAAAGAAGATTATAATGTAGTAATTTGTTTAGAGCTGCGATTTAATTATTTTTTCGGTCGGCGTAAAAATAATTATTGCATTTATTTTCATAAATTGCAATTTGTCATTTTTAACTCAAAAATGCCAATGACAAAATAGCTGTTTCCAGCCTCCTATATAATTTCCTGTTTTTCTATGTTTTTAAATGACTGTGTCTTGAATATCTTTGGGTTGTGGACAAAATAAGACATTTGAAGGTGTCACCTTGGAAACTGTGATGGACATTTTATAGCTTAATGACTGATCAACAAAATATTTTGGCAGTTGAATCAACAATGAGGATAGGGGTTAGTTGCAGCCCTAAATTTGTGTTCCATCGCTCCAAAAACCAAATACTGTGTGTCAATGTGTAAGCTCAGATTTGAGAACCTATAAAAGATAATTCCACCACATGCACTATTTTTCCACACCTCACACACAACACCAACTCAACCTTCGAATCCCAGTGTGTGTATATAAAACACTGTGCTGTATTTTTATTCCCCGAACCCGCTGACACAGTTAATATTCTAGAAGCAAATTGGGTTGAGTGACGTTCAATTTTCCTACTTTTTTTTTAATAGGAGCACTTGGCTTTCAAAGAAACGTCTATAAAACTGCACACAAGCACTTCTGTAAAGCTAATCTTCAGAGTAGGGTAAAGTATGGAAAATATTATAGCAAAGCATCCTGGCTCTCATAACGCACCGTGTCTCCGTGCCTCTATCCTTGATTTAAAAGAAGAAAAAAAAAACAGTTGTCGGCATCACGGCAGAAGTTGAACTCTGACCTGTGACTGAAGCCAATGCTATAGGATTTGGTTGTGATAAAGAGCAATCCATTTGCACCACTGCAGCCCAATAATGGGATCGTTCCCATTTGGCCATCACCTCTGCTGTTTTTCTCATTAGGGTATGATGTCACCACGATTCGGGGGTGTAAATGACAAGTCAAAGTGTCTGTCAAGTCAAATCTGCAAAGTTTTAAGAGAGCAGCAATGCATATATAAACCAGTGCAGCACGCAGTACATGACTGAATGCTCGGCTAACGGGGGTGAATCTAACAGTATAAGTTCAAATGTTCACTGCTGCTCATAGAAATTAGCTGCTGACTTCCTGGTGCTGACACTGTCATCCAATAGTATGGATTTTAAATGAATATTAAGTTATCTGCTGAACAGACCACCAACTAGAGTGCTCCCAATAAAAAAAAAAAAAAATAAAAACACATTTTCAGTCTATTTTGCATTCCAGTGCTGCGCTGGGGAAGTCCCACATTTCTCAGGATGACGGGGGATTCATAACAGCGCCCCACATCTCCAGCCCAGATTTTGGGAAATGTTGAGAGGAGGTTGTCGGCTTCAATATCCATCCGGCATGCTGCCGAGCAGCCCATGTTTTGTTGTCACTCTGCGTAGGAACCAGGGCTCTCTCTAAACCTAATAAGGTCTTGCCTGGGGTGACAGCGCTGAGGACAAATGACTTGACTCGGACATTAATGTAGGTGGATCACCCCTCTGTACTTTCATCTCAGCCCCGACTCTGAAATAGAATGAAAACGTCAGCAAGAAAAATGTACTCTTGCTGCGAGCTGGGAATATTTATTTAGTTTTTGGGGCCCTGTTTTGCTGTGATAAATTGCAGGCAGAAGTATGTTGACTGAATTATTTTTGAGAGAGACCAGCAGAGTGAAGCCTGCGTGTTTATGATGCTCTGCTCTGGGGCAGATTTAGTTATCCTCGCATATCAATTGCAGTTAAGTAATTTGTTACTCTTACAGTTTTTCTGGGGTTGATTTTGATGCTGTGTATTGATATATATTTACTCTGCTATGCTTATTTATCATTGTACTGTGTGTGTATATAGTAAGGGATGTGCTGAAAAATTGTACATGTAATTTTAAAAATGACTAAACATTAAAACTTAAATGATGAGTTGAGTTCAGCACATCAATCTTAAACTATGTTGGTAATTGATTAAATGTTTAAATAGTGGAGTTTTGGTTTTTCTAGCCTCCCCAAAGTGATTTACGATTTTTAGTAAATCAAATATATTTGGGTTTTGGGCCGTTATCAGACAACAATAAAATGTCATCATCTTGTTAGTTATGATGGACGTTATCCACAATTTTCATAGACTAGATGATTAATTGATTACTCAAGAAAATAATCTGCAGATTGATAATAATTAGTAGTCGTGAAGACATGATTCACATAATTGGTACAGTGCTGGAGATTATGTTAAAATGTGGTCATTATTACATAGTATGACCAGGTGTTTTCGGTATCCTGTGCCCAATAAGGTTGTATAACTGCGTCTTTGATAAACAGTTCTTCCGCAATCAGTTTTAATGAATCCCTGCTAAAATGTCAAAACTGAACAGCAGCCATTTTTTTTCTACCAAAAATGGGCATCAACATTGGTCCCAGAAGTCCAGTATCAGGCTCCAGTTACTGTGGAATGATGTTGCAATGAAATAATGATGTAGCGTAATCAAGATGGGCCATTATGTCGTGCAGTAAATAATTACATGCAAACTCTAATCTTCTCCAATCAGACACAAAATAAATTGGGGGGATAAAAATTACAGTTTTTTATCTTGAGATGCAGATCAGTTCAGTGGACGTCAGTTTGATTATGTTGCATGTGATTTTCTAGCTGATACTGCTAGATGATGATGATGATTATTATGCCAGAACTGTCAAACCAGCTTCCAAAATCCACTTGGACTGCAGCCTCTTGAAAAAGCATGTGTAGGTTTACTGTGGAAAGTCAGAGGAATGTGAAGTACATTGAGGGAAAATAAACTTCAGATCATCTGGCCGACTGTTTGGAGGTTTAGCACGTAAGTGCTCGGTGGATGAAATGGATTCACGTCCTCCTGAGTGTATGGAGTGCACTGCTTTGCAGTTAGGTAGGATGACTCTCAGAGCAGTGAAATGTAGTTCCTCTTGTACTCCTCCTCAGAAGAGCAGCAGTCCCAAGGCACGATAGGAATAGACACGAGTCTTGTGACCAAATTAGATATTACACACAAAACAATCACACACACACACACACACACACACACAGACTCTACCACTACCTGTAGTTTTTGGAGAGGAGAAGCAGTGTTCCTGTGTAAAAGGGATTACTGTCGCCTTGGGAAAAGATGGCGTGAAGGAGAATCTTGGAGTTTCTCATTCCTCGCTTGTTTTTCTGATTTCATTATTTCAAGGCCAGTCCTGCCCCCCCACCCCCCAAGCTCGGCTCCCCTCACCCCTCCTCACCATCTGTTGACTTGACAAGTCATTTTGTTACTTTCTCCTGATTGCTCACCCGGTCTTCCCCTGCAGCCTCTTCTCTTGTTTTAGCCTCCCCACCCCCGAAAACCACCACCATCGCCTTTCCCAGACAAGAGTACTTTGTTTGTCACCAAAAACAAAAGGTCCAACCGTGATTAACTATCGCTACGTTAAGTACAAAATCGTTTGTTTCTCAATGTGTGTGTGTGTGTGTGTGTGTTGAGAGTGAGACTGATACACAGCCTCCATGCAGCCCTCCCTCTCTCATTCCTCCCAGTTCCTTAAGGAAATTAAGCACATGACTCCGCTCATGTATGAGTCATTGTCTTTGCTCCCTCCATCTCTTTTCCTTTTTTCTACTTCTTTGCTGTCCATTTTCCTTTGTATTTCCAGCTCTGGTTCCTCCCTCAGCCTCTCGCAATATGAATTCCAGATGTGTGTGTGTGTGTGTGTGTGTGTGTGTGTGTGCTTTAACAACACCCCCCTACACACACACACACTTTGACATAGCGTACCGCCCCGTAAATCTTTTTTTGTCTCCTCTTTTTTTGGTTTTGTTTTGATCCTCCTCTAGTTCCTACCTTCAGTGAGTTTAGACTTTGGCCTTGCTATAAAATAAGGTTTATACTTTATTCATGTTATTCAAGCCTCTGAGAGGTGATTCATTATTTAGAGCTTCTACCTCCCAAAGCCAGTTCACTAAGTACATTTTTGGCTCTGAGATAGACTCTCACAAACTGCATTTTTTGATAGCAAAGACTCTTCCTCCCCCCCCTTTCTCCTGCATTTAGAAACGTTGTGCTTTAGTTTCAGTGAAAAGGCTCTATGAGGTCCAGAGTTGGATGGCTACAGTACTAATCAGGCGAACTCAAGCTGTGAAGCGCACAGAGCAAAGTGTTCCCCGTGGGGACAGAGCAGATGAGGGACATTGGTTCCAGATGAAAGGAAGATCAGGGGGGGAAGGACAGAAGAGGAGGGAGGAGCTGAGTTGTTCTCTAATCTAGTGATATGAAGCCAGAGACAGGCAAATCTGTATTCCCCCTTCAAAGCGCGTTGTAATTGCTGTGAAAATTTCCCTTTTTTAATGGAATACATTAGCATAAAAGCTAGAACACGGTGTTATGAGCACAAATAAAGTGAGTTACAAACTATTTTAGGGAGTAGGGGTGTGATTTCTGTTTAATATTTGGCCCCAAAATCAAAATGAGTTTTCTTTTTAACGCGTTTTGTTTAACTGTAATTACTCACCAGATGTTTGATGTATCCGTCTTTGCTTTGCACAGCAAAAACTTTGAGAGGAATGTGTGGGAGATTGCATCAGGGCTCATGATGCCATTTCACACGAATGGGCTTCGTGCTCACTGACACTCCTGACCTATTTATGATTTAAGAGCCGCGGTGACAGTCGTTCTTTCTGGCCGTCTTTCATCTCCTGCTCGCATGATCTCACTCGCCCCCGTTATCACACAGACAAAAGATCCGCTGGGTGGAAAACTCTGGGGGAGATAGCAGGAGTGTGTCACCGGCGGAGTTAATTTGATTAACAGTAACGCTGCAAATCTGTAAAGTCAAATAATGAGAGATCACAAGAAAAAGACTGAGTGAATAAATGAAACTGCATTTCTTGAGTGTTTGACGTGTTTTGCAAATTACTGACCATGTGCCTAAAAATCTGCTCTCTTCTCTTTCAGAACAATGACCCTTTGACCCTTGGTTACCATGGCTACCCATCTCATAGTCAGGTAAGGATATGATTTCATCGCAAACATGAAGAAAAAATCCATGTTTTATAATATTCCACCATCCTTTCTTCTAATATTTGTTTTCTATGTGGATACATCAGAGCATTAATATGGCTCAGTGAAGCTCTCTGAACCACAAGGTGGGGGTGTAGATTATAATTTATCAGTCGTGTTGAAGAAGACGTGCCTCCACACCCTTCACTCTTCCAGTCTTACCCTCCCGCTAATTTTCTTTCTATGCTCAGGAATCAGCAACATTATTAATAATCTTTGAGCTTTGAAATCTGATTTATTATTTCTTTTAGCACTGTTAAACATGTCCTCAAACAAACACTACACACCCCGTATGAAATCAACCAACTGTATTGTATGTGGTGTGATTGTGTGCAAAGCTACACAATCTGTTTACTCTTGTTTGTATTAGCCTGCTGATTGTGTTATTAGACAGTTCAGTTTATGTGGTTAATCCTTAGATCATCCTCGGTTCATCCACTCATCCTCTCATGCTCTGCCCATAATCCTCTCAACCCTCGACGCCTGTGATGCCCAACAACCTCTGGCTGCTTATCTGTACTTTTATCTGCCTTAAGCCTTCACTTGTACGCTCTTAATTGCTTCAGTATGAGAGCTTTTTTTCCCCCCTTAGTTGGCTGTTGTACTGTTTAGCGGATATTGCGGGAGTCTGGAAGCCAATTTGCCAGTTTTCATTTCACTTTAAGATGATACAGCTTTGAACAGTTTCCTTCTTAATGATATAATAATAATAATGTTTGAGGAATAATCATAAAGGCTTAAGTGTTACCTTTTGTGAGCAATCTCTTGTGCGATGAGAGAAGAAGTCGTCAGTCGAGGGCTACTTCAGGGATTCGGAAGTGTGTACTCGCTGACTGGCGGGGGGGGGGGCAGATAGGAAGAAAACAATGCTGGACAGTGGAGGCTCCCACAACACTGAGGTGCTAAACTGTCAACAGCAGTGTGAGAATGATGTGATCAAAGGCTTCTGAAAGGAAGAGCCTCGAGAGCAGCAGAAGCCTGATGTGTGAAGACAGAGACTGGGTCTTTTCAGACACATGGCATATGGCCATATGGAACTTTCCTGGCTTTATCCATCTGTTAAAGTAATTGTTTTCATCCCGTAAATTTCATATTCAAATATGACAGGATGTATACGGAAAAAGCCACAGGGCGCATGTGATATTTGTCACCTGGAAAGTGAGAGGTAGCGTTGGCACTGCTGGGAAAATAATGGAAAAGAAATTTTTTTACCGTCGAAGCCTAGATAAAGACCATCGTGAGCATGAAGGCCATTTGTCCCCTTTTTCCTCAACGCTTTTCCCACTAATAAATGTATTTCATCTATTTCAGCATTTTTAGATAGAAACTAAGATTCTGCTGATGAAGATTTTTATATTTTTGTGTCCAACAGTATCATGCATAGTAAATAAAATATGACATGGCTCTAATTTATTCCTATCTGCTCGCATTTATAAAAAGCATTTGGCTGGATATTCATACTGAATCCAGTTAACATTATTGAAAGTTGAAGTAGACGGATGCCATCAGGGTTTTCTTGTGTTTTTTTTTCCTCTTTTGCCTCAGACTGCACGGGAAGGAAATTAATGAAAACATAATTTTGTATACAGATATGACAACTGAAACTTTTCTGTGCATAAATAACAAAAATAAGAAAATTTTAAAAGGCTTGTTTACACTCTGTGCATATTTAAACCTTATATCAAAATCCATTATAGCTGTTATTTTAGTGTTAATTATTTACATTCTATAATTGGCTCTCTTGTAGTAATGTAGTTATAGCGGTTTTAATTGTTACTGGAGTCCGCCTTTGCCGTGCAAGATTTAAATTGCTCTCCCACTCACAAGGGAGTCACAGGAAACGATGCATGTATGGATTGGATGTCGTGCTTAAGACAAATTGTGTGCATGTTCAGTATTACTATGTTAGAAGATATTGCTAAAAAAAAAGTGATGTGATGGATCTTCTCAGCTCACCATTTGCTTGGCTTTGAAAGGCTAGAGAGAGAGCAAGTCTGTTGCATTTCTGATACTGCTCATGTTTTCTGGTCTGCAGTGGTCGATAAACGTGTCACCTAATGAGTCTGAGAAAAATATCTGGCTCTTCAGTGGCTAAATGCTTCATTATGTTCACCAGATAGTTGTTCATTTTGTCTCTCTGTGTTTTGGTGCAGAGCACGTGGGGCACGGTGTTCTTTTAGAGTTTTATCACTAAAAACAGCTAGGGGTTGGGCAATTGTCTCCATTTTCACATCTTCTCATCATGGCTACTTGAGATCACCGATTGCTGATCTAATCACCAGGGGGCGGTGTTACGTTGCAGCATGTCAGTGAAATGCCAGCATGGAAGAAACAGGCTTATTAGCTTTAAGGGAAACCACCAGAAACATCTGTAAATGCACAGTACAGTGTTTCCCACATAATTACCGTGTAACCGTGGCGCCGCGCCTGTACGGCGGGAAGAAGGAGGGTGCTATCGATAGCAGCTATGTACAGCACGTCAACCTCAACAACCCAGCTGTATTCTAACATTAACAAGAGTGAATCTGCGGGCTGTAACACCAAAACGATGAGCTGAAAGATGCTAAAATAGTAGTAGGGTGATAATTTTCTGTGGGGTTGTCACTATAAGCAATGCCTTTCAAATTACATGCAGTTGTTTGACTAATTGCTAATACAAAAAATGTTGATTAGTGCAACTTGAATGTGGCAGTATTCAGACTTGAGCTACGTTGGAAGTGTTATGAAAATGTTACAAACATGAGACAAACATGTAAAATTGGCAGCACATTTCTGTAACAAGGTGCATGTCTGAAAGGGGCTAGAAGGAAAGTCTTCGCTTCCTCTCCCAGTGGTGCCAGCAGCCCCAGTTAACTCACCTACATGGAGAAAGAGAACAGAAGGAGAGAGAGTGTGAGAGGAGGGGGGAGGTACTGCGACATGAGAGGGAAGCAGAGGGGAGGGGAAAGTTTGCAGGTGTGATAGAGGCAGAGAAGGGAGGCGTCAGGCTATCTGGGTGAGAGAGGAAAAGAGGAGGAGGACTGAAGAAGAGATGAGCAGGCAAGGGCACAGCAGCAAAACAGAAGGCTAGGAGTAGAGGCAGGATAGAGCGAGTGGGAGAGGGAAAGAAAAGAGTGAGTGGGAGACAGACAGAGAGAGAGAGCGAGAGAGAGAGAGGGGGGAAAGAAAAGAAAGAAAGCAAGCAAGCGAGGGAGAGTGACAGGGACAGAGGCCAGCAGAGGAGGAGGAAGTGGGGAGGGGTGGGGGGGATTGGCATGGCAGAAAGAGCGAGCGGGGGCAGAGAGAGGGAGATTTTGAATCTGTGAGACAGACAAGAGAGACTGAGCTGGTGAGGTGACACAGGCTCGGAGAGAGAGCAAGGCAGTGTGAGAAGAGGAAAGGAGAGAGAGGAGCGACGACAGTTGGGAGTTGTTGCACGGAATATGATGATGGGACTGTACTATCCTTCCGTGTTGTCGGTGAGTGTTTATCTTGATATCTTTTCATATCCTCCCCTGTGCTGCGCGGCGGCTGCTGTATCTCTTCACCATGGCTCGAGCTCCACTGTACATGAAACGGCATCAGAGCGGGGCAGCGCTGTCAGTGAGCATGAAATGTTAATTAACTACGAGCAGATGAGGACTCTTCTTGACCCTTTTTACTAGAGTGGTCCGGTCGTGGCATTTCGTACTCTCGTTCGTACTCTCGTTAGGACTCGGCGGCCAGTTTGCTGCAAGTGATATAAACACTGAAACTACTGTAGTAGGCGTAGATGACCGCGAGATACAGGCTGGAGATTGTATCGCTACTGTTATGATTCGCTCTGGTGAAAAATACGAGCGATGATGTATTAGTGTACGCCGTCGTTGTGGCATCTGTTCTCCTGCCCAGAGCTAAAAGCGCACGCAATCTGAACATCAAGAGCTGCCATTGCCAGAAAACTGTGCTCTGCCATGTATTATGTATGCTCAGAACAGTCTTATGCGAACACACTGTAGAGCATGTTCATCTGTACAGCTGGATGTAGCAGTTTTAGTAGGCTGTTTCTGCTGTGAAGTCTTCTTAGACGTTTCTGAGGCGAACGAGTGGGGAAACAGTGATAGGGGGAGGAGAGGTAAGTGGAAAAAGTCTTTCTTCTTTATTGCCTCTGCAGCTGTCTCTGTACATAGCTCAAGCCTGTGAGCGAAAGGGACAGGTGTCCCCGGAACAGTTGTCTCTGTCTTTTTTTTTCTTTCTTCTCCATAGTCTTTCTTTTCTCCTCCCCCTCCTCTCCCTTCTGCATCTCTTCTATTCAGCTAACAACACCTCCTCACTGTAATTTCTGTGTCACACATTTCACAAACACACAGAAGCTCAAGCACACAGTGGGCTGCAAAGTTGGTGCATGAAGTGTAACGTTCTTATCATTTCATTTGGTGTGAGTCAGGCTCTGTGTGTTTCTTCCTACATTTGCTCGCGTGTGTGCTTCTCTTTCAGCTGTACCTTGGATTCCTGCTCTCTTTACTGTTTGACCTCTTTTCTCTCTCCTCTTGCTCTCCCTGGGGCCCTGGCAGCTGTTATCTCAATGTTTTCCTCCAAGAGCCCCTGGAAGAGGGGGGATGGGTTGAGAGAGAGAGAGAGAGAGAGAATCATTGATTTTTAAGGTGACGGGGCACCCTCTGGCAGTTACCAGGGAAGCCCATGGATGATGAAGCTGAAATTATGCAGAGGTGGGACAAATTAGAGGATTTAAAAACAGACTGAAAGCAACACAGAGATGTGACAATATTGTAGGTCAACTGGAGAGAGCTAGTTTGCTCAGTGACGCAATTTCTGTAGAGCTGACTTTGCATTTACGTGTGTGTCTGTTAAATGTACAGAGTTGCCGTACGACGGGGGTCATTTAATAGCTCTTTTATAGTGTTACAGTATGCTATTCTTTTTCCCCTTGCTGTGAGAGAGTTGAAGTAGCATACTGGGTGCAAAAGACTGAAATATTTCTCAAGCCCCACCTAAGCATGTGCCTTAAGGCGAGGGAGAGACTCCTACTTGCTACTCGCACACTGCCACGCTTGCATAAACTGAAAACACTTCGAGAGGTTTCAAACCCCTCCTCCATCCCCCTCCACCCTCCCCAAATCGTGTTATTGATTTTTTGTAGGGTTAACAATGATGGTCGTTTAAATGATCCCAATTAGCTGTGTTGCCGTGGCAACTTGCATGAGTCATTCATTTTGGACAGATTGTTAGATGGTTTGAGGCTCAAGAAAAATGTCGACGGGGGAGCCATGTGAGGTATAGACACCTTTTGCATTACGTGTCTATAGGGGGAAAAAAGAGCCTGTTGAAGCCTGATGAAGTTGCCCAAATGTCGGGTTGCCATATCAGTTTTGCCTTTTTAGCAGCTATTTGCATCTCTAATGGCCTTAAAATCACTCATTGTGAAACATCTGCGTTGCTTTTGAAAAGAGTCTGCCTTTGAAATGGATAGGGGTTGCCCTCGCTGACTCTTTGGATGGTGCAGTTGACAGTGACAACACTGTCCTACGGCTGGCTTGTGTACATTTTTACACTGGACAACCAGGCGAGTGCTGTATTATTACAGAGCTCTACCTGAGCTCTCTAAACAAGACTAACTCGTTTCATGGTCATACCTAATGTATTGAAAGAGGCGTGACCATACTGGGTAAATACACATCTTTCTGCGAGGTTGTGTGTTCACCTGCGCGTGTGTTTGTCCGGGGTAGCATGTGTGTTTTTAAAAGGGGAATTAATGTGGACAAATAATGTCATCGTCTTTCTGTTTTGGAGTGTTTACTTTTCATAAAACGCTGCAGTGGAGCCGAACGTACCGTTGACACAGCTAGTGGAGAGATGACAGGCAAAGTCGGTGATCGTGTGTGGATCCCACATGTATGTTGAAGGGGGAGTCTTCCACAAATGGAATGTGAGGAAAGGGAATCATTTGTGAAACCCAAATAGGAAAAAGGATGGGGGCGTGTATTGGGAGGAGTTTGTTTGACAAGCAGACATGTTACCCTATAAGGAGATGGAGAAGAGTGTGAGAGGAGGAGCCCATGTATCGCTGATATCCTGTTGCTATGAAGCAAATGGGCTTGATTGACATGCGTGGGGGTGGGACGTATGCAAGGGTCCCGTCTGGATTTTATGAAGCGTAAAGAGCCACACTGCAGAGAGAGTGGGAGGAAAGGGAGAACAGCAGCAAGAGGAGCAGAGAAGAAGAGCAAGGAGGGGGGAGAGGAAGAGTGATGCAGGAGGAGGAGGAGGAGGGGTTGAGGGGTTGGGATGGAATAATTTAACAAGAGGGTGTCTCCTGGCTCATCGGTATGCCACAGACACGTCGTAAACGTTTCTCCAGCTGTTTGCAGCTTGGATAACATCAGCACGGAGTCAAGAGCCAAGATCTGAGCCAAATGCAACTTTCCCAGTTAATGCTATTATTGAGCCAAAATGTGAGCCACTGCTAACAGCATGAATCACATTTTCCATCGTCAAGTTTGTTGAAAAAGGCTATAGACTAATGGCTGGAGGCCCGAGAAAGAAAGATACTGAAATGTCATTATTCATGTGAAATAACTCAGTGTTGCCCTAGTTAGCTCTTTGCCACTCTCCTCTCCTCTCCTCTCCTCTCTCATCCTCCTCCTCCTCCTCCCCTCCCCTCGTGGACTGTAGTGAGACTGCTGCAGACGGGCACATTTTATAACATGCCTCCTCAGACACACTTGCTGCTGCTAACTGACCCGAAAGTAAGCCAGCTACAGCTACCGCTCTGAGTCACTGGCTTTGCCTGGCCAACGCATACACTTACACAACCCTTAATGCCTAACGCCTTAACGCCAGGGGAGCGGATGCACAAAAACACACGCATGCTGGCATGCACACGACATGTACACAATCAAAACATACACAAACCTGAGTGCTGGCACAAATGCGCAGCTTACAGTTTGTCTGTCTATAGGGCAGCAGTTCTCTTCAAATTGACCAAGAATGCCCTCCCTCATTATCTTTGTGTTCCTCCTCTTATCCTGCTATCTATGTGCATTCATTCAGTAGCTGCTTTTATCCTGATGCGAAGCACAAAGGCCACTCGCATTCAGCAAAAGCCCCATAACTTGACAGTTTGGGGGGGAGGCAGCAAGCAGGCACACACTGTTTTTGTAGATACCGGGCTGTGTAAGGTAGAGAGAGCTGTTGAGATGCAGCTCAAATGGATCTCCTCTGAAAAGGCCAATCGTCGAACACAAATACAAGGTTGTTTTTGGCTCGTGTTCCCGCTTCTATTTTGGTCTGGCAGAAGGAGCAGCAACAGCCGGGGTTGTCCATTCTCCCGCTAGGCTGTAGTCTGTTTGTGTGTGTGAGCAACAACAATGAGGGAGGATGTTATAAATTGAATAGGGATATAATATTATCAGTGGTACAGACTGTATATGTGTGTGTGTATATATATATATATATATATATATATGTGTGTGTGTGTATATATGTATATATATATGTGTGTGTGTGTATATATGTATATATATATGTGTGTGTGTGTATATATGTATATATATATGTGTGTGTGTGTATATATGTATATATATATGTGTGTGTGTGTGTATATATGTATATATATATGTGTGTGTGTGTATATATGTATATATATATGTGTGTGTGTGTGTATATATGTATATATATATGTATATATATGTATATATATA
>NC_060153.1:15182742-15215038 GCF_021292245.1 Micropterus dolomieu | reverse complement strand
TATACATGTATATATATATGTATATACATGTATATATATATGTATATACATGTATATATATATATGTGTATATATACATATATGTATATATATGTATATACATGTGTATATATATATATGTGTATATATACATATATGTATATATATGTATATATGTGTATATATACATATATACACATATATGTGTATATATATATATATATATATATATGTGTGTATATATATATATATGTATATATATATGTATATATATATATATGTATATATATGTATATGTGCATTACCTTGTGCAGGTAAAATACTCTACATTGGTCTCTAATTTGTTAATGCTAAGTACTAACTTGTCATTAATAATATTCAACATTTAATGACTTGCTGTAGCACGTCAAACTTTTTATAATGTCCCGCCCCATCCAGGCTGCGATTGGTCGGTTGACGAAAAGTGACTGACAAGCAAGTCAGCCAGCGAGCCAAACCTTTCCTTATCTTCTTGTTTTCTCCTGTCTTACTGCCAGCTGCAGTCGATGTTTCTCTGTCACTGGAGCACCGGCATTTCTCTCGGTTCTCCGGTGGCGAGTCCGACTATGTTTTGAACGATTAGCGGTGGGGCGGGGAGGAGGGTTACGGTAGGTTGTCTTAAAAGTTACTTGCAGACTGCTCATAAATCATTTTTTTTTCTCATTTTACGTTAGCTTATCTGTTTTTAGAGGCACATGCAAGAGCCCGGTGTGGGCGGAGATTATGAGCAGCCTACAGCGCACACAGAGAAGAGAGCGCCACACGCACTCTTACTGTTTTATTAAATCGCACACTTTTTGCAGTTACGTAATCACACGTGATTAAATTAATTGTGCAGCCCTAGTGTGTGTGTGTGTGTGTGTGTGTGTGTGTGTGTGTATACATATATATAATCTCCAAGATATCATCTGTGTGCATTATTAAAATCCAAGGCACTATCATTCTGTCGGAATTGCATCACAATGTGTCAAGTCAAAGACTGACTCATCTGTAGTTGAGTGAGTTGTGTCATGAGTCATCAATGTTGGGACGGAGTGCGACAACACTGGAGCCATGATGGACATATTATTGTAGAGCAGGAGGGTCGTTTTCCCAACAAATTCGATAAAAGGTAGAATGTTTTTGCTATTAAATTTTGTAGTCACCAATATGTGGTATCCCTGAGTGAAGTTTCTCAGTGTGTCCTTAAATGTTTTCCTTCCTTCATTTTTGGTTACCCATATAATTTTTTTTGGTTTGAACAGCCCAAGTTACATGGAATCTGATCTTTTACATATATTTGTGGTCCAAATCAGATACAGGTCGGATTTGTATGAAATACAACCTCAGTCTGGACCATCAGATCAGAATTCATGTGACTCTGACGTCAGTCTATAGCAACAGTCATCACAATTCTCCGCTAGACAGTCGCAATGAATGAAAAAGCTCCACTAAAAGATAATTAAAAATGCTACTTGTCTGGGCAGAAACAGTAGAGGGAGAGTGTTGAAGGGCTTAGACCTGCTGTACAGTGCCTATGGGCAGCCACTGTGGCTGAGGGAGGAGGGGTTGATAAAAATGCTAGTGCGCGTGTTCCCGTAGGGCCGCACAATGCGGAAGGTACGCACAAGATCCAGGTAATTTTATACGCGGAAGTCATTTTTTTGAGCTTCATGCACTTCTGAGCAGCTGCCTTCGACACTGTTTTCTTTATACGTCTATGGGTTCACCATCTTGGTTACTCACATTCATGTTCCCCTCAGGATAATTTGGTATAACACCCATAGGTTTTAATTCCCAAGATATTTGAGACTTTACCTACATATATACAGAAAGTGTTACCTCATTGATGTAAAATGTTGATAGTGTATCATCTGCTTTCCACTTCCACCTCATTTTACCACTTGACCCAACCTTTGTGATCAACTTTCCCTTTGTAGCAAGGCACAGGTCTAGTTTCTCTATTCTGTTTGTCATCCAGGTTAGCTCTTACCTGGTCACTCAGAATGACTTTCTCCACCTGCTATCATTTTCACCTCTGCAAAAATAGTTAATCTAGAATAGGCTGATGCAAGAGGAAGCCACCCAGTGTATCATTTAGCATTTAATGTATTTTGTCTCCTGCAGTTAAAAGCCCAACTTAACTGACTCATTTCCTTGTTGTTGCTCTCCTTTTCTTTCTCTCTGAATATAATGAATTTAGGATGTCTCATCAGAAGATTTCAGCTCATGTTCACATTACCATCAGTGATGTAACAGTGTGGATCCTTCTTTTTTTCATAACAAAGAGAAACCTCTAGTTTAAAGCTTTTGTTCATTAATTACAGCATAAAAATACAACTATTATTAACAGAAGAAAAATTGAAAGGGTTGGTGAAATAATGTATGGAAACACCTTGAAAATGTTAGATAATCAAAACCCTCACTGGGCACAATCACTGCAAATAATGAGCAAACGTTTTCTGAAGACCAAGGTGTGTTATGGTGGTCCTGCCGCATGAAACTAAGGCAGGGCAGGAAGGCAAGGATGTGAGGGATGTTGTCACTTAGCAAAAATCTTAATTTGGATGCTTGTGGACAAGATTGGAAGAGGTTCATACAGCTGCAGGGTTTAGAGGAGCGGACACAGCTGCTATTTGAAAATATGAATGAAGTTAAACTTGGACTCGGTGGTCAGTAATCTGGCGGCTGTATTGCTTGAGTGCTAGGCTCTGAAGATGGAGAACGTGGTTTCTATTCTGGCTGAGGTGAAGACTCTTCACCTGGCAGAGGAGCAGCAGAAAGCAGTTCAGGGATTAAGTATGAAAAGAAGACATGTGCATTGAAGAGGATGGCATCACAGTTTGGTACCAGGTTCACAGTGTTGCGATTAATGAAAAAACACATATTTACTGTATGTTATCAGGAAGTGGATGGAGTGAGATAAGAGGATTGCTGGATGGGGTTACGCTGCTGATCACAACAGACTTAAAGATGTCAGTGATTAACGTAGTGCTTGTTCCACAGATTTGTATTGTGGTTGAGCTGCTGAGAGCCATTCATTTCAAAAAGTACTAGATCCTACAGTTTTTACCATGTTACTTTAAAAACCAAAACACAAATAAAAATGTATGTTATCAGTTTCATAGGGACTTGACATGTATACATTTTATTTGTGCCCGTTTTATTTATTAATAATTTCAATATACACATACCTTACATTCACATAATTATTCAAAGAGGATATAATTTGTAAAGGAATTTATAAAAGAAGTTAGGATTGGTACATAAATCAAGGTTTTAAGGTTTTATTAAATACATATAACACTGTTATTTCCTTTGGTATGTTGTAGCCTTCAGTCCTGTTCATTATGTAAATTTATTGAGTGGCACAGAGCCTGCAAGGGGCGGCATTTCCTTTTAAATTATACGTCTAATAACAAAGTTTAGCAACTAGTAAATTTACAATCTAAACACTGATTAAAAGTAGCCTTGTTTTTTTTTTATGTTGATTAGTAAATTATTTCCACCTGACGAGATTGATTCAAAGAAAATAGGTGAGATTCAGGATAAATAAGTGCACCTTCAAAGTAAAGAGATAATTAATTTGATGTTTATTGCGCATGCTGTCGTGCCAATGATAATATGTTAAAATATGTCTGTTTATCTGTAAAAATTGTATTGCTGTGAATAGCGTTAGTAAGTTATTTTGAATCTTGTAAATATTCAGTATAATACAGAAAGTCCAGTTGTATTTACATTTGTGTACCTGTGTTATTTACAAGACAAAGTTTCCCTCTCTCTGTTGACTCGGTGCAATTCAGCTGTCGCTGCTCTCATGTCACAATATCGATGTGGTCCATGTCGACCGTGTGCATCCCCTGGTTTGTCACTGAGTCGAGGGGCCTGGCTACTGTACCACAGGTGCAATGCTGAGAAAGGTCAAAAGCTGGGAGACAGATGGCATGCACACACAAACTCATACATGCACACCCTCCCACACACTTTTAACAGTCCCAAAGGGACAGAGATCTATTGTGCAACTCAGATGGGCATTGCTGTAGCCTGTCACTCACTCACACATGTACGTGCACACACACAATGAATGTAGCCAAGCAGATGTCTTGTAAGCATGGAGTCTTTTTAGTAGTGATTTCCATTTTGTTGGTGGGAAAAAAAGACACAGAATATTACTTTCGCTAATTAATAATAATTATTATTATTAGTGCCTGCTTTTTTGCTATAACTGTTACTATTACTGCATATAATAATAATAATGAAAATAATAACGATAATGATTAAAATTAGGAGCGGAACAGGGAGACAAAAAGATTAAGAAATATTGGCATCTTAAACTTGTTTAACAGCTGTTTGATATGAATTTGTTTTTTGGGTGTCTTGTTCCCCCTTAAGAAGACTTGTAAAGGCTTTGTTGGTCATTTCACTTTCCACATAATGCCATCATTGCATTAGCAGCATTGTCCCTGTGAGCATGTTAGCATGCTGACGTTAGCATTTAGCTCAGCCTCATAGAGCCTCTAGCATGACTAATTAGTCTTGTTGTAATGTTGTTTATAAACCAAACCAAAATGTGTTCTCATTATGTTACATTCTTGAATTGATTGGCCACCCAGTGGAGTTAGTAGCGAGTTAAAAAAAGACCTGAAAGACAGACCGTGGCTCTTCTATCAGTCATCACCTTTTATCATCCATCCCTTCCTTTTCTCTCCCGTCTCTGCTGTCTCCCTCCACTCTCTAACTATTACCATTTAGGGTATCCATGCGCCACTGCCAACAGCATGGAATGTGTGTGTGTGTGTGTGTGTGTGTGTGTGTTTTGTGTTATGTTATTGCCTGTGTTGAGTTTGTGTTTCGTCATGCGTTAGTGGGTGCCTGCATTGTCCTCCTACGCACTCGAATGTCAGTAACGTTCGGCAATTTTCTGGGGGTAATAATGTGCACCAAATACATGGGCAGGCTTCCTTACTAACAGTTGGTCTCTGTGTGAGCGTTTAGGTGTGTGGGTGTTTGCGTGTCAAAGGTGGTTTGTGTGCAGAGGCGTTTGTGAGTGTGTGTGTAGGTGTTAGACACTCACCATTGTACAACACACTGAGTGTGGAGGCATCTGACCCTCAATAATAGATGTGACTGCAGTGAATATTTAATGGGTGGAGGGTGTAGACACATGCACGTGTTTATACACACACACACACACACGGGGAAATGGAAATATAATATCCATGCCTGTATGACTTTTAGACTGAGGCACTTGGGAAAGTGGTCTCCGTGTGTTCGGGTGATGCTCTCAGTAAAGGATACTGTGGAAGTTCGCCAGCCCACTACTTTAGCTTTCACTCATTCTTCTCTCTTTTTCTTCAAACAGGGCTCTCAGGATAGTGCTGGCGGTCAGGAGGGACTCGTACCACCACCTTTCTCAGCATTCCCTCCACCTCCACCTCCGCCCCCCCAGAACGGCCTGGCCCTGGATTACGGGGGCAGCCTGTATGCAGCGGGGGCCGTCCAGGGCCCCGTGGAAGCCAGTGTAGCAGCAAACAGCGCCGCCAACGCTGCCAACAGCCTCAGTGTTCAAGTGAGTGCCAGCCTCTTCCTCTGTGTGCAGCCCACATCAGGTCTTTGCCTTGAGAGGGCGCCGAGAGCAGAGTGTGGAGGAATATACGTTATAGATTTTTTTTTAAATAATAGTAAGTCACTGGGATACACCAATCTGACTTTCTACTCAACATACCAATTCTGATACCCAGAATCAGCATGCTGACCGATTGTAATTACAAATCCGATACCGTTGTCCGTTTTTCCTTAATCAAAAATCTGTAAATCTCTCTATGTAAAACTGATTCAGATCATTCCTAATCTTTGTGTAAGCCAACTTAAAGCTATATCTACACATGCATTCTTAAAGAGCAGCTAGCTTTGAACCCAAGACTGAAGTCCAGAGCCATTTAAACTGCTAGCTTAATGTTAGCTTAGAGGGGCTTCAGCAGATGTAACGCAGGTGGAGAGGGACAGAACAGGGTATGTGAATGATTGTGGGGGAAAGTGTTAATTTGCTCTAAACACTACAAGACTGATCAACACTGTAAACTACTATGTACTAGTAACAGTTGCAATACTTCTACAACTGCTAGGCTTACTCTCTGTTGCATGCTCTCAATCGCTCTATACTCCACACGGTCCACGCTGCTGACTGTTGATTGCTTTATTTTCCATTTTATTAAGTACACCTAGCTAATGCAGTCTAGAGTCCTGCAATAAAGTCTTTCTTCGTGAAGGTTATAATATTCCGTTTTTGTTAACCAAAATTATCAGATCATTTTTTCACAATTTTAAGTGTGTTGCTTTATTGTGCATAGGGTATGGCACCAATATTGGTTCCTGAACCATACCAATTTTATAAAATCCATTTTAACACAAGAAAATTACATTACACATTACTACAAATACTCCCTTCAATGAGGAATGTGTTCAAAGATCTGGGAGCAGCTGGAGAAACTGTTTTTAATCTGCACTCCTAACTCAACCTGGATAACTAGACTAAAATGATAAAACATATGAAATATCTGTACAGTATTGGACTATATAAAAAATAAAAATAACTGTCAAAAGGAACATTAATAACAAACAGTAAGGCAGCAATGTACCATTGTAGCATTTTCAATAGATGTCTAATCCAAAGATCCGGTCAACAGCAACACCAGGTTTGTTGTCATTCTTTAGTTCCCAGGGACCTATGTTACCCACCCCATTCGCTTAATATGACATGGGCTATAATGGGAACTCATCAAAGGGGGTTCTTATTACCATCTTAGTTTAATAGGCTTACATTTGAGGGAACTTATCAAATGGTTGGAGTCGTGGAATCACCAACATAGATTAACGCTTCCTTAGGTTAAAAACATGCAGCTATAAAACATTAAGCATAGTTTTGTGGATTAAACCCAACCCAAACAAGAGTTTGAGTCAAGTATAAGTAAAATATTATCCACAGAGCCACCCACACTCAACACATGTAACTTTTTTTTTTAGAGATCTTCAATGATGACCATTGGTTATGTTGTGTTAGGAACATGGATACGCTCCTGTCATCACCAAATGACAAGGCACCTTTCAATGCTCGTTACTATCGACACAGTTCAGTCAGTGAATGGAGTACCCGGGTATCCAGGTGTTTCTGTTAATTTGTCCTATCAGTTTATATCAGTGAGGGTAGGCTAAATAACTGAATGAAGTTAATTGGCAACTATTTTGACCATCCATTAATCATTTTAGTTGCTTTTCAAGCAAGTCCCAAATTGTATCTGTTTTTGGCAATTTGAAAACATTTTTTGGGGTCTGGGAAATTATGTGGGCAAAATATGAATTGATGAATTGTCAGTTGCAGGCCTACAGCTACCACAGTGTAAACAATAAAACCTGATGACAAATTGATATTGTCTGATGGTATATATCGTCTTTGCCCAACACCACAACCCTCTCGTCATCTTCTGTGTCTCTTCCTTTTGTCCCTGTCCCTCTGTTCCAGCAGTCAGATGTGTCCTCTCAGATCGATGGTCAGTCAGGGGTTGGGTCGGGAGTAGGAGGTGGCGGAGGGTCTGCTGGGGTTGATGCGGATGACAAGGGAACCCCTAAACGCCTCCACGTGTCCAACATACCCTTCCGCTTCCGAGACCCTGACCTACGGCAGATGTTTGGGGTATGTAGACTGGAATATTCCGCCCTTTTCGCTTTGAATCACCACATAACAATTACCCAGAAAAGAAGCCAATCCAATGACGTCAGCTACGTTTGTTTCCTATACTGAAAAGTAGGTTCTGTTTGTCTAAAAAACAAAACTTTTACTTGGAATGTCATCGGGTAGAATGGTTATTTTGGGTCAGGTGTAAAAATCTGGCCTTGTGTTCGGTTTTATATAAGAGGAATGACTTTAAAATGTGGTGCAGAGAAAAGGGCAGAGTCGAGGAAGATATGTTGGAAGGAAAGACCTGGCAGAGCTGGCTCCTTGCCAGCTCCTCATGGTTGAACAGTGCTGACACCCTGTGGCAAAATGCAGCACATGACGTGTTCAGCCTCTTAATTTTCTGCTTTTTATTTTTCAGCAATTTGGCAAAATCCTTGACGTCGAGATCATATTCAATGAGAGGGGATCCAAGGTAGGAAGTTTTTCTAAAATTAGTTAACAAAAATGAGCCCAGCGAAAGCTTAACAGCTATTTTCAACCTTCTCTCACTTTTCTTTTTCCATTTTCCCCTCCTCTGCTCGCAGGGCTTTGGTTTTGTAACATTCGAGACGAGTGCAGATGCAGAGAGGGCCAGAGAGAAGCTTCATGGTACGCTGGTGGAAGGACGTAAAATCGAGGTAACTCACCACCCTCATCCCCCTTTTCTGAAACAGTGACCATTTTCTCCTGTGAGAATGAGAATGAGTTTGTTCTGGTCGTTTCTGCCCCAGAGGTTTCCGGATGGCTATATGTGTTCAACTCTAACCCCTCTGGCTTCACTATAGCATGGGGCAGTGGTGCCGTGCACACAGGCGTCCCTTTTGACGGCACTTCCTGTCAATGTTTATGTTGTTGTTGATGTTGTAGGCTGCCCATTGCACCTTGATCTTAAAGCTCTGTTTGCAAAGCATGTTGGGTGGAGTGGCTACACAACAAGGCATGGCCGGTGAGACGTCACTACGACATGGTTGCTGATGATATCTGCTTCTGTCACAGCATGTAGGATCTGTTTTTGTTATTTTGTATTTTCCTGCACCTTTTCCATCACCATCATCACTTCTTCCATGATCATGATGGGCAGCCATTTTTGGTTTATGGTTGTGTTTACGACTGAAAGGGCAGTTAATAGCCTCTCAGCTATTTTTCCTCTGAAAAAAGTGCTTGCTGGTGTCTGTAAGAGGCTACTGTATGTTGCATGGATGGATCATAAGGTCAGATGTCAACTGGGAGTTTTTACACTCTTACAGTTAATATTATGTGGGAGGCTCTGGGTATGCATTTTGTTGAAGATTTTTTTAAATGTTTGATGTGTTAAGAGACTGATGCATGATGGGGGCATTTTCAGGGGGCAGTTTTTGGGAATGAAACTGCCGTGAGTAGTGTGGTGTCATTTCTGATGCTTCAAAAAGCTGCTTAATTTCAGACGTGCGAGATGGATGGCACAAAAAAATAGTTTTGTATACACACACACACACACACACACACACACACACAGAGTTGCATCCACCACTCCTGAAAAAGAACACCAGATCTCATGGAAGTGCATTTTGTTGTGCCTTTTTTTTTTATCAGCATGAGCTCAGATTTCAGTTGCAAATGGCCTTGGAGATCAAATACACCATGCTTTCGCCATTTGCTCTGGCTCTTGATTATAAATCACGCTTTTGTTTTTACTTGCTACTAAAGCTCCTCTGCATGGTCTTGAACGTCCTGCACTCTTCTCTGTCTCTGTGTGTGGGTGTGCAGAATTAGAAATATGGAGGGCGGAGAGAGAATGAACATGTGAAGAGAATGCAATTGATAGCTTTCGTTCCCTCTCCTTTCCTTGTTTTTTTTAAAAGATTTTTTATATTGGTTCTCCTCCATCTATCTCCACTCTTTCACCAGGCCAGTCTGTCTTGTCTGTCTCTCCCTGTTTGTGTGTCCCCATATGCACCTGCATTTCTGCTGTCCGTCTCCCTTCCCCCATATCTTTGTCTACTTCCCTGTCCTGTGATGTAGTCAGGACAACGAGATTAAGTTTGATTTTGAGTGATTATTTTCAGTTATTTGAATACATTTTAGGCAATAATAAGGGCTAGTTCCCTCCAAAGTTAGATTTTAATTTCTAACTTATTTCTGTTTCCATTTGTTTGCTACTTTTTATCAACTTTTATGATCTGTGTTTGTAGAGGGGTTTAACCAGGAGAGGCTAGATTGTTGTCAAATGGCTGATACTTGTAGGTGACTGTTGACACGTGACCTGTTACATCACTCCCTCTCTACCACAGGGTGGGGGTTGCTATTCATTACCTCGTTCTGTTTGTTTGTTTTATTTTGGGTCATCATTTCTTTTATTACATATATATTTTCTCTATTTCCCTGATGATTTTTGTATGTTGTTGTTGTTGTCAGTCTCCACGGTAACTGCTCGCGTGTCCTCACGCCGTTTCCCTGGCAACGGTAAGTTGTGTACACATGGCATCATCTTTGAATGACCCCTCCCCCCACCCCATCCGTCAAATTTGAAATAAAATGCACCCAACACAAATGAAAGACTCCTTTACTGAAGGGGGCTCGATTGATGGATTGACAGAACCTGATTGGCTAATCCTGTGATTGATTGGGGAGGTGGTGAATGAAACGATTACGAGATTAGCCATTGACCGCATGGCATTATTAAGGCCACTTGTATAACTGAATGTACTGCATCTATCTGCAAGTGCAACAACTATGACTACCACTTCTTATGCATTCATTCCAATCACCTCTCTAACTGCATTCAGCATTTAATTCCAGAGCTGTATCCTGCATGGTTTACTCTCTTTCTCGTCATCTGTATGACGCCATATAGTACTATGTCATCTCTCTGTGTCATGTGTCAGCCAATAGCTGCATTTCTGCACCTTAGTGGGACAGCATGCTGAAGCATGAGTGCTATGTTAGCTTTACTGGTGAGAGGATAATAGTTGTCTGTATATCATGGTGTACTGTAGTACTTGATTATCACTTTCTGTACCACACTTGGCTGCAGACAGTTGTAGAGGTATGGCTGCTTAGATTCAACATACAAATTTAAGATAAATCTATTTTTATATATATATATATATATATATATATATATACATATATATGTTGATGAATAGTGTGCGCCCAAAAAGGATGCACAGCAAATCTACTCTTCATGTGAAATATGTACTCTTTTAGTACAAAATCTATCATTAAATCATTTGTAGCAAATCAAACTTAACCATTTGTGCCACTGATTAAGTAACAGCAGCTTTTCAATGTTCTGATTTCTGTAAAGAGGTGTCCTTGTTTTACTTTTTGATCAGTTTGGTTCTGGATGGTGTGTGTTGGTGGTTGTGTGCTTCAAGGTCTTTCTGGTGTGCGACACTGATCTGAAATGCCTGGCAGTGTTTCACAACCATAGTTGGATTTATTTATTTATTTATTTATTTATTTATTTATTTTTGAGGAATGATATTTGCATCCCCCATCCTCTCTCGTCTTCATCTGGACTTCTTGCTCTCTCTCTGTGTCTCTGTATTCATTCTTGCTCCATTCACCACTTCTCCATTGTTGCTCATGTACAGTTAGATCAAATGTAGGCAAACAGTCAGATGTATTTTGTATGTGTGTATCGCATCTTGTTGTTTCTGTTTGTTAGAAGAATTGCACATTTGGATGGATTGTTCACTCTCTCTGCCTCTCTCCTCTCCACATCATGTATGTGTTTTTCTGTGTCTCTTCATGTGGACTGGCTCCTCCTCCTGACCTGCATCCCTCTATATTTCTGTCGTTCTCTCTCCCTCCCCTTCCTCCCTTTTCTGTATGATGTGTAGTTGATTGGGAGGGCTGCCAACCTTTTTTGATTGGTCTCTTGCTGCATCTGATGCTTGCTGATTGGCTAGTTTTGCTCACCTCTGGTGATGTGATTTGCTCTTGATTGGCTGCGTGTAATTTGTGTATGAACTCTTCGATGGATGTTTTTTTGCATTGTGTTCAACTGATAAATCTGCCGCTTAATTCACCTTCTTTTTCCCTCCTTTTTTTAAAGGTAGCAATATAATGGTCTTGGATTTCTTTTTGAATGCTTTTGTTCTGAAATATATTGTGGTTTTCTTTGTTCTGTGTGCCAATGGTTGCATTGTTTGTGTGCAAAACTGCCTGACTACTCACCAGGATCTTTGTTTTCAATGTCTTTCTCCTTCAAAAGAAGCGCATGCATCAAATACCATTGCTGCTCATCAACAGAATTAACCTCATAAGTTTGAAAATAAAGCTGTTTAAAGTATAATGACACCTCACACGTAAAGCACACAGGTAACATGAAAACTCTGATCAACATGAATGCAGAGTATGTCCCTCATGTCTCACATAATATATTGAGTTTAAATTATAATGTGATTTGGATTCTGCATCATTTTGATAAATCCTCAATACTTGTTTATCTGTTGTCTGTGTTATCTGAACTGGTTTGATTTAGCATCCTGACCACGTTTTCTGGTGTCCAGGTCAATAACGCCACAGCCAGAGTCATGACCAACAAGAAGATGACCACACCTTACTCTAACGGAGAGGCCCTCGCAACTCTGCCATACGGTAATGCACATCTCTACCTTTTGTTAGATATGTGCTGACTGGGCTGGGCAATGTGACTGAAATTAGTATCGCCATATAGGTAAATGTGTTGAATTCTGATTATGTATCACAATATGCTGCATATTTGTAAAACTACATATAAGAATTACTGTACTCCCCTTATACCTGTTTCACTGTAATGCATTGTATATGACGAAACAAAAGAAAATCTTCAGTTACGCCGGGAATCCACTGAATCAGTCTACGGCACGTTACAGCTGCGCCACGGTTGAAATGCGTCCTCAGCCCGGTGTCAAAGTGCACTGGAAGCGTCTCAGAAGCGTTTCAGCAGTGGAGCGTGCAGCCTGCCCCACGTTATTGACTTGTTAATGATTTGTTATTTTTGTGCTTCTGCTACCTTCTTCACAGCTCTGTGTGACCCCGTTTCGTTCCGTCAACTTCAGGCTGCATTTCCCACAGGGAGCATTTTAGAATCAGAGCGTTTTGCCTGACTTTGCTGATATGTTTAGATTTTGTTGATCTTGTAACCAGTGTTTGCATTTTGTGCTTCTACTGATTAAGTACGCTACGTAGTTAAATGATTTCCTTTTGTGTCCGTTTTAACCGTATTTATTGTTGTTTTACGATCGGGAGTCTCCACAGGGTATTTTATTTTGAAAATTGAAGTTCTATGCCGTTCTGTGTCTGACTTCCTGCCTGGTTCGATCTGCTCTGTCCTGCTTGACGCGGCTAGCGGCAAAAATAGACCTGCTACCTATTCTCTGTGGAGCAGAGCGGAGAACCGCTTCTGGGACGCGCTGCGGCCGCAGCTGGTGGATGAGCATTGACTATAATGGCCGCGATTAGCTCCGGCAACCGCGACGCAGCCGTAACGTGCCGTAGACGGAGTCAGTGGATTTTAGGGGTTACTCTTTTCTTTTAATGTTTTTTATTACTATTTTGGACTTAATATGGACTTTAGAGCTTTGTAAAACTAAGAGGATATATTTGTAATCATGATGAGACTCCAATAAAAAGAAAAGAAATGCATAATAATATTGAATAGAATTTCTGTCCTGGTAATGGCACTGAGTGAAAGCATGTACAGACAAACACTCGTGAAGTTTTATACATCTGCTCTTTATAATGAACAGCAGAGATCACTGTGAACACATGCACAAGTCATGAAATGTCTGATCGCTTCTATGAGTTCTTTGTCAAATTTTGCTCTAAATGTACGCTGTCATTCTTTTGTTGGCTACAGCTGGATGGAAGTTGAGTCCCATGGTTGGAGCCATGTACAGCCCTGAACTCTACACAGGTATTCCAACAAGGATTAGACTGACGGAGACACGACGCACAAATAATATTGTAATCTTAGAGGTATTTGAGATGCTGTTCTTTTTTTGTCTCTTCTCGCTCAGTACCGGGGTTTCCATACCAAGCAGCAGCAGCAGCTGCCTCCACCGCTGCGACCTTTCGAGGCGCTCATCTCCGGGGGCGTGCCCGGCCGGTCTACAGTGCAGTCAGGGCGGCTGTGCCACAACCTGCCATCCCTACCTACCCAGGGTAAACACGCGCACTTAAATAAAAACTGTTAACCAGAGGGGTGTACTATAAAGCGAGAATAATTGGTTAGCAAGGTATGCCGAGTCTAAAGCCAGAGTTTTCAGTGTCACAAAGGTGGCTGTCTTTTAACCTGGCAAGAAGATTACCCACGATAACTTTAGCTGCTCCAGAGGTTATGTTCAGATTTTCAAATTTAGATCGGATGTAAAAAATGTCACAAATTAATTTGCTGACGATATTCTCTATGAGTGATATAGATTGTTATACTAACAGACATGTTAGGTCGTACATTTGTAAAGGCAGTGAACAAAGCCGTCGTGTTTCCACAGGAAACCTACATGCGTTCAGTTACTGAAAATGCAAACTACTGTTTTTATGTTTGGTGCTGATTTGCTGCATGGTGAATTCCATGCATCCTTCATTATGGGACAGTGTCTGATCTAAATGCTTCTTGAGTATCATGTTTAAATGTATCAAATTTAAAGCTTAAGAGCTCTAATGTACAGCTGTCATGTTAGTAATAAACGGCAGGCACTGAGTGGTAAAATAAATGTATTAAGTCAGCAAATTTAAATGGTTAACAATTATCGGTGGAAGAAGACTCAAATGACGCATGAAATGCCTTTTTATGGGAACGTGCACAGATCCTGACAAGACAAACCTGGGTTAACAAAGAAAGTTGATTATCGCTGTTTGGGGCTTTAGGTTTGTCGAGCCAGCTAACACAAAGAGAGCCTTGTTATATCAAACTTGCTTCGTAGTACACCCCTCAGTAAACTGCTATTGATAGTTAAAGCTAGACATAATATTATGCACATGACTTTTCTAAATGCATGTCTTAGCTTAGTTCAAAGTAGTACTTCATAATTGTGCATGGTGTGTGTTTTGAATATATTTTTATTATAGATATTGACATTGATAGTTTGCCGAGCTAAAATACCATTTCCTTGTTCCTCAGAAGTTATGACATGAGACTTAAGAATTAAGATGAAACTAAGTAGCATTTTCTTTTAATAAAAGGTTGTCTCAGCAGCTGAAGTTAACAGTAGTATCACTCTAAAGTCAGTGCATTTGTATACAAAGAGGTGGTATTTTGTCTTGCATGTTGCACGGTGTGTAATAATCTCACCCTTCTTTCTTTTCTCTCTTTCACAATCTGTTTGGCACCATTTTCTCACCCCTCTCTCTCCCTTAATCGTGGTTCTTTTTTGTTGTTTTCTGCGATGCCCACACGGTGGCACATCCCACCATGTTTTTGTTTTGTTTGTTTCGACTTTCCACCACCGCTCCTCTGTCTTCTCTCCTTTTCCCTCCTTTCCCTTCTCTCTCACTCTCTCTCTCAGTGTGATGGCCTATCAGGATGGCTTTTACGGTGCAGCTGATCTCTATGTAAGTATACCCCTCTCTCCTCTATTGCCTCTCCTTACCTACGTTTTCCCCGCTCTTGCCTGTGGGTTTTCAAGTGTGAAATGGCACGGACCAAACCCATAGAGACGTGTACTTTTGATTCATCACATCTAGACATTTTATCTTCTCCTGATTTATTCTTAAATTATCTTTTTATATTTTTTTTATTACAAATAAATTTAAAAGTCATCGCTTTCCCAAATGCACATAATGTACCATCTCATTAGAAATGTTCCTTTTAATAATGTGTGCAAATAAATAAAAATAGTACTTGGCAGCCTAACACACACACACAAACTTTCATCAAAGTGTTCATTCATGAGTAGACTCCTCTGGGGTTTGTCTCTGTGCATATGTGAGTTAGTTTGTACCAATGTGATTATGAGCGTGTGTGTGTGTGTGTGCGTGTAATGGTGTGTGTGCGTGTGTGACCAGGTTGACAATAGCTGTTTCTGTTCTCTCTGTAGACTAGTGTTTCAGGACATTAGTGGCAGATTGCCCCAGGTAGGGTTTACACACTCTGTATGAGAGCCAGTGTGCATCCTCCTCGTCTCCAATGACTGCGTGCTGCTAGACATTATTGACCATCTGAGATTGAAATGCCTTCTCTGTCTTCTTCTACTAACTCACTGGATTCTGACATGGGTGGAGTTGCGGAAGGGGGAGAAAAGAATTAAGACAAAATTTCATGAAGAATATACTACATAAAAAGTTCATTCACAAAATATCTACAGGAGACATGGAGGTACATTTCAAGGTAGATTAGGTGCAATATTGAAGGCCAGTACTTGTAACAGTGGGTCACTGTCTTCTGTGATTAAGTTTTCAACTCAATTTCATGACAATATTATATTTACAATAAATTCATCCAGCTAACTTATTTCCCTCAGTGTGAAAAGGGCATTTTGTCTTGTTTTGCTATTGTCCCTTGCTGACCAGATGTTAGCACCCCACAGCAAAATACATCTATCAGTTTGATACATTTTATTACGTTCCTGAGGCAAGATACAACAAATCATTTTTATCACACACTTTTATTCCAAAATCAGAAAACAAGTGAAAAGACACAAATAAATGAGGCAAGCCGGGACATGTCATCATTTTGTTTTACTCCTTTTATTAATTCATCCTGAATCTTGTCATTGTGTACAAATTTCACATATCGTGCGCATCAGTGAAAATTATTATGCGTCAGCTGCATTGCCATCTTAAAATACAAACAGGAAACGAAATGAATAAGACAAGAATAATGACACTGAAACCTGAGACCTATCCAGTCATCAGATGGATCTGGGACAGTTTCTATCAGCAGTCAATTCAGACCCCTTCCAGGAATCTCCCTATCTGTTTCACCTGTGGCATGCTAACTGGATCAATGTCGGCATGCAGACATACTTACAAGGCTGACTCCTCCCCCAGTCCCCTCTCATTTCCTCCCCTCTTCTCGGTCTATAAACTCCCCATTTTTTTTATTCATTCTTAATTTCACTGCCTCTTTCTTCTCACTCTGCTCATTCCGTCTTCTTTCCTTGCTCAGTCAGTAATTGAACACCTGTTCTGTTCGTAAATCACAGCAAAGTGTTATCTGGCAGTGGCACTTTCTTCTTCTTCTTCTACCTTTCCCTTGCTCTGTTACTCTTCCTCTTTCTTGCCTATTTTCTGCATCAGCCCCCTCTCTCTCTTTACATATCATCCTCCTTCCTCTTCCTCCGTCCTCTCCACCACCTCCCCAGTCCAGCCTTCCTCCCATAGCAGCAACTGTGTGGTCCTGAATGTGGGGACTTGGTCGTGACTGATCCTTTAGGGTAGAATGCAGCAGTGTGTGTGTTTTGTTTTGTTTTGTTTTTTTATAGGAAGTTTGGCCTAATACACTGTACATTCTGAGTTTGGGAAAGCATGCTGTGTCTGTCAGTGATTGGTCGCTGGCCACGTGAGCGTGGTGTGTGTGTGCCCTTTTTAATCCGACTGGCTGACTGTCTTCTTATACTTTTAGGGGTTTTTTTGTGTGTGTCTGTTCATCAGCAGTCCATCTACACATAAATAATGACACAATCATCTTGCCACCCCTTCCCCTTTCTTTAACTGTGTGTTTTTGGTAGGGGAACCGGGGTGGGGCACAGTTATGGGTATGAACTCTCTCTCTCTCCATGTCCAGCTCACAGGGGAACAGTACAAACACTAAAACACATAATGTACAATTAAAGATATTTTTTCCACATTAGTCATGGAGGGAGAGACCCACACAGAGCCTGAGCTACATCCTTGTGAATGCTGTACTGCACCAGATTAGCCAGTTATGCTGACTGTCTGCTTGTTAATCTTTCACTCTCCTCTCAGCAGTTTTTCTCACAATGTAACCCTTTAGAATCACTGCTTATCTGTTAGTGTGTAGAGGAAATAACAGCAAATGTTTAACAAGAATTTACCCTTGTTTCTTTTTCGTCCCACCTCTCTGTCCATCGTATTATTCTCCTTATGACACACTCTACCCTCTTGCTGTCCTCCATCTCTTTCCCCTTCATCGCCTCACCACAGGGTGGCTATGCAGCGTACCGTTACGCCCAGCCAACTGCAGTAGCGACTCCTGCGGCAGCGGCAGCTGCAGCAGCAGCTTACAGTGACAGGTGAGTGGACTATCCTCCTTGGTCACTTTTGAATGCTGGCGGTGCTTTCACTCTAGTGGTAGCATGAGACGGAGTCTACAACCCACACAAGTGGCTCAGGTAGTGCAGCTCATCCAGGATGGCACATCAGTGCGAGCTGTGGTCTGTCAGCGTAGTGTCCAGAGCATGGAGGCGCTACCAGGAGACAGGCCAGTACATCAGGAGACGTGGAGGAGGCCGTAGGAGGGCAACAACCCAGCAGCAGGACCGCTACCTCCGCCTTTGTGCAAGGAGCAGCAGGAGGAGCACTGCCAGAGCCCTGCAGAATGACCTCCAGCAGGCCACAAATGTGCATGTGTCTGCTCAAACGGTCAGAAACAGACTCCATGAGGGTGGTATGAGGGCCCGACGTCCACAGGTGTGCTTACAGCCCAACACCGTGCAGGACGTTTGGCATTTGTCAGAGAACACCACGATTGGCAAATTCGCCACTGGCGCCCTGTGCTCTTCACAGATGAAAGCAGGTTCACTAGAGCACATGTGACAGACGTGATAGTCTGGAGACGCTGTGGAGAACGTTCTGCTGCCTGCAACATGACCGATTTGGCGGTGGGTCAGTAATGGTGTGGGGTGGCATTTCTTTGGAGGGCTGCACAGCCCTCCATGTGCTCGCCAGAGGTAGCCTGACTGCCATAATGTAACGAGATGAGATCCTCAGACCCCTTGTGAAACCATATGCTGGTGCGGTTGGCCCTGGGTTCCTCCTACTGCAAGACAATGCTAGACCTCATGTGGCTGGAGAGTGTCAGCAGTTCCTGCAAGAGGACGGCATTGATGCTATGGACTGGTCCGCCCGTTCCCCAGACCTGAATCCAATTGAGCACATCTGGGACATCATGTCTCGCTCCATCCACCAACGCCACGTTACCACAGACTGTCCAGGAGTTGGATGCTTTAGTCCAGGTCTGGGAGGAGATCCCTCAGGAGACCATTCGCCACCCCATCAGGAGCATGCCCAGGCGTTGTAGGGAGGTCATACAGGCACGTGGAGGCCACACACACTACTGAGCCTCATTTTGACTTGTTTTAAGGACATTAAAGTTGGATTGGCCTGTAGTGTGGTTTTCCACTTTGGAGTGTGACTCCAAATCCAGACCTTCATGGGTTGATAAATTTGATTTCCATTGATAATTTTTGTGTAATTTTGTTGTCAGCACATTCAACTATGTAAAGAAAGGAGTATTTAATGAGATTATTTCATTCATTCAGATCTAGGATGTGTTATTTTAGTGTTCCCTTTATTTTTTTGAGCAGTGTAATAGACCAGGAAGTGAATTTTGAAAAACAACAACTTCCTCTACTTTTCCAGTTAACAGTTTGATTCACCTCAGGCTATGGAGAGAATTTTCCTGATTTTTACCTACCTCATGTTTGATGTGTTTGCCGTTTTCTGATAGCTATGGACGAGTTTACACGGCAGACCCCTACCATGCTGCGCTCGCCCCAGCCGCCTACGGTGTTGGAGCCATGGTAAGTTTCCAAAGGCCATATATTGTCAAGCATTAATAATGATATGACGAGTGATAGTCAAAATTTTTGTCAACAATTCACATGAAAAGAGCAAAACCAACACTGTCTTAGTCCATCTCTCAGCACTTTACAACATCCCTCTCCAGTCTGTGGCACAAATACATAGTTATAAAAAAGCTCAGTTTCCTAAAGCAGCTGGTCACGGTAGTTTAGAGCAAACTTTATTCAATGAGGAATAAATAGAACATTTGTTGGGAAAAAAATATTTTTAGCTAACCCAACTGATTTGCGTTAACTTTATTAAATCTTT
Source organism: Micropterus dolomieu (assembly GCF_021292245.1). Classification (NCBI taxonomy): domain Eukaryota; kingdom Metazoa; phylum Chordata; class Actinopteri; order Centrarchiformes; family Centrarchidae; genus Micropterus; species Micropterus dolomieu. Next base: position 15,195,345 of record NC_060153.1, on the reverse strand, counting down.
GTTTGGGAGGAGCATTAAAACACAATATCAGCTGACATGATAGGGGCTTTAAAGTAGGTTTTGAAGATGGTCCTTGTGTTAAAATCAAAGTTAATACACAGAAAATCTGGGGCCATGTAGTATTCCAGCATGGAGATAGTAGGATCAATTCAGTGTTGGTTTTAGTCTTTTTACTGACAATAAGGAAAATGTAGAATAACACCAGATTAATAAATTAATGAGTAATTTCATTTTGAAAAGATTTTATTTACCAAATGCTTGTCATTTGTTGTTTCACAGGCCACACTGTACAGGGGAGGCTACAGTAGATTTGCCCCTTACTAAAGACACTACATTTCCCAGGAGCTCCTCTCTTCCATTGAATTTCTCTGAAAGAGCTCCCTCTGTTGTCGTGGAGGTGGACTGCACCCAATTTTAAAGTGTTGCGTCGACCACAGCAAAGATATTTCAGATCCCACCCCAGAGCAGTCCCACTTTTTCTTATATACGCTACTACAGAAATAGAGGAATGCTGTATTAAAGACTGACGGGTGGCCTTTACATTAAAAAAGAAGGAGAAAAAAAGACTAAAAATGGCCACCTTCCCTATTGCACGGCTGTATTATAGTCCCCCCTTCTTATTCCCTCGGCACTCAGCAGCACAAGACTCGGGATGGAGCCCAGATGTTCTTCCAAAGGCTGTATGTGGATAACTGACATTTAAATAGCTGTCAACCATGTGTGAGAACGAGCTGAGTTCTGTGAGGCCTGCACACACACCATTAAAGGAAAAAGAGAGGGAAACAAGCAATCAAAGCGTCCACAAAACGTCGGAGCGGTAGGAAGCAGGAAGGTGCATCGAAGGAGCACCTAAAGAAACATTTTGAACAAGAATGACGAGTCACTAAAATTATTTTAAAAAAAAACAAACACCCACTGATGGATTTTTATAATTCCTCCTTAATGTGGGCGGGTAGTAACGAGAGAAGATTTCCATTCTTGCTGTGTTCTGGTAGTGGGGGACTGAACACGGCAGCTTGGAGAGATGATGTGACGGTTTATAACGCTACAGTAATCACGTCCGAAAGCTGAAGGAGGGAGGGTTATTAGAGCTATTCCTTACCTCAAGTTTTCTTAGTATGTGGAAATGGTGAACCTTTAAACTTAAAATTGTTATGATATGCAAAGATATTAGTTTAGAGAAAAAAGTTACCAAATTATTATTATTATTGTTGTTGTAATTATTCTCATTCTTATTATTTTGTTTGACTCAGCAGCCACTGCTGTCATGGGACATGTAGATCCAACAGTGAACCTTGGGGTTAAAAATCAGAAAATGAGCATCTTTATTAACAATATTCCAGTTTTGACTTTATAAGACTCCACTTTAGTCTCACATCATCCTTCTCACGCACAGGATTTCACTAAACTCTGTGTGCAGCCACCACTAAACACTACAAAATGTTTTAACACTACCCTTTTCTTCTTGAATTAATTTTAGCTTTAGATCCAAACTGAATCATCCACTCACAACCCTGGGGTTCAAGTACTTGCTGATCCTTTAATGTAGAGATTTTTATTATTTGGATTTTCCCCTCATGCTCGATCTTTTGTAGAGCAAAGTCCAACATTGAATGAGTCTTCCTAAAACATACTTTAGTTGGTAATTGTGTTCGAGATGCTGCCAGCGGCAATTACTGAGCAAGAGAGACATTCTGTCAGTGAGTTATTAGAAAATATTTAAATGCAAAACACCTTACTATTGTGCATATTTCTATACCGTTGTATTCTATATTTCCAAAACGTGGCTTTTTTTGGGGCTTTTGTTTTTGTTCCAAAGATTTGTAGAAAGCACATTTTTCTGCTGTATGTATAAATATTATTATCTTTGTTATTGTTATGATCATAATCCTATTGCTGTCTTTATTTACTTCTTCTGTTCATCTTTTTTATATCTAAGTTGTTGTTCCTTCTCCAGTAAGGTGCAAGTTCAATTTTAAGTTTTTGCTTTGGAGTAAAGATCTTCAAGCAGAGCGCGTACCTGAAAGGTATGCATGTAACACTACCAAACGTTTGCCCTCTTAGTTAAATATTCAGTCAATCCAGGCTACGGTTTTATTTGTATTTGTTTTGAGTTGATTTATATAATCCACTAGCATGACATATGATTATAATTCAAATTATACAGGAACAGATGGAATTTTTTTTTTGTTGTTTGTGTGTCCATATTTTGAAGGTGACTGAGACATTTGGGATGAATGAACATAGGACTTTAGTGCTTTTGGTTAAAACCAAATGTGTTCCTTTCTTTTTGAGGTTTTCCGTTTATTTGAATATATATATTTTTTTAAAGCAGACTCCTTACATTTCAGTGGTTAAATCTGTCAGCTTGGTCGCTCCAGGTTTGTTTGAAGGTATCCAGTGTTATCTCTCATACATAAACAGGTTAATGTTCCAACATTAATAAAAAAAACAAAATGTCATTGTGGGATATGATCTGGGTTGTGTGTTAAATGGGCCAGTTATGTTTTGGGGTTTTTTGGGGGTTTTTTTTCCCCCACCATAACTAATTTCAAAGCGTTTCCATTATGTTTTCCATTTCTCACAGTTAGAAAAACATCAGGTCAACAAGATGTTTGTGTTTTTTCTTTCTTTTAAATGTGCTGCTGTTAGATTTTCTCATTACATTTAACATTTCTTTTTAAATATATATAAGTTACTAGAAAAGTGCTCCGGACAAAATGTGTGTGGGGGGGAAAGAAACCTAGCCAAAGATGCTAACTAATAGTCCCCAGCACGTTCTGGTTCCCAACTTGAGAAGTGCTACACAAAATACGCAAAGATGGACTTACAAAGCCACTGAAGGCATGGACAAACCAGCATGAGCGATAATTGTCAAGTAAAAAAAAAAAAATGTTTTGCATGAATCTTGTGTCTTTCATATTTGACTCCTGAGCAGCAGAGCCCAGTTGCGTTGTTCTTTACCACTAAACTCTTTGGAGAACGATAGGCAGCTAGCAGTTTGAAGCTAGCAAACACAACAAAGAGCACAGTGCTGTTTGACAAAAAGGCCTGATGACAAACAAAATGGCTGCCGCACAAACGAACACGTGGCAGCTTAATTTTCCTGTCACGGTTTTCTTGCCACTGTATTATAGTAAACTATGTGGCCATTCTTCATAGTTGCTATGATTTCACAATGATCAGTCCCCTCCCTTTGTCATGTCTATATCCTCCTCGACTGCCATTATGTTTTTTTGTTATTGAATGTCCACAAAATGTTTTATATAAAAATGTTTTGTTGTGATCAAGCTTTCAGGTTGTTTTCTTTGGGTATTCTATTTATTTGCTATAGTGGATGAGGGTTATTTTGTAGTTTCCCATATTATTACACACACACACACACACACACACACACACACACACACACACACACACACACACACACACACACACACACACACAGGTGTTTAAATTTTAGTAGCCTATTGATCACCAAGTCATTATAACTGCTTTAAACCTGCCACATATTTCTTTGGCTATTTGAGGGCAGTGGAAAAAAGCTGTACACGCGACACCAACGTATTATCTCTGAAGTTTACATGACGCAAACAGTTGCTTGTTTACACATCCAGCAGATCCTGAGCAACAGTAGAATTCATATGGAGTTGTTTCTGGTCACCTGTTCAATGTAAATCCAACATTTACTCTACTTTAATTTTTGTTTTGGTGGCCACCAAACTTGGGCACAGCAGTGTTTTGAGGTACATGCTAATGTACATATGCTAACATGCTCACAATGACAACACTAACATCCTAATTTTTAGCAGCAGTTTATGTTCGCCATTTACAGCATGTTCTCGTGCCAACATTTGGCGAGGCTAGTGATATTATTGCAGCTTTAATGAAGACATTATATGCTGGTATTTATTAAAGGTTTTCTCTGCCATTAAGTATCACTCACATTCCCATGAAGTTAGGCTGTGTGTTTAAAAAATGACATTTCTTTGGGGAAACTATTTATTGACAGTATTATTCAGTTGTAACTCCCATTGCTATTGATGGTGTGCACACATTTACAATCATAGTTCATAAAAATAAATATATATCTCATAAGCAGCTGTACATAAAAAAGGAATATCTCCAAAGAGGGGGAGGGTCATTGAGTGGAAAAGGCAGGAGAGAGGAGCAAGTGTTTAGTGTTGATGTACTGTAGAAACAGCGATCAAACCCATTGTCTCTCAGAAATATACAAGCCAAGTGCAAAGTATTGGGGAAAAATGTCTGGCGTTATTGCGTAAGCAGAGACACTTCAGTAAGCAAATCAATAATAAAATAACTTTTAAATTGCAATTGCCAATTTTACACAATTTGGATCAGCTTTGGGTATCAATTTCTGTTCAATGTCTGTCAAAACCCATGTGGGCCTAACAGAACAGCAGATATCACGTCAGGTATTTTGGTCGGTGAAGGAGACCAGGGCAAGAGAGGAGGACAGGGCGAAGGAAAATCTGTGCAGGGAGGTAAAGTAGTTATGGTGATGACACAGCAGGGTTTCTAGACAATTCCATATTTCGCCAGGTCGCTGAGCTCCATGTCACCGAAGGCTTCCCATGGGCAGACCACTGTGATGTCGGTGCCAAGACCCTCCATGCCGGGGATGTCATCTCCAAATCTAAGAAGAAACAAAAAACATGTCTTAATTTCCTGAACTTAATTACTTTTATTTGATATGAGACTTTTAAGTGGTGGAATAAGTACTCAAATCCTGTACTGTAAACAAAAGTACTTATACTACAACGTGAATACTCCATTAAAAGTACACATTCATAATCCTACTCAAGTAAAAGCAGAAAAGTATTATCCCCTGTGACTGATCAATTCTATACTATTAGATCATTATTACTGATGCATCAATGTGTAAGCAACATTTTAGTGTCCCAGAAGATTAAGGCGCAGCTAGTTTTGCCATTGACAGTTTTTTTTTTTTTTTTACTTTTCTGTAATCTTTTTGTCAAATATTTTTTTTCATGATTTTTTAAAATTATTCATATGACTCACAAGCCAAAATGTTTGGGAACTACTGCTTTTTCTTTGTGTTAAGTGTTCAATTTATATGATTATGATTTGCTTTTTAAATGTAAACCAGCTGTTTGATAATTGTAGTGTAAAAGTCCAATGTGTCAGTGTAGTGGAGCTGAACTGTAAAGTGCCAGAACATGTAAATACTCCAGTAAAGTACCAGTACGTCAACATTGTACTTATGGTACAGTGCTTGAGTAAATGTACTTAATTATTTTCCACCACCGATTACTTAAAGTCCATCTTACCCCTTCTGGCCTGGTTTGGGGGCCTTGCTCTTGAAGGTACGTTGAGTCCTCTGCTTGAATTTGGGGGGTGCCTTCTTCTCTGCGGGAGTTGCAACTGGTGCATCTGCCATCTTTTATGCACTGTGAGAAAAACAATTAACACTCAATTAGTGCAGTCTTGATGTGTAAGACCCTCCTTCTCCTCCTCCTCCTCTAATCCCCACTGTCACTTGCTTAGATGATATAACACGATGTTGGGTCAAAGACTACAGCTGTCATGCAGCTCTTTAAGTACCTGTTACACAAACCGCTTTGACTATTTTTACACTTGACTTTAAAGATTAATCTTGGCCAAGTTACAGACTAAATCTTGAGACCACGATATCAGTAAGTTCACCTAACTCCATGTGTGAAGTTACGCACGCATGCTGTAAATAAATAAAATCCTTAGTGTAGGGGGATTTTGACATGAGCAACTAATTGTCAATCTGCTATAATCTTACTTTTCTCTGACAGGTAAGCTAATCAGTGCTCTGGACTTTACCAGAAGTGTACTTTAACCTCACGGATGGCATCTTTGAAGATCTTGTAATTTTGTGGAATTTGTCATGAAGTCTCAATTAACCAGTTACAGTATGTCATTAGCCACAGATCACAACGTAAGCATTTATAGCAGATATACAGAATGTATAATATGTGTGATGTTCTTCTATTGAAGGCCAACACAAATAATACCACCTGTGTTGTCTCCGACACATAATGATGAAAGTACGGACACCGTACAGACATCTCTTTTTAATAGTTCTTTACCTTCATTAAACCAGGATGCTACATATTTTTTGGCCAAAATGGCAGCCCAGTTATATTACATAAACCAACAGCTACCCATCCTTTGCTCAATGAAGAATAGCAAGGAGGGAGGAGAAGATCATACAACATTTACATGATGGTTTCATGTAATGAACACATCAGAATTCAACTTTCAAAGTTTTAGTTTATGTTTTTTGGTTTTAACTTGTTCTTATTTTCAGCTTTGTCAGTTTTAATTATATTGTTAACTTATTGCTATTCATTACTATACTATATAACTATATCATTATGTTATTACTACGATTACAGTTACTTTTTCCAAGGAAGCTTTTATTCTGTTTACTTATGTCTGATGTGTTTTTTTACTTTGCTGCAAGCAAATTCCCCATGCAGGACACTGAAGTCTGAACTGAACTAAACTGAAAGAGTATCTTCACTGTACACATATTTAAAACATGTTGAGAAAAAGAAAATGCAAGAAACCAAAGGTCATCCTTCCACTTCAAACTTTTCATTTGAAGTGGAACTTTTCATCAAGACTTTTCAAGCACTGATGTATACATTTCTAGCCATTTTTTCTTTTTTCCAGTTTAGTAAATTGTAAAACATGTCTTACATCTGCAGATTAAAAATAACAACTTCTGAGGAGTTAATGCCCAGTGCACAGCATCCATAAGGTAAAAGTAAGTAATTAGTAGGCCTATATAACACTTCAAAAAAGTATTTATAAAGTGCCTTACAGAAGGGAGAAAAAAAATTAAAAAAGAAACAGACAAGACCATATAAAATAAAAGCAAAACAAGGAGGCAAGGTGCACAAACCACAAAACAGAAAGTTATAACTTGAAGAAAAAGACAAAGGAAACCAGGGCCCTGTGACTTCTGAGGCGTTACAGATACGTTTGTCTACAAAATAATTTCTGTTTCTACAGTTGGAAGATCACCGCACAGTATCTATCTGAAGTCAAGCTTTCTCAGCACGTTTGTGCATTCTGTGCACTCTCATGTTCGCTCTAACCTTGACCCTTACAGCAGAATTGAAAGGTAGCAAAAGCTCGCAGATGAGTGAAGGTCAGAGTTTGATCTTACCAGATTTTGCTGTCACACAGTTTGCTTCTGTCCGATGTGTCTGCGGTCAGTTTGTGTTTCTGATCTTCACCCTGCTGTCTTCTTATATACTCTTACTACTAATCCCCCTAACATAACATGCATAACCCTCTAACTGGCGTCTCTGCACTATTAGATTAAGACAGCGGCTCAGGTTTCCAAACAGGTGTGTCTTGACATGTGCACCTTACATAATGAAGCATCCCTGAGTAAAGCTTAGCTGGATTTACTGAACAATATGAGTTGTTTTGGGACCTGATGACCTGATTCTCAGTTGAGCTCATTTTTAAACTAAATTATTAAATTGTAAAATAATGTTATGCTTTTAAACAAACAGCAATACATTAATTTCACAGTTTCAAAGTTTTATGGCAGAAAATCTTAATTTAAGGTCCACTTACTAGCTTAGTTAAGATTTTTGTTGTCAGATAACTTTAAAATTAAGTGTTGTAACTAAATCATGGGGCCTATCTTGTCTATGTTTTACCAACCTCGGGCACTTCTTTTCATGCCACATTAATTGTTCAGTTAAGTTGGCAGTTACTGTATTGCCCTTATTTAACCTGAATTAAAATGTATTACCCTCATTTAACCTGAATTAAACTGTATTGCCCTTACTTAACCCCAATCCATGCCATGAAACGCGGGATTAAGAGCTGAATGGTTAAGTGTTCCTTATTTGTCGCTAAGTGATTGATCACCTGCGTGGAGCTCAGGGGGTCGCTACATCACATGCTCCAGATCCTTGTGCAGGATGGTACGTTAGGACACATGTTTGTTTACAAATAAAGTGAATGTTTTTCTCAGTCTTTAAGATTTTACAAATGCTGTCTATTTTCTTGAAGTTACTCTGTAAGCCCTCAAAACCTCCTTTATGCATGAAGACTAAAGCCAAGTCAACCTTTTAATAATGATGTGTGCATAACAAACAACAAGGGCTGTGTCAATGTGACTTGAACTGCTGTGAGGCTGCAGGTAATTGCGGGATATTGCTCTTTTCAAGTATTTCACTGCAAGAATGAGAATCAAGTTTATTGCCACCTAGGTATCACATACAAGGAATTTGCCTTGGTTTTGTGTTGCATAATGGTCGCAATAAGCAATAAGCATAGTAAGAGAAAAGTACTGCAAAAACAAATGTGGTAAACTATATATATATATATTTAATATTGAAAAGACCTGGCAGGAAATAAACTGCATAAATCTAAAACTGTGAACTAAAAATTACAAATACTATCTGACATGTAGACATGTAGTGTAGTAGCACATACATAGCAAAAGCAATGAAAAAAGGAAGGAAGCTGTCAAATGCGAAAAGTGAGACAATTTATTATTTATTTATTATTTATAAAAGGCTCCAGCTGCTGATTCAAGCATTTTTTGTGTGTTCTTCAAGCAACTAAGTGCCTGTATTTGTGCACATTTAGCAGAATAATGCTGCATTCCATGGTTCCCCTTCTTTTTTCTTTGCAGCCTATTACCACTAACCTGTTTGGTGCCTTTTCCCGCAGTTTTTGAAGATATATAGTAAAACCAGAAGTGACCCACATTAACCATGACAATAGTTTACACTGGCAGGTATTTTGCATGCACAGTAAATAAATTATTCCTGTGACTCATTTATGTACATTATAATAAAAATGTTACATTTACCGTAATTAAACAGATTTTCATGATGCAGATGGGTACAGTACAGTATGTGTGGTTAAAAAAAGAATGAAGCATGTGGTGGGCTGTGACAGACAAACAATGAATATCTTTCAGCAGATTTGCTTGGCTTCTGTTTGATTGTCATGGTAATAATTACTGTCACTCATTACTGCCAATTGATGACACCTCTATAATTCTCTTCAAATTCACAGGTTGACAAACATACCCAACCTGAAATACACCTTGTATTAATATCTCTTCCTTCTTTATCTCATCTATTTGTGTCTGAGCTGGTACAGAAGAGGACAGAGCGGAGTTGGCACATGAAAGCATGACAGCATGAATGTCTGAGGGGATAAGCAGCTCGAAGGACTTTAAAAAGGGACAGTCGTACACAGAGAGGAATCCCACAAACGAGGCTCATCAGACAGCATCATAAAAACACTTTGAGACTTCAACAAAAGGTAAGATTATTCCCTCATCTCGGGTACAGGGAGCTAGCCTACTTTTCCTGCTTTGGATAACATGTAACAACTTACAGAAGAGGACGACAGACAGAGTGATGACTATAGTATTTTTATCATCTCTGAAATTTGGGTGAAATGAGACAGTGTTACTGAAAAGACTGAGACGGAAAGGTTGATGGTAGCAGAGTTTATTTGTACAGCACATTTCAACAGCAAGGCCGTTCAAAGTGCTGCACAAAAGACATAAAAAGACATTAAGTCAAGATTTAAAATGAACAAGGTAATAGAAAAAAAAACATGGAATAATATTTTTTAAAGGTAAAATAAAAGTGAAGATTATAAGAGTCACAATGCAGCCACAGTGCAGTGTAAGATATGAATAAATAGTCCCAAAATGAATTTGATACAGAGAGGTATAAATCCTACGTGTTAAAAAACTGAGAGTTTCAGGGATCTCATATATATATATATATATATATTTTTTTTTTTTTTTTCAGTAATTAATCACAATGGCAGACGTAGCCGTTCCCGCTGACAAGAAGGGCCCTCCCAGATTCAAGCAGAGGGCCATGCGCACCTTCAAGAGCAAGGCGCCCAAACCAGGCCAGAAGGGGTGAGACAGAGATCACACACACACAAAATATACCCTTTATTCATATACATCTTTACTTCATCTGCCAAAAGTCCTTGTATCTCTCAGTTTGTACTCATCAGATCTTTTTTGTCTTGTGCACTCAGTTTCGGGGACGACATCCCCGGCATGGAGGGTCTTGGCACAGACATCACAGTGGTCTGCCCATGGGAAGCCTTTGGCGACATGGAGCTCAGCGACCTGGCGAAATATGGAATTGTTTAGGTGTCGTTCCTCTGGCTTTATCGCCATTGTAACTGTTGTTCCTCATGTGTTACAGCTGTAATCCTAACAGCTGAAAAAGTGGTAGGCCTACTTGTGTGCTCCAGAGAGGAGGCAGCTTTTGACGATATAGAGGGTTGACCTGGAAAAAATAAAATCCAGCACTCTCTCTTGTCCCTTGCAGTTTGTTTGACCCCTTTTCTTCTCCACCCCTGCCTTCTCTTTTCCCCTTGAAACTCTCTTCTTGTGTCTCCTAACTGGGGGTGAGTTGGACTTTCCAAAGAGGAAAACAGAAATCAAATGGATTTTTCTATTTTGAAAACATGTAAGATGGTTTGATTATCTGTTACTGTACTGTTTTACTTTCCTCTTCTTCCACCTCTTTTCCTCAAAGCTGCTGATTTGACATGCACAGATGTTTTATTTTGTGTTAGCGACATAAAAATGTATGAGAACGTCTTTCACTTCAACCTTCAGTGAAAGAGATCAACTGTCTATTTTGTCTGTAGAGAGGAACAATTCAATAAACAATAAATTTTTCATAGAGCATCTGTCTTTGTGTCCTTCCTATTATTAACACCAAATGCTACACAGATGTTCCAATAATTAACATTTCATACTCAATGTCTCACACGCTCATGCAGTAAAAACATCCACATACATGTTGTTTGGCCTCTTGTGTCACATACATGTGCATAATAACTCACATAATCCATTAATGAGGCCAGTCTGGCCGCCGCTCACTTGCATAAAAATTCCATATAGTTCACTCAAATTGTAAAAATAAATCTGGCTCCAAGGACAGAAGGCGAGGGAAGATAGCCAAAGCCACTGTTGCCATGGCGACCAAAGCTGCTTATTCACAGAAAGTGTTGAGTCTATTGGTTTCCTCCGCAAGTAAAGGAAAGAGGCTTAATAGGAAAGGTGAACGGTTTTAATCTCAACACGATCACTGCATCAAAGGTCAGATTTGGCGTAACGCCAATAAAGATAATGTTATCAGAAATCTGGCATTTAAAGGCGTTTTTATAGACGTAAGACACAACTTAACAAGAGATAGTCTCTCAGCAAAGACAAAATTAGCATGAAATGTTGTAATATTTGAAAAGGCACAGCCTCAGAAACCATAACGTGGGAATATGTTGTGGGAACATAAGGAGGAAGAGGAATCGCACATCAAGACAAAACAGACATGAAGAATAAAAAGGTTCTGCAATTCTATTTAGTTAGTGTCACATTATTTTTGTATAGCCTACCCCATGGACAGTAGCTATATTTTACAGTGGGGTAAAAAGTATTCAAATGCTATACACATGAAGTTCAGTGTACTCATCATGCGGACTCAGCCTATGTGGAAACAATAAAAAAAACACTCACACTAATGTGGGCCCCAGTGTTATATTACTTATTATATTCATGTGTACTTTTACTGCTGAATGTGTACAGATAACTTATTTGGGTAGCAATGCATCAGATTTTAAAAGCTCATTATAGGTTTTGTATATAAATTCTCAAATCAGTCAAATAACTGCAGTGGAGGAATAAGTATACTATTTCCTACTACAAGTCAAGCCTACAAAGGTACATTACAGTTGTACTTAAGGACAGTACTTGAGTGAATGTACTAACTCCACCACTGTTGTATTCTATAGAGATGGAAAATATACAGTGCCTTGCGAAAGTATTCGGCCCCCTTGAACTTTTCGACCTTTTGCCACATTTCAGGCTTCAAACATAAAGATATAAAACTGTAACTTTTTGTGAAGAATCAACAACAAGTGGGACACAATTATGAAGTGGAATGAAATTTATTGGATATTTCAAACCTTTTTAACAAATAAAAAACTGAAAAATTGGATGTGCAAAATTATTCAGCCCCGTTACTTTCAGTGCAGCAAACTCTCTCCAGAAGTTCAGTGAGGATCTCTGAATGATCCAATGTTGACCTAAATGACTAATGATGATAAATAGAATCCACCTGTGTGAAATCAAGTCTCCGTATAAATGCACCTGCTCTGTGATAGTCTCAGAGGTCCGTTTAAAGTGCAGAGAGCATCATGAAGAACAAGGAACACACCAGGCAGGTCCGAGATACTGTTGTGGAGAAGTTTAAAGCCGGATTTGGATACAAAAAGATTTCCCAAGCTTTAAACATCCCAAGGAGCACTGTGCAAGCGATAATATTGAAAAGGAAGGAGCATCAGACCACTGCAAATCTACGAAGACCCGGCCGTCCCTCTAAACTTTCAGCTCATACAAGGAGAAGACTGATCAGAGATGCAGCCAATAGGCCCATGATCACTCTGGATGAACTGCAGAGATCTACAGCTGAGGTGGGAGACTCTGTCCATAGGACAACAATCAGTCGTATACTGCACAAATCTGGCCTTTATGGAAAAGTGGCAAGAAGAAAGCCATTTCTTAAAGAT
>NC_060153.1:15173130-15182642 GCF_021292245.1 Micropterus dolomieu | reverse complement strand
AGCGACTTACAGCTGTAATCGCAGCAAAAGGTGGCGCTACAAAGTATTAACTTAAGGGGGCTGAATAATTTTGCACGCCCAATTTTTCTGTTTTTTATTTGTTAAAAAAGTTTGAAATATCCAATAAATTTCATTCCACTTCATAATTGTGTCCCACTTGTTGTTGGTTCTTCACAAAAAATTACAGTTTTATATCTTTATGTCTGAAGCCTGCAATGTGGCAAAAGGTTGAAAAGTTCAAGGGGGCTGAATACTTTCGCAAGGCACTGTATTATCTACTCAATGCAATACCTAGCCCCTCCTCTGGTAACATTTTTGTTTTGTTTGCTGGTGCCAGTGTCAATGTGAGTGTGTCGCCTCTAGATATCAATGTGCATTTGTGTCACAGCACCAATTAGCTGTTCAAGTCTCCAAACAGTGAGCGGACAAAGGGACAGCGCCTCATGCAATGTGGCACAAATATGACAAACATCAGTTCAAAACCTTTGGCCTCTTCGTTAGCGGGGAGCTGAGGGGGAGACAGGCGGGGGGAGGGAAGGTGAGGGAACATGATTACAGGGCCTATTGGAAATGAGGGATGAAAGATGTGTACACCAAATATCATCTCCAAGTTTTATTGGCCACTACGAAATTGATCCCAACAGTATTAGGATAGTAGCTAGTGTGAATAAGAATGACACACTCGTTGGCAGCCCGCAGGTTAGGAATTACAGCTATAGAGCGTTGGAAAAAATCATACATAAAATGTCTGATATGCAGATTATTTTTTCATATTTTTTGATCAATTTAAAGAGGGTCTTTAACTAACTCTTCCTCCCAAGTTAAACAAATAATACTTTTAGTGATTGCCACTGCTTATGTGGGAAAACATACACACACGCCTTTTAATCATTTGTAAGCTGCTTAAAGACCGCCATGTAAGGTAATTAATTAATTCTTGTCTTAATTGCGTTAAAGTTTGTCAGTGTGCCTGCCAAGTCACCTTAAAATGAGATTATCAGCTGGGGCCGGCCAGAGCACGCGGGCCTTTTAAGCTGCAGTGTGCTCTCTGGTTGTATCAGCTGCATCTGCTGGTTACTGAGAGACGGAGGAGCCAGCTCACTCTGAGATGTTATCTTACAACAGCCGCCAGAGGTGGCTGTATATTATGGTTTGTTTATTTTAAAACTTAGTAACTCCTCACTGTACAGGAGTAAATTTATCCTCTAGTGTCGATGTTTACACTCTGGCTGTAAGATTAGAATTTGCAAAGTCACAGACAACACATGCACAGTAATCATCTTGACTAAATCACATCACTTAATATTCTTCACGTGGCTCGGGTGCTCATTTTAGCCTCTGCGTTTTTGTTCTCCGTATGTTAATGTTTTGTTAAAGCACTTTGTGACTCCTGTCAAATTATTTCCATTACTTACATTCAGTTTCAGGTTTATATTCTGATTCTGCAAAGATAGATTTCTGGCTGTCATAACCAATTTGACTGTCATAACCACTGAGTATCTGTGCAATTTCTGCTGCATTTTCTTTGAGATATGCTGCACAAGCATAGACTATTATAACTGCTGTAATGGGTTTAGTGAAATCACATATTTATGATTCAAATAACCCAGATTTGAGTCACCACCCTGCCACTCAAGCTGCTGCCTACTACTGCTACTACTACTACTACTAAGATGACTCACTTTATTATTGTAATAGTTCCCTATAAATGGTTTAAAGATTTGAAGAGTTATAAATCAAGCTGTGATGCTTTAAACCGTCAAAACCAAAAACTGAATCCAAAAGCTTACTTTTTACCAGTACAGCCAGAAATCCGAGCTGTAAGACAAATCAGGACAATGCAGCACCGCTTCTTCCTGAGTGTTTGTTTATTATCGTCAAATCGTGGTAGCAGAAAGCCTGAAGGTCTCTGAGAGGCTATACAGCAAAAAGCAAGCTGACATAGAAAGTGAGAAATGATGCAATCCTGGCTGAAAAGTAGTTCTGTCTGAAACATACATTGGAGTATCAGGAATTGCCTCAGAGACCAGCAACAGCTTTAACCTGAAATTTGAGTTCATATCGCTGTTTGAGCATCAAGTGCAAAGAGAGAAACATTTTGCATGCTTCATCAGTATGTACCGCAGTGTAGTGTCATATTAATGCTGACAGGGCCGTTTTCCCCTACATGCATTAGAGGCAACTGCAGTGGTGTTTTGTTGTTGTTGTTTGCTTTTAGGGGCATTACCTTATAAGAGATAAAGTTCAACTCTATGTTGTGCTTTATTTCTTTAATAAAAGTGTTATCAATAATAAAATATGCCTAGTCATTAATTCTGATTCAGGGATATTAAAATGACTGTGGACCTTCAGGTCGTAGCCAGAGGGGTTGTGGTGGTGGTGGGGGGGGGGGAGCATTTTAAGATGTTGCTTAGGTCTCCAAAATGTTCAGAAACAACCTTGACTGCTGACAATAAAGACAATCTTTCCCCAAATTACAACCTACACATCCAGCAATTACACACTAACTATTGCATGCATATATTTAAAAATAGAGAGTTGATCAGCGAGCCCACTGTAGACACTGTGTTTCTATTTTTTCAGCAGCAGGTCTGCAACACAGACTCAAAAAATTAGAAAAGAAAATAAATTTAAAAATACAGCCCTGAAGGCTCAGTAGAAAGCTCAGTGCAGAACCTGGAATACCTCATGATGCCTGTCAGGTACCAATCTGTTTGTCACTTTGTTCTTTGCTCTGACACGATGGTGCAACTCTTTGCTCTGAGGCTTGACGAGCTGGCAGCTTACAGGCTGTAATAGCATTGGGACATATGGGTCAGTGCTGACAGAAACAGTACGTGAGTGCTGTGTGAGAGGTTTTTTTTTAGTAAAGACCATCCTGCCAACCCTGAACTAAAGTTGGCCATTATTGCTATGTATAGCAATAGCAAAACATAGGCTAAACACATATTCAGTGTGTTTTTTAAATGGCAAGTGGGCAATGTCTTTCACATAAAATAAGAGGGCAACAAATCTGAAATATGATCATGCATTAATAATAATTTTTTTAAACATTGCAGATCTGGATGCACGCAGTGAAAAAAGTCTGGATGGGGGAATTATTGAACATCACTGTATGTAGTTCAGTGTGATTTAAAATTACATTTTTCATCAACATATTTGAAATTATTTGTACAATAATACAACCCATATAAAGGATTTAAAGTACAAAAATGCAAATGTAATTGTTGCATACAATAGCTTCCGATGTACTCCTGTATCTGCAGGAGCTATTGTAAACAAGCAGCTGCCATTTTAGAGATATTGTTCCTTTTTTCCACACATGCTTCTTCCTTGTCAAAACCTGTTGCCTACATTACCCACAATGCAACTCAATAGTCGACAAGTGGGGTCTGTGATGCAGGTGTGTTATGCCAGGAGCACCTAATGTAGCCTTGAGCAGCCATCATGAGGCGCGGGCTGCAGAGGTCCACATCACCAGACACCCCCTTGTTTTCATTTTTAAACTTGTCATCTTCAGCCCCAAACAATGCAGACTCAAGTGACATAACTTGAGGTAATTTATCCTACATCATGCAGCTCCCTCTGGAGCCACTAAGTGCTACACAACTTTTTTTCCACATATGCAGTAGGACTCCTCAACACCTGCAGCCAGACTTTGATGTGTAAAGCCATAAGCCATTATTACATGATTATGTGGCTATTACACACTAAATATTACCAACAACTATCAGTATTCTCAAAATATAAAGCCACCAAACAATAAATTTCGAAAATATCATGTTATGTGGGGCATTCAATTGTCAAGGGCAAACACATCCTCTGTGGACCCCTGATGTAACCATCAGAAAGACACCCCCACCCCCATTAAATCCATACTGCAAACACTCCCACACAACTGACACAGTAAACATGAACCACATCATATTAATCCTAAACTACCAGAAGTTTGAGAAAAGACCAGATACATTTTGGATATTATTTTATATTTGATTTTAGCTGATACAAATATTTTACTTTTTTATCTATGTAGTCTCCAGAAAGTGGTTTGCTTACATGGTTGGTTTTGTCTTCAGCGTTTTGTTTCAGTCACAGTACGTTTGTGAAACAGTCCCTCTCAAACTCTTTACAAGGCGTGTTTCATGGTAAATGTATTTCTTGTTTCTGAAGATCTCTAAATTTACATGACAAATGTTAAAGTTTGCATGCTGACATGGTCAGGAAAGGCTCGGCAGAAGGGTCTGAGGATTAAAATGATGTCAGGCCTTCACACACGTCATGCCAAAGTCTAACAGGGTTAAAAGTTGTATAACTGATGTTCGACAAACAGTGACAGCTTTAACCTGGCCACAGGTCTAAATACTAGTAATCCATCAGCTTGAGGTTTACGTGCATTACATCACTAAACCACTAAACTAAACCTTTTGTCTACATGTAAACTTAAAATCTTGCTCATCTATTGGGACCACTCATGCAAACTGTACAGAGCACATTTTCAAAGTAGAAACCAGAGTTCTGCCCTAATAGCTATCGAGCAACCTCCTGTGTGTTTAACAAAACTGCAAACTAATTTTAGTTTTTTAATTAAATTATAGATAAACCGTTTTAAAGTCTTTTAAAAGTTGGTGCAGAGCTCTGATGACATGTAAAGGCATTTGTATTTGTAGCTTTAAATTGTGTTGTCAAGGAAATGTTTACAAAAATCTCATAATGTCTCTAAACGCAAAAAGTGAGAAGCAGAGGATGTCCTCAACAATTTTCTTCATTCAACCATTCAACATTCGAGGGAAGTGAGAGGAGCAAGATTTAGCATTGTATACAATTAAAACATGTTTGTTTTAGTCCAAAAACCAACACAGAATGTGTTCGCATCCAAAAATCAAAAATGTGTTTTCATCTCAGAGTGGGTAACCAAATAAACACAATATGGATATTTATATCCAATCTTTTACACAATTTTTGATACGATACACCTTTAATGTTTTGAAGTGGTTAAATGCAGCTCGTCTTCACTCTTTCATCATGTAGCATTTCTTTTTCTATTCATCCATCACTATATGATAAGATGTTCCTTTATTGATCCTAGGGAAAATTGTGTTAGTGTCATAAAGCTCCAGTATGAAGCTGCCATGATCATCCCATGTTGCACCAGCTGCTGTGATGATCAGTAAGTCTGGTGATCATGTGACCTCACTTGCTGCTTTTCATTAGTGAAGGAGTGATAGCAGATAGAGGACACCTGTGTCATGAGAGTGAAGGCCTTTAATCTTCTTGGTGGATTTTCAGGGTTGTTTTGTTTTTTATTTAACACAAATTAATTTTATTCTGACTTTCCACCACAAAACAAACTAACCAAATTAACTGTTGCAAGGTATGATGTGATGTGCTGGACTGTATTTATATTTTTAAGTTATCCTGAAAAAGATCAAGTGTCACCACAAACCATTTAGAGAAAACATGAATCTCAAATGTGATGTTTAAATGTCTGCCACTGTGTGTGTTGTAATCATCACTTTTGCTTTGTTTATTTGCAGCACAAACTATATGAGCAACTGGAGCTGTAATTTTAACCTAAACGGCATCTTCTCTGAGCCTGTTGAACACTTAACACATGTCAACAAGGAGTCAGAAACTGCTAGACAATTTTTTAACATTTATTTCTGTCCTTTCTACTTCTTTTCTCTTTCCTTTTCAATGCTTTTGTGTCAGGAGTGCTATAACAGTCTTTACAGCAAAGCATATGTGTCAGCACTGTTGCAACTTAAAAATGCTGTTTGTTGCCTTTGAGGATGCAGCTAGAAAAAGACGGTCTTAAAGCAGCAAATAAAATCCTAAAGGAGACACTTGTGCAGACAAATGGGAAAGCTATTTTGATTGGATTAAACTGAGAATAAGATGCAGAAAAACTGAAGTTAAAACATAGTCTGTCAAACTACGTGTGGCACAAATAATAAAAAAACACATTAAAGGGGCTATATGTAGTTTCTTATTGAAATCACAATTTTTACTGACTATTGACTGTAACCTCGCATAGAATTGAACCACACTCCTGTTTTCTCTGTTGCTTGGAACAGCCACTGTATCGTTTCTTATGTGAAGGAATCGGGTCGGGTTGTCTGCATGCCACAGCGACAACACCGCAGCTAATGAAATGTTTCATTTGGGGAAATGAAACAACCTCCACACAAACGCATGGTTCATTACAGAAGGTTCAACACCTTAGGTCAAGACTCAGCTGTTTACCTACACCTGAAGGATAAATGGAGAAACCATCACTTAACAGGTGAGGAGGTGTGCTAAAACACTTACCCACCACTTACAATGCTGTCCTTCATCACTTCCCAGGAATTTAAACAAACGTTCACTTTTGGCCTCAGGTGAGAGTGCCGATGATGGTCGTTCAGATTTGGCCTCATGTGTCTCCAATGATTATAATGACTGTCATTACAACAGCCACGAGCAATAATGAACCAGCGGTATAGATTGTCTTGACAGTGTCCCCACAGTGGTTAAATAGCTGAGTTTCCTACCAGTCAGTCAGAAATGAAGAAGTCTCTCGATTGAGAGACGAAACGTCTGCGAGTATCTTCAACCAAGTCCAATTACCCTTGATTTTAACCTTCCTTGGATAACTATGACCTGGATGACTAAGAACCTTCACAGATTCAGACTTCACAAATTTGTGTATTCTACGTGTGACACTTTTCCTACAGCAGGAATCACAATCAGAATAAGCTTTTTTCAATATTTAATATTATTAGAATTATATGTGAAAATATTTTGGATTTTATTGATGCAATATAAAGTTTACAGAGTTCAGACCAAAACTGTTGCCACCACTGTCCTTAAGAGTTCATTGTATTTTTGTGCACCCAGCTGTTTTTTTTCTGCTCTGTGGTCGAGCAAACTTTAACTTTCATGCATTTTTTAGTAGATTTCTTTTCAGTTCGAAAATGTTTTTTAAAAATCATCCATTTTGAGTATAGTAATATTTGCCATGGTGTGGTTATAAATAATTTTGCATTTCAGAGGCTTTTACGTTTTTGTTTTAACATCAGTACAAAAGACAACATTTCTGTGGTGGTTTGTGGGAGCTGCTCTAAGTTTGTCTCTCTAACAAGTTATGAGAAAATTACTCGTAAAAGATTTAAAATCCTGCTGAGTAGTGTGCTGAGTGTGCACTTACTCTACTCATTAAACATTTAAAATCCTGATGAACAAACAGTCTTATGGCTGTATTAACTGTATTTGACAACTGCAACAAATCAACTGCACCACAAAAAGTTCAAGCATGGCAACGTTTCCATGTTTTTCACAGCATTTCCGCAATCTGTATGTCTTCAGACAGACATGTCTGATGTGACATCATGTCACATCAGACATGTTGTCATGGTGCCATGTGACTTTTGGCATAATGAATATGAATCATTTTAAGTTATTCAGTTGATCTGATCAAATCTTGTTCTCATAACATAGTTTGGTTTTGGGGATGTTCACTGAGAATTCTTCAGATGTCTTTTCTTACACTTGCTAAATGTAGGAAACACATACATTTAATTTTAACACTAATACATAATAATATGAAATCAGTTTAATTTTGCACAATGCAGGGGAAATATGTCAATAGGACATTAAAAAGAAAATAAAACAAGGTAATAACAATTCGATTTGCCTTGTAATTACATCAGGCAAAAAAAGGTAGATTTCAATGTGTCTCCAAATACCAGACTCTAAACATGTATGTTTCTGCGGCAACGCAAGATTTACTTCACTGGGTGTCTGAATGACGATGAATGGAGGAATTGGTGGAAGTTGTGTCCCTCCTGTGGTGAATGTACCAAAATGCAGCCCAGTTAATCTCTGGTCCTTCAGTGGGCTCACGGGCCTTCTCACTGGCTGTCTACATCCTTCCTGAGAAATAAAGCCTGATTATTGAGTATTGTATGAGTATAAATGATTATTAACCAGGCTGCTAAGTCAGCAGAGCATCCCACCCACAACAGATTTATGTAACACACTGTTACATGAACATGCTACTAATGAGACGTACAAGAAAGGTGTGGAGTATTTCACAAAAGCAAAGGTAAACTGGAATCATCATATCATTATTGTCCCTCTCACCCTCAGATCCCATCGTGCAGGCACATGCTTACAGCTGTCCCCTGTTGCACAGTGACACGTAGTCCTAGGTCCCAGGACCCCCACCTATCGTAAACACCTGTCTGGTTCCCACGAAGCCGCCAATCACATCCCAGAGAAGCTGCAGCAGAGACAGCCGGCTGCCATGTGGCGACCGTCAGGGGCAGAGCAGAGGTGACACAACTCTTCGTACAGAGTCTACAGAGTCTCCTGGTCATTGCTTGATTTGTGTCTTTTTTCCTGCCGCCCTGTCAGCTGAATCATTTGAAAAATGCTGATCACTCTGTTTTTCTCCCTCCTGGTGTCTTCTGTCATTGCCACAGAGAAAGGTAAACTGATTTAAGTAGGTTTTTTTCTAGCATTCCTCTCTCGGCCTTCAATGTAGAAAATCAAACATAATATAATCTGTGTCTTATATTTTAATCATACCAACTCTGTTAAAATATGTTTATTTATCCATGTGGTTCCATGGTGTTTAGTCGGTCGGCACCGACTTTTCAGCACTTTCACTTGCCATGAAATT
The DNA here is from genome assembly GCF_021292245.1 of Micropterus dolomieu. NCBI lineage: Eukaryota > Metazoa > Chordata > Actinopteri > Centrarchiformes > Centrarchidae > Micropterus > Micropterus dolomieu. The sequence goes on along the minus strand of NC_060153.1, from coordinate 15,173,980 downwards.
TTGTACTGTTTTTCAGATAGACATTAATAATCCCCCGAGGCAGAATCCTGATTATTCTGGTGATCTGCTTTTACCTCTAGTGTCACCATGAAGTTGACATTTGTGGTTTTTAGTAAAACGTCTCGACAACCATTGGATGGATTGCCATGAAATATAGACATTCATGGTGCTCAGTGAATAAATCCCACGGACTTGATCCCCTGACTTTTCCTGAAGTGTCACCAGCAGGTCAGAGTTTTCTCTTAGCTGGTGAAATCGCTCAACGCCTACTTGATGGATTGACACAAGATATTGTCGAGATATTCATGGTTCCCAGACAATAATTCCTACTGTGCAGACTTAACTTTTCCTTGATTATTGGATAGATTGCCATGACATTTGGTTCAGACATTCATGCATCCTTCTGGATGAATTGTAATAATTTAGTTGATCCCTTAGCTTTTCCTCTAGCGCCAGCATCATGTGAGGATGTCTAGCATGGCTGTGGACTGTTATAGTAGGATTAGGACAACTGCACCAACTCCAGCACCCAGAACAAACTCATTTAAAATGGCTCTCTTCAATGTGAGATCACTTTCAAGTAAGACTTTTATCTTAAATGATTTTATCTTGTCTGCAAATCTAGATTTTATGTTTTTAACTGAATCCTGGCTGCAAATGAATGACTATAGCCAGCTAGCTGAACTGTGTCCGCCTCAATATGATTGCTTTAGTCAACCGAGGGTCAGTGGTCGTGGTGGTGGGCTAGTGAGCGTGTATAGGAAAAATTTTAAATGTCATCAAGTACGCTGTGATGAATTTAGCTCCTTTGAAGTTCTCACTCTTAAAGTTGGAGGGCTGCAACCTATCA
>NC_060153.1:15171402-15173110 GCF_021292245.1 Micropterus dolomieu | reverse complement strand
AGCTCTTCGGCAGTCTGAGCTGACAAAATCAGATTTTAACCGTCTTCTTAACTTTTTAAAGCAGTGTGGAAAGTCCGTTTTTATCTCTGGTCCCATTCTCACAGTTGGTCGCGGTGCTGGCCGCTTCAGTAGACTCCTTGGCCTCCACGAATGGCTCCAGTCCGCCTGCAGGGCTCACCATGTGTGTTATGTGGATAATTTTAATATTTTCTGGCAAAGAATGTCTCTTTTTAAGACAGACGGACTTCACCCAAACAAACGGGGCTCAGAAATGTTAGCTGCTCACATACAGCATGTGGTGCGGTCCACACATGACTTACGTGAATGACTAATCATTCATGCAGCACACCTGGACACACCCGGTCCCTGAACAGATCTCTGCCTCACTGCCACAAACAACTGTCTCCACCTGCTGGCATGTAAAGCCGTCTGCTCCCAGCGCTGTTCCAAAGACTTCTATTCCTGTCATCATCACGCATAGACCAGTAAACCGAAATGTGCACATCCCACACAGAAATAATAGGAATCACTTAAGGATTAGGACAACTGCACCAACTCCAGCACCCAGAACAAACTCATTTAAAATGTCTCTCTTCAATGTGAGATCACTTTCAAATAAGACTTTTATCTTAAATGATTTTATCTTGTCTGCAAATCTAGATTTTATGTTTTTAACTGAATCCTGGTTGCAGATGAATGACTATAGCCAGCTAGCTGAACTGTGTCCGCCTCAATATGATTGTTTTAGTCAACCGAGGGTCAGTGGTCGTGGTGGTGGGCTAGTGAGCGTGTATAGGAAAAATTTAAAATGTCATCAAGTACGCTGTGATGAATTTAACTCCTTTGAAGTTCTCACTCTTAAACTTGGAGGGCTGCAACCTATCATATTTGTTATAATTTATCGCCCCCCAAAACCGCCTGGAAGATTTTTATCAGAATTTCCTGAATTTTTATCTACTCTGGTTTTAAATTATGACAGAATTATGGCAATTTTAATTTTCATGTTGATGACCCCAACAATGTTAATGCAACTGACTTTTTAAATATGGCCACTTCTTTTTATGGGTGGTGGTGGCACATAAATAAGATGCTTGCCTTTCGTGTGGGAGACATCGACCATTGTGTCCCTGAGCAAGACACTTAACCCATTGTTGCTCCAAAGGCGTGCAACCTCTGACAAAGACTTGGTTTTTACTCTGGGTGTCAGCATTTCTTCTGTGGAATTAGTGGACATGACCATATCTGACCACAGATGTATTGTTTTTAGCTGCGATTCGCCTGTTACTCATGCCGCCTCACCAAGCTCCGTGTGTTGTCGCATCTTTAATGAACAAAGTGTTTCAAAGTTTTGCGCATTCTTTCAGAGCCAAAGCCAACACCTGTCTGATTCCAACACCAACAATCTGGTCGATCACTTCAATCATATCTGCTTGTCGTCACTAAATATTACTGCTCCTCTAAAGGTTAGGCCTACGTCTAAAGCTAGTAAGCAACCCTGGATAAATGACAGCATTCGCAGCCTCAAAAGGGAATGCAGGAAAGCAGAGCGCAGATGGAAAAAATCCAGTCTCCAAGTCCATTACCTCAGTCTGAAGGATTTATTAATTAACTACAATAACATGGTTAAGGATGTGAGAACACACTATTTTTCTGAACTCATTACTACACATAAACACAATCCCAGGTTTCTGTTTAAGACTGTGGATCA
>NC_060153.1:15158049-15171302 GCF_021292245.1 Micropterus dolomieu | reverse complement strand
AATTGACTTTAAAATTCTATTGATCACTTTTAAAGCTCTTCATGGCCTCTCGCCTTGTTATATTTCTGACCTTTTAGTCCCATACGCACCAGCACGTACCTTGAGATCCTCGGGCAGAGGTCTGTTGTCTGTTCCTGAGTCTCGACTGAAAACTAAAGGGGACAGAGCGTTTGCTGTCAGGGCCCCGAGGCTCTGGAACAGCCTGCCCGAGGAAATCAGGTCGGCTGAGTCAGTGAACTCTTTTAAGTCCCTTCTTAAAACATACTTTTATAGGAGAGCTTTTCCCGATCTTATTTGACTTTATTTATCCCTTTTATTTTATTGTATTTTACTAATTTTATATTAAATTTTCATGCTCTTATCTTTTTTTTGTATTATTCTTTACACTTGTTAAAGCACTTTGTAACTTGTTTTTGAAAAGTGCTCTACAAATAAGGATTATTATTATTATTATTATATCATTGAGACAACGATACAACGGTGCAAACTATGTTGAATTGTGTGTCTAGTGCATCTTGTGTCTTTCTCTCTCAGACAGTGCCCTTCCCAGGCTGACTGACACCAAAGCTTCTGAGGCCTTCATCGATTCTGCCGAAGTGGTGGTCATCGGTTTCCTAGAGGTCAGTGAACAAAATTGTACATAGAGGAAAGAAAAAGTCTCAACCATGCCCTACAGAGGCTGTTTTTTGGTTTAGTTTATTATGCTTACATGCATGTGGCAAACCAGACATGATCAAGCAAATTAGCTGAGAGTGAGACTGTGAGGGCTCCAAAAATACAGCATTTCTTTGCACCCTGGTCTCGGTGATGTTGCTGTTACAAATAGATTTTGAGGAAGAATGTATTTCCTGTGGCCACACCTTTGGCAGCACTGGTGCTGCGAGGACAGAGAGTGGCTGCCTGTCCCACAGAGGCGAGCCCTTTGGCCAGACTCTGTGTGCGGGGGAAGATGGAGGGCCACTTGACAGGAAGACTTGTGGGATTGGCTCCATTGACCCTCTTGTAAACAAGTGCAAACAGAGAGGAGATTCATGAGAAGAGACTGGATGAGAGAGAGACAGAGAGCGCATGAGGATAACGCATTGTTGGACTGTGATGCTTAAGGCAAAAAGCGACTGAAATATTGGTGCTCTGACTCACTGCAAATGGACGCATATTACAGGCTGCAAAATGATAAATCGGATTGCCAGAGCTCATGCAATTCTGTCTCAGAAATAGACGTGATTCACCTTCCTTTGAGTCAGCCTCATCTCTCTCTTCCCAGTACATTTTTTTGTTTCTCCAACTTTCTGAATCTCTCACAGCCCTTTGACTTTTTTATATTTATAAGATCATCTTATATTTAGTATATAAAATATCCATTTTTTAATTAGATTATATTGTAAGGTTGTCAGACAATTGTAGTGGAGTAAAAAGTATAATATTTCCCTCTGAAATGTAAGTAGAATAAAATTCAAATACTCAACTAAAGAACAACTACTTTGAGTAAATGTACTTACTGTATTTACTTCCCACATCTGCCAATGCATACCAGCCCACTTTCCCTCCTCAGAGTGTCTTAAAGTGCCAGATTTAGATTTTTATGTCACACCCCGTTTCCCCCTCTTTTAGAATGAAAGATTTGCCAGCTTTGCCAGCAGGTTGAACAAGAAATTGTATTAAACTTACTACATAGTGAGCAATAACGAAAGAAAAACAAAAATCATTTAAAAAAGTAAAAGAATGTACTTCATAAGATGAGATATAGTTAAAACAATCTCCCTCTTTGACTCTTTCTCTTTTGGGTCTCAGGGAGAGAAGAGTCGCGGCTATCAGGAGCTCGTTGCAGCTGCAAAGCGAGTTGACTCGGTCCCTGTAGCCATTTGCACGATGAAAGAGGTGTGGGCTGACTACAACCTCTCCTCAGACACCATCACCCTCTTCCGAAAGGTATTCTACACCATCATGACGGTGCATGATTTTATCAGCATGAGGCATCTTGTCAAAAAATTCAATAATAAATATGGTGGGTCCTGTCAGTTTGATGATGATAATGATGAAGATGATGATGTGTTACGTGATCAAGGCAGATAACCACCAGGAGAACCTCGTTCTTGCTGAGACCAAGAAGGTTGAAGCTGACAGTTTTGTAAACTTCATCACCATCAACGAGGTCCGCTACATCACAGAATACAACCAAGTGGTACGTCCAACTCGTAAATCGAAATTTTTTTCTGGAACCAGCAGCTTGAAAATATATATAAATGATAAATAAAAGATGCATACAAGTATAAAATAGCAAATAAATGCAATATAGAAATAAATGCATGGTCGGGGGTTGCCTAACACTTCATCCATGTGCAAGATGTAACACAAGAACAAAACTAACATTTAAATTAATAATAAATCTAAATAATCTAGAAACAAATAAATGCATAAATAAATAAATACAGAAATAAATGTCTGTCAAATTGTTTTTTCTTTGTTGTTTATCCCTTAAATCTTTACTTCTTTCAAAAATACAAAATATAAATGGAGTTAAAAGCAAAGAAAAAAATTTAACTATTTACATTTTAACATTACCCACCACCCCTTCACAACCCACTCCATCATCCCTTTCCTACCACCCCTCAACAATGCACATTATTTAGAGTATTCCATAGATCTAAACTTATCCAACATAAATGAAAGGGCTAATACAAGAGCAACAAGTAGTCACACAAATGTCAGTGCAGAAAAACTAAATAAAAATAACCCGCCACTGACTGTAAGATGTTTCTGGAAAAGGAGATCAGCAGAGATGTAACGTCTCCTGTCTTAACACTCATTCTTTGTAAATGCTGTTTTCCTTTTCCTCAGACAGCAGTGGGCCTGTTCAACTCAGAGGTGAAGTCCCACCTGCTGCTCTTTGCCAACAGAGGGAGTAAAGAATATTCTGAGCTCAAGGAGCGACTGGGAGCTCTGGCCCCTGAGTTCACAGGCAAGGTGAGAATGCCTGTGTGTTTTTACAGGTCGGGCAAGTTCACATGGATATCAGCCTAAATGGTTGTGTTATGCTTTATTGATATTCTTCAACAAATCAAATGCAATCCAGTGATTTTCCATTTCTGTAGTTACGTGATCTGATCGATAATGAGCTAAAGTCATAAAAACTATGTTCCAGTTCTTGTTTGTGCTGATTAACGGAGCAGTGAAGTCCAACTCCCGGTCACTGGGCTACTTCGGCCTCAAGTCTCAGGACCTTCCGCGAGTAGGAATCTATGACAGTGACTCTGACATGAAGTGGCTCCTACCTGAGGGAGAGATTTCTACTGAACGAGTGCGGGAGTTCTGCCAGTCCTTCATACAAGGGGAACTGAAGGTGAGCAGATGATGATCATCTGCTGATGATTAGACGTGTTCAACCGGGTATCTACAACTGCTGGTTAAGATTTAGATGCTGCTCATTGCAGTCAGACGACCTACTAACATAAAGAACAATTCAAAGCAAAAAAAGCAGCCAGGTTAGAGATTTAGAAATTCAGAATAAGTAACGCAATTAATAAATAACAAAAAAAAAACAAGAATTCGTGCAATAAAAACACTTGACTCGTTCTCTCGTCATGTAAGAAAAGGTGGCAGGGAGTATAAGACACACCACTAATGCAGAACAAGAACATAAGCACTTCTTGCCGTTACTGTAAAGTATATGTGCCACACAAAAGACAGGAAAGCTCACTCACACACTAATTTGGTCTGTCAGAGGCAGAGTCTGAAGCCCCACAACAAGACAGAGGGGCCAGAGTTAGTGCCAGGAAATATGTGGCACTGAAAAGGCAAAGGTGGACAACAGAGTGCATTTAAAATGACTTCTGACACTTATTCTACTTAGATAAATAAGATTGTAATGCACAAAATAATATATCTTTATTAGAACAAACAAAGTTACAAAGTGCATCACATAGCAAGCAAATATAATATGTTAATCTATTTCTTATCTATGTTAATATAATAACATACAAACAATGCAGTTGTCGGCAAACTGGAGTCCCTTCCCATGTCATACAAGAAAGGAATTAACTGATAAAGATTTTGTAATTACTAATCATTTATAATTATTAAAGACAGAATTGCGTAGTTCTTTAAAGGACCCTCTTCAGATTCATCACCAGTAACGCACACAATTTCAACCCTGAAGCCACAGATTTATACATTTCTCTTAGGCTCAATCACAATTTCTACAGATTTCTACAGGATTTTTTCTTGAGAAGGAATGTCACTGACTGCAACATTACAGTATAATCCCTGGCCCTTTACCTACACATATACCTGGCAAATGTGATTTATAAAGTTGAGTCAAGTCTATTTCATTTATATAGCTTATAATATATGATCTGCACATTGTATGACACCCTCTCTCCTTGGACCCTTGTGTTTTCCTTGTCTGTTATATTCTTCTGAAACTGAATAAATAATAAAATCATTGACAGAAAAAAATAGAAAATGAAGCAGAGCCAAAATAGATTAAAAAGCATAATGTGCCAGTGTTGCTGACATGGATGAAGTTAGTTCCTAAGTGAAGGCATTTCTTTGAGCTTTGGTCTGAAGGAAATTCAGTTCAACAGTGGACTTTTATGTCTGTGAAACACTACATAAATAAACTTCAGGTAAACTTGACATAAGTGACATGTGTTCCCTCTATGCTGCATTGTCTGCTATATTTCACTTACCACACTTTATGTTTTTCAGGAGGTGAAGCAGGCAGGAGCAGAAGCCAAAACAGAGCTTTAGGATTCACAGAAGGAATGTAAATGCATTTATATTAAATAAAATACTGTGTCTGATGTGAATTATTTCTTCTGTGAAAAGGCTGTGTGTTTGATTGTCTTGCCCTGCAATTTCTTTTTTCCAACACAAAGGAAATGTGTGCGTGTGTATATCATGTGTCCTCACATATTTATGTGTGTGTTATGTTTTGTCTGTTTACGCGAGTGTGAGCCCGTCTGCGGTCTGGGTCACCGGCCACAAGTTGCAGAGATCTGGCCGAGTTTGTTAGTCTGTCCACTAAAGTTATTGTCAGAACCACAACACACCGACCTCAGAGAGAGTGACAGAGGGCAGACTGGGAAGACATGAACCGAGCCAGTCAAGATGCGGTAGTTAGTGGTCTCTCATATGATTCATCCTGTGTGTAAATAAAGTGAAAAACAGCATATCTACTGGATAAATTAACATGGAAATCCCCAGTGTAGAATGACAGAGGCAGCAATCATACACAGTTGAAAGCAGGGCATCAAATTCAAATATTAAGTTTGAGAGATTTGACTCAAAGTCATATCGGGCTCTAAATATGGATAAAAGAGAGTGTATTTAGCAATAAAGGCTATGAAAGCTCTATAAAAGAACAACAGATGGGCTGTAGACATCAAGAGTGAAAAAGTTTGGGCTTGTCCCCAAAAATACTCTCCCAAGCGAGAAGGGAATTTCAAGGCCCAGACTGGGATCGGTATAATTAGTAGTGTTTTATTGCCAAGTGAATGCATCCGGCCGAATTTGGGAAAGCCTGGCAGGTGGACGTTTCTCAGAGACCAGATGGAAATATACAGTATGTGCCGCCTGCCATCTGAGTTTGTTTACGACTGCTATCGAGACAGTGTGACATGAAGCATTGATGGGGGACCTCTGGGCGGCAGTGAGATGACAGTGTATTTTACTTTTATGCCATCAAAAGGTAAACTGTGAGATATTAGAGTTAGTCCCATAAACTTAAACAATATTGCAAGCTCATATCAGAAATAATCTGGTACTAGTAGCTAATTTAAAATCAGGTTTATTGCGCAATTGTGTAGTTTAACTTATTGTTTCTGTGATTTTAATAAATGAGTCTCAGCTTCCTCTCTATTTGATGCTATTTCCAACGTACTCAATTTAAGAAGCAATTTCTGACCAAAGTTTATGATAAATAAGCTAATTATGATCATTTTATCCATGTCTGAGTGAGCAGACAGAGACAAGACACTGTCCAGAAAGAGGTCCCACATCTGTGAGAAGGGATTATAGAAACATTAAAAACTAATATATAGTAAACTAAGAAAAACTTGCATTTGTCTCTTCACACAATAATATGCAGTACAGTGTGTGGACATGATGGCCTGCTAGTGTGGATTGTGTGTGCCAAGACATTCTAATAGTAGTGTAATAGAATGACAGCAGTCATGAGGAACTGTGGATTCTGCAATATAATGTTAAATTAGTTCATATTTACACACCTTAACGCAAAATCATACATCTAGCTTTTTTTTAATCATTCAGTTTAGCTAGAGAATATTTCCCCATAGTCCCTGTCACCTTGTGTTCTCACGTTATGAGTCTCTTGTTATGAGCATCCACACACAAAGTGAGGTAATGGTTTAAAAAGAAAAGTCTAAATACATGCCTGTAACTGCTCATTTAACTCGTTTAAGGTTGTTTGTTGCAATGATGTGCTGCCTGTGTATCATGCAAGTGGAGCAAAGCTGGCAGGGACTAAAGAAGGACATTTACATAGGTACATTCTTTGACACTTTATTTAAAACAGCTCCAGTTATACACCATACAGACTCTGTGCTGTGTTATACACATTAGCAAAGTGGATAAATCCGCTGTTAATACAACATATCTTGGTGGTGCGTCAGTGTAGGGGTTATATTTATTTGTTTGTTTTGTTTTGTAAAGCTTGAGCACAGGCTTGTTGGAGTCCTGATCTATCAGGTCTGAGGTCTCCAGATGCGTTATTTTAAGGTCATTTACCAAACATAGTTATTTTACTGTAACATTTCCCAGTGCAGATCCCTGTTGGTGTTCTTAAAGGATGGGAGCAAAGGAGGAGATTGGTGAAAAATATGAAAGAAATACATAAATTATTTTGTTGGGTCATTTGTGTCTTAGCATTTGTTAAACCATTCATCAAATGGTGAAAAGCTCTTATAATGGTGCATGTATAATGGAAAATAACCATCCAAGCCTCTAATACACATGCACACACAAACACACACGCACAAATGAACAAACTGTAAAACAATTTTAGACTAACTAACACAAGAGAAATTAAAAAAACAACAATAAAACAGATAAAAGACAATGAAACATATCAAAACATCAATATAATACAATAAATCCTTAAATATCATTGAAGTAAGGGACATTTAAAGTTTACATTTAAAGACATTAAAAACTGTTTCAGGCTTCCTCGGATCCTCTGGCAGCCTGTCTCAAAATCTGCCTCACCAAATGTTTCTGTCCTGCACTTTGGAACAATTAAAATACTAAGCCAGAAGATGGGCCTCATGGGAAGTATTTTAAAAGTAAATATTCAAATATCAGTATGGAAACTGACAGGGAATCAATGTAACATCTATAAAACAGGTGTATTGTGTTCTCTCCTTCTGGTCACAGTCAATACACAGCCTCGTCAGTAAACACAGCATTATATTTTTCCCAGTGAGGATAACATATCATCTAATATAGAAGAAGATGGGATGTTTATTACTGATATGAGTTGACTGCCAAGATCAGGCACAGTATAGTGTCTGTCATACCATGTAAGTGTGCGCCTGGGCGTGTAAGTTTTCCACTTTCCACAGGAAAACCCACAACAACAGTACATTTCAAGATTTCAAAGAAGACATGCAACAACAAAAAGGTACTGATCCAAAGCAGAAATGCCTTAGACACTGTATTTCCTGGGACAGTGGGGGCGATTGTTTTCTCCAACTGTGTCCCCCATGCGCTGAATGCATTGACAAAAATGGACACTGGACCAGACATTGAAATTACATGGCACGCGGTCCAAAACAAATTTCTGATCCCAGGAATAACGCAAGATTATGAAACACAAAGGACACCAAGGTCACTCTCAGGCAGCACTGAATGTCTCACTAGGCTATATGATGGATGAAGCTGTCTGGGGGCCCTCAGAGATATATATATATATGTGATGTGATGAGTGTGTGCATAATTTTTTTGTTATCTAGATAGTATTTAAGCAGCGAGATGGTTCAGCAGTTTTACCATCATACCATTCTTTATCATAAATCACAGCTGAAGCCACACTCACTCACGCGGTTTTGCACAAACAGAAAACTGCATCCAAACCCACATGCATAACGCTGTGCATCCAACACATGGGGGTTGCCTTTATTTAGCTGTATATATATGCTGAAGCACATCAAGGGAGGCTGTGCATTGGACCACTGGTTGGCGATGGTAAGCCTTGGCCGTGCCTGGATCTGACCGGGAGCTCGACCGAGATGGATCTGTAAATAGTGACTGACTGCGGTTCTGGTGGGACTCTGCAGCACTCTAATTAAGCTCTGTTGCATAATGAGGCTCACTGCTGTTCTGTGTCACTCGATTAGTAGCTTGTGGTCGACTCAGGCTATAGTTTGGGGTTTGTGGGGGTGGGAGATCACATCTGGGGCAAGGAGTATAGTAACACTACAGCAATGACAGAACTGGCAAACTTGATGATAAAGAGATTTGACTAAAATTGAATTTCATTTTAAGGGTGTTTCATAGAGATCAGTAAGTTTCAGAGGTTTTGTTGCATTTCCTTATACTGCAGTAATGAGGAGTGATGATTTTTAAGGAACCTGAAGGGGATGTACAGGATGGGTAAACAAGACAAGTATAAAAATGATTTGGTTTGACCTCAGAAAATGATTGACAGGGAAATGAGGGCATTTTTGTTGAAAATATGAGAAAAACACTGTTCAGTTTACCCAAAAGCCAAACTGAGAGAAACAATTTTCGGAAGTCAATTCAGTAATTAAATTTGACATTTATCTTTAAAATTAAAGGTAAAATGTTATATTTGTGTGCATGCATGTGCCTCATGGAGAAGGGGAATTCCCTTACACTGTCCTCATTTTACTCTGTTTGTATTGGCTTGGCTTTAATGTGAAGGCTTACATACTATACGTACATACAGGTTTACATACAGAGCATGCACTGTACGCACAGCTGAATGCCTGGGATGTTTGCGGCCTTGTAAGTTTCTGCGCGGGTGAATGATGTTTTGGACTCTGTGCCAGGCCTGCGTGGGTGTTTATGGGAGCTTTCATGACAAGTGGAAGTGGAAACGTTGACATTTGATTCCCCAGCCAATCGGAGGGATATCTCATGTGTGGGCCTGGTCTGACAAAGGACGTGGACTACAGTATATATTGACCTTGAATTGGGGAACAGAACAAGCCATCGGAAGAAAAGCTAAGAAGAGCAAGCCATCAAGAAAGCAACTAGTCTACAGAGAGAACTACAAGGCATCATGAAGGCTCTGACTCTCCTCTCCATCTGTGCTCTCCTGTCCCTGTCCTGGTCCATGGGAGGTAAGGACAAATTCACCTCATGATTGCTGTGCTTCACAATATTGTCATGTATGTTATTTGGAACCATGTTAAAGTCGATAATGTGGGTGTAAAAGTGTTGTTTCCTGTGATCCTCAGCTGTTGAGCCAGAGGTTGTCGTGGACCCCGCTGCCGACACAGCCGATGAAGCTGCACCTGCTGCTGACCCTGTGGCTGCTGACCCCCCAGCTGCCGCCCCCGATTCATCCTCCTCATCGGAGTCTTCCTCCTCCTCTGAGTCTGATTCGACCTCATCCTCTGAATCTGACTCCAACTCTTCCTCAGACTCTTCAGCATCTGATTCTAACTCCAGCTCCTCTTCCTCTGAATCTTCTTCCTCTGAGTCAGACTCCGCCAACTCTGACTCTTCCTCTTCTTCTTCTTCTTCTTCATCCTCCGAGTCTTCATCGGAGTCAGCCAGTGCTGAGGGTATGCAACATTTTTGGTTCCAGAAAGAATTGCTGCATGCTTTTAGAATTAATGTATGAATGTAAAACAAGAAAAGTATGGCTCTTACAAAGAAAGTCTGAGTTTGTGATGTTTGTCCCCACAGCGGCTCAGGTGGTTATGAAGAGAGACCTGGCTGCGGTTCTCCTGAGGAGAAGAAGAGCTGCCCCATCAGGAGACCTCACCCCTCTGCAGCTGGAAAGGTACACTCATTTAATAATCTAATTGGAATAAACTGACTCAGTGAGCAACAATATACTTTGCAAACTATGTTGACAAATTCCTTGCTGCAAAGTTCCTATCTAAGAACAAATAATCATTTTATGTTTTATTCTGGTGTAGCTTACTCAGAACAAAAATAATGAATCTAAGTCTAAAGTGACACTTGAGATTAGATTAGATTGAGATTAGACTACTGAGATTTTACAAGCCATCTAACCCCTTTCCTCTTCTGTGCCATCCAGCCTGAGAGAGGTGTGCGAGGTGAACGTCGCCTGTGACGAGATGGCTGACACTCAAGGCATCGTTGCCGCATATAACGCCTACTATGGACCTGTCCCTTTCTAGGTTACAGACTCATTCACATGGGAACTGTTTTCTCTGTCATTTTTGTAATAGAACGGCGCAACAACTCCCCTGAATCCAGACAAGGAGCAGACAATCACAAAAACAAAAAGGGTTTGGCCCATGTTATGATGCTAGATGAAGCTTTTTAGGCACAAATCCTTGTGACCAGCTTTAGTGGTCCTGTGTAAAAAGGCTCCTCCAGGCTTTCAGAAAAAGGCACATGGAAAAACAAGCCTGTGAAGTATGTAGTAGCCCACATAAGATTAAATTATTATTCACTATAATACAATGAATGGTGCTACAAGTGCAGATGTATTTGTATGTTAATGTATTGATGTTTTTATATTGTGCTTTAGTCTTACTTTAACTAGAAGCAGTAGTTCTAGTAGTAGTGGATGTAGTAATGATGTACTGTAGTTTTAGTAGTAGTGTATTGATCATGGTAGTGGTTGTGTGCAGTGTGTGTAAGATGCACATCAGTTATCTGTAATGACTGTTACCACAAATTGCCTCTGGGTTTGGAAATAATAAATTATTTTTTTTGTCGAATTGTTGTTTTGTCCTCGATGACTAAATACATTTTTTGATTGTATCCCCTGATGTAAGAGATGGCATTATACCTTTAACATAACTGATGTTTTGCCCGATGTTTTGCCTGAGTGCAGTGGAAACAAGCTGTAAACAACATTGACCTGCTGTCATACTTACAAACCGGCAAACTTGTTAGCAAATCGTTGCTTATACATCAAGCAGACAACATTAGCATTCATTTGTAGTCATATTTCTGGCCACCTGGCCATTGTAAGAACATTATTTACTGCTTTCATCTCTGTTTTGCTTGACTAATTCCTGAGGTAAATATCTGGCTGAAACAGGGTTGTCACTGCATCTTCCAGCAGCATACAGCTAAATCAGGTGCTGTTTAGTTCCAGTACAGCAAACTTCCATGGAAAAAAGGAGAGTGGAGCACACTAATTGATTTGCAGTCTTTACTTGTGCAAACTGCAATCAATGGTTAATTAAGCCTATTCTTGAAAGAAACTGATTGTTACCCGTGTGACCAAAATGTATGCCAGTAGAGAAGAAGCACAAACTGGGGGTAGCTCTTTAGCTGCTAAATGCTCCACTGGGATCACAACAAGCCATTCACTGACTTTGTCTGTCTGCTATTGGGTGTTGAGCAGGTAGTGTACAGTCAGTTTATCACTCTGATAACACAATGAGAGCGTTGAGAGTAAACCAAAACAGTCAAGTTGTGGGACAGAAATCCCAAATAATGAGCTGAAAGATGCTAGGAAGCTCCTTAAAGTTGAGGTGAACTGTGTACCTCTCTCTGAATGACATTCTCATACAAGTGGTTATGTAATCAATTCATCAAAACATTGATCATATCAGGTTTAATGCTGACTAAAAACATTCTGCAGTGGATTAGTATCAGATTGTCTTTCATACAAAAACATGCGCAAACATGTCACATCATCATCGTCATCATGATCGTCAGCAATTTCTACCTCTCCTTCATTCAGCTTTTACTTGTCCTCATTGACTGCTGTTCTTATATTTACCACTAGATTACAGTATTGTTCAGTCAAACACATTTTAGTGCACAAGTGATGATTTAATCCTGGATTTAATTGGCACACATGAAAGCCCTTAACTTGGGAGACTATTTGACATGATATCTACCTCTTCTTGGTGTTTGGTAAATACTTGTTTGAGCTCTCTCTCTGAGCTGAAACATGACCTGGAAATTCAGTGCATTGACTGATATCATCATTGTATAAATTGACATATTGCTGTAGGTAAGTTCAATGTCATGATGGTTTAGTTCACTGGTGGGCAAACTCATGAATTGCACTTTATTTTAAATTCTACTGTAGAGCTCATGGTTTCAGAAATACCTAATAAGTAAAGCAGACTTTTGGAGAAATGTGTGTAAAATCACAAGACATGTGAATATTGTGATTTATACCGTATTAGACGTTAAGTCGTGGGTTTGTATATTTCACTCATGCAAACACCATACAGAATACTGTCAGACATAATCATGAAATAACATGATTCAACTATATAATAATATATATTAGTGCTGGGCAACGATTAATAGTTACGAGCAAAATTTAATAATGAATTCTAAAAGTGTATTGCGCACTTTTAATTTAAATGTATTGCTATATATACAAAAGTGCAATAATATGTAGTTTGCAAACACTTTAAACAAATAATGTGATTCCCACACAGTAGCAATAAAATATTTCTATTTGTAAATCTAATCTTAAACATTAATGTAATCCTATCATGAGAGTCCAGGGCCACAATCATAACATCAGAACAGGCACCTTCTCAGCAACAGGTTAACATATATAAATCTGTTTTCTTGTTTTTTTTTCTGAACATGTATTAGCAGAAACTTATATATATTTTTTTTTAATCAGGGAGCAGCATAAACAGTCCATGTTCAGTAGCAAGTGTCCCTGTTAGAGTGAGGTGAAGTGCTGGCCTCATACACGCCCGCCCGCTGCTGTTGAATTGTCTTGAACTTTTTGTATGCAACACGGAGCACAAATAATTGGAAGAGAGACTGATCCTCGCTGTTTGTGAGTTTCCAGAATCTGTTTCTGTTTACTAAATAGGACATCAACAGGAGGGAATTCACACAACAGAGATGTAGTTGTTGTTTATCTACTTCTCCCACACGCTGGATCCAGCGTAGTCTACCGAAGCCTCCCTCCACTGCTTGTTTGGTTGGCTGATTTGCAGGCTGATCAACATCCTGTCCCTCCTGTGACCAATGGTTTGACTGTATGTGTATTCAGAGCCAGTAAGCAACAGGCTTTAAAAGTAATAATAACAAAAACTACGATAAGGTGGGATAAACTAATTTTCGGCAGTAATTAA
>NC_060153.1:15140106-15157949 GCF_021292245.1 Micropterus dolomieu | reverse complement strand
ATGCGGCAGTCCTGTGGGCGAAAATGCCTTGTTGATGCTAGAGGTCAGAGGAGAATGGGCCGACTGATTCAAGCTGATAGAAGAGCAACTTTGACTGAAATAACCACTCGTTACAACCGAGGTATGCAGCAAAGCATTTGTGAAGCCACAACACGCACAACCCTGAGGCGGATGGGCTACAACTGCAGAAGACCCCACCGGGTACCACTCATCTCCACTACAAATAGGAAAAAGAGGCTACAATTTGCAAGAGCTCACCAAAATTGGACAGTTGAAGACTGGAAAAATGTTGCCTGGTCTGATGAGTCTCGATTTCTGTTGAGACATTCAGATGGTAGAGTCAGAATTTGGCGTAAACAGAATGTGAACATGGATCCATCATGCCTTGTTACCACTGTGCAGGCTGGTGGTGGTGGTGTAATGGTGTGGGGGATGTTTTCTTGGCACACTTTAGGCCCCTTAGTGCCAATTGGGCATCGTTTAAATGCCACGGCCTACCTGAGCATTGTTTCTGACCATGTCCATCCCTTTATGGCCACCATGTACCCATCCTCTGATGGCTACTTCCAGCAGGATAATGCACCATGTCACAAAGCTCGAATCATTTCAAATTGGTTTCTTGAACATGACTATGAGTTCACTGTACTAAAATGGCCCCCCCAGTCACCAGATCTCAACCCAATAGAGCATCTTTGGGATGTGGTGGAACGGGAGCTTCGTGCCCTGGATGTGCATCCCACAAATCTCCATCAACTGCAAGATGCTATCCTATCAATATGGGCCAACATTTCTAAAGAATGCTTTCAGCACCTTGTTGAATCAATGCCATGTAGAATTAAGGCAGTTCTCAAGGCAAAAGGGGGTCAAACACAGTATTAGTATGGTGTTCCTAATAATCCTTTAGGTGAGTGTACAACCACATGGAAGAAGTTGGAGGGAATGGTGTCATTATGAATAACAACCATAGGTACCTGGACTTATTTACTGGACTTCTCGCACCAGTTTAAGGATAGAACAGAGAAAACCCCTTCAACAGTCGTTCTTCTGTACAGTAAAGCTCAAATATTCAAAACTTTAATTGTTTTCAAGCCTCATTCATTTCATTTCTTAACCTAGGTGTAGGAGATTTTAAATATTATGCCTGAAAGACAATAAAGTAAGAAAACAGAGTATGAGAATAGATAAGATTAACAGTGTGTAGGCCTGATCAAAAAATGTGCCCTTTGTGATGTTACAGCTATGACACACCCTGTCACGTGGATTGGTGTACTGTGCTGCTGTTTTATCATTAACAGAGAGAGAAGACCATCTGCTATTGATTTTCTCTGTACACAGAGTGTTCAGGAGTTCTGCCTTAGCTCACTTAAATCTGTTTACAAGGTGGAGATTTCCGCATCACTGAATTCAAATATGTTGCACCACACAAATTAGCGCTTTCGTAGAGATTAAGTGCTACTAAAGATTTACAGCTAGCTAGTAACTGGCAGGTGTAACTGGTGTGTAGCTTATGTTAGCTTGCTAATAGATAACTCAGTCAGATTCAAGAGTAAAAGCGGTTGTATGGAACATGGTCAATACACCTGACCTGGCACTTGGTTAAAGTTGTTTAATAATGATGTAAACTGGGAATATTTGAAAACATCAATTTATTTTAGGAGAAAATTAGCTAGGTTAGCATAATCACATACTTCCCACTCATTTTAAACTACAATGTCAGAAACATACATATTTCTATAGTTAAAACAACGGGATAACTACATTTATAAAGGGCTGGTAGTTAAGTTTAGCATACTGTTTGCACCCCTAAAAACTGTAATTTTTGAAAGTACAACTCAAGTAACTTCCTGTCTACTAGCTGATTGATTCTGACTGGATGGTGATGTCAAAGCTTAATCTGAAAAGTAACGAGTAGCTACAGCTGTTAAACAAGTACAGTGAAAGTGGGGTAAAAAATACAATATTTCCATACGAAAGTAGACCTGTAAACCTAAATAAAGTAGGCTACAAGTATCTTATTATAATGCTATTTTTAGAGAGTGTCAGTTGACCATGTGGAAAGTGTCTTGTGATTGTTCGTGTGCTTTGGCACAGTTGTGCATATTGACATACTGATAATCCATCTCATGTTCTTTGCACATGGTTTACTAACATCTAATATACAGGAAACAGTTTACTGGTCAGAACCAGTAAACTGTTTTCTGTATATTAGCTGTGTTGCCCCAGACACATAAAATAAAATAAAAATTAAAAAAACTCACAAATCGAACAGAAAGGTCATAAACTAGCAAACTATCTGACTCTCTGAAAGAAGGCCATTACAAAAATAGTGAATCATTAATAATACTGACAATAATATACCACCATGCTGTTCTCATACACCTAATCATACCTATGATAAAGGTTCAGTTATCAACTTTTTCAAATGAGGACACATTTAAAGCGATGAGTGCTGTGGTTTCTGCCCTGTGAGTAGGACATTTCTTTTATAAATTAAAAAAAATAATGTTTCAATTAGGTATCAGTATTAATTAATTTTTTTAATTTAATTTGTAAATGTCCACACAGGTATTATTGAGACACAGTAGCCAATACAACTCAACATTAAGCATTAAAAGTTAAAAATATTTAGTTAGATGCACATTCATCTAATTTTAAACTACATATTCGTTGAACACAATTATGCTTCTGATTTACAAAATAATTTTTACATCTTAAAACGATGTGTTGATGATGTCAATGTGTTTTTAATACACAGTTAAAAAAAGATTTTTCTCTGTAAAAACAAAAGATGAAATGTGGAAACATGAGTAAATCTGTCTGTCAAATCAAACCTGCACTCTGCCAAGCAGGTGTTGTGCAGAACTGATCATGACTGACTACAATGACTACATTATCTACTGCAGTGCACAAAGGCCATAGCATCCTCAGGAGTTTTCACAGTTTAACAACAAGGCCTATAAAAGAACCTAACAGCCAAATGACCAAATGCTGCCATAGGTTTGCATTGATCTACTTTGTAATGTACTTTGTTATGAACATCAGTTATGGACTTTTCTCACCATTTGATAACAATTAACCATATTTGGTAAATTGTAAATTTTGATTCATCCTTTTATGTTATCTAAATGGCAGTTTGTTCAAAAATCAAATAGAATATTGCCAGACATATATACTATGTTTTTCTTATTGTTCATAAATCCCATGAAAATACCAAATATACACAATGAAGCATTGATACCACTAACAAGCAATCACAGTGTAGCCAAAGCCTGATTATTCCTCCATGACATAGACCTTTTACCAAGTTCTGTACAGAAGTGCTCGAGATAAATGCTAACATTAGCATGTTAACGTGCTCACAATGACAATGCCAATGTACTCATGTTTATCAGGTTAATGTTCATGATCTTACTTTGAAATGTTAGCATGCTAACGTTTGCTAATTAGCAGTGCCGGGCAATATCACCTTAAATAAATATCACGATTTATTGTTGATTCTTTGTCGTTTACACTGAACAACAAACTGAAAATCATGGATTGAGTAGTTCAGAAAACTTTTAAGTATTTGCTAAAATGGGAGAATCAAACTAAGCTGCTAGCATAGCTAAAACACTAGCCTATTAAAAACACATTAATGAACCACACCGTTGCACTGGGTGACATGTTCCTTCATTACCATGAACAAACGTTTCTTTTTTGTCAATCCCACATGCATCATCCTGCTGCCAGAAATGCTCAGTATTAACCGGCAGCTGAAAATAGTCCCCAGCAAATGCACCATTTCCTTCTGTTTAATGTAATGTTTGCTAAAAACTACAGTGCCCAGATGCTTTAAGAAATTACTAAGCCTTTTCAAAAATGCAACTATATTATATTTTTTATATATTTGTGAACTAAAAATTGAAAACTGGACTGAATTGTTTTAAGATTTATGTCTTCAAAAGGCTTGAGGTTGAAAGCCAAAGACAGAGTATGGAAGGTCAAAAAGTATTGAGAGATGAACAAATGCACTGTTGGTTTTGGTATATCGATGGGATTTGTTGACAATAACAAAAAATAATAATATTGCCAGTCTTATTATTTAAAGGCCACATCAGTTAACACCATACAGCTGAAAGACCAACACTTTCCTGCATGTGTTACTTTTTTTGTCTGGCTCTTGATACGCTGAGAGTTGAAATTCTCTCAAAAACAATACTCCATCTCAGACTAAAGGATCTGAGTAATAACATGAATATTATGGAAATTAGAGAGTTTGCCTAAATTTGTTTGGTTTTTGTGCCATGACCAGTGCATTTCTTTGCATCATTCACACATAGTCACACACATATATATATGTACATGTGTACTGTTAATATGTATATATAATCTCAAAGCTAGGTCATTTTCAGAATCTTTAGCTCTATCTTTATCTCATTTTCCACCTCCTTCTCTGCACTCATTGCAGGGTTATCATAAACCTCTGTGTGTGGTTTCTTGTTCTTCTCCACGGATGCTTTCTCACGGTGTTCTTCAACATAAGCAGAAACCTGGCAGCATTTGCAGCAGCAACAGCATTTGGCAGTAATCACACCAACCACTTTGTCCCAGGGAGCCAGAGAGTGGGCCCATAGAGGGAGGAAGTCCCAGGATCGCAGTGCTGCAGGCAGGCACCTGGGTTTCCGTTTCTGCAGGATGTTGATCACAATGATGATGATCAACATGAGGACCAGAGGTGCAGCCACGCCTACCAGTACCTGCCAGCCAGCCAGCGACAGGCTGAAGACGAACAAAGGTAAAATGAAGAAGCAGCTGATGATGTAGACAGCAGCAAACCAGCGGTAGGAGGCGGTGATGTTGCCCATGGATTTAGCCAACCGGATAGGTAAGCGAGTCAAGGGAATTGGATACCACAGGATGATGCCAGAGACGTTGAACATGAGGTGCACAAGGGCAATCTAGAGTAACCATCAACAAACCTTAATAATATGTATCATACATTATTTAATTTAATATAGCATTTTTGTAATTCTTCACTTCACAGGTTTGTAATTTTCTAATAATTCCCTATAAAGTCCAGGAAAGAGCTATGGAATATGTATGCTATATTTGGTATTAAATAAATATTTATAGGTAAAACTGAGACAGCATTTCATTGATACACTTCCAACAATTTATTCATCATTTACAGTGTATTTGTAAGAATGAAAATCATGGCCAAAAGTCTCAAATAAAAAATCATAAATTATCTTTTCTTCATTCTTTAAAGGAACTTTCTCTTTTCCCTATATTTCATCCCAAATTAAAAAAAGAACCCCCTTTTCCTGTTTAACTAATAAATTAAAGTTACAATAAATACCATCTGAATTTTACAAATATTATTGATATCCCTATGGATCATGATAATCCCTACGAGTCACGTTTGCACAATTTAAACAGTATCATTTGGATTTTGGTAGTTCCAAAATGTCAAAGCAAACATTATAAATATGTTGAATAATGAAAGCTAATATTTTCAAATATATATATTTTGAATGATATTTACACAAATATACGCCAGGGGAAAAAAAGGCTTCCTCTAACCTATAGATCTGATTTCCCTGGCAATTAAAAAGACTAATAAAGAAAAAAGAAATAAATAAGTCTGTCCATTCTAAATGTATGTATGTGTTTTGTGTGAATTACTGACCTGTAGAGCATTGGCCAGTGTGTCTCCAGGACTAGCCATAGCTGCAAGGATGGCTGTGGTTGTTGTGCCAATATTTGAACCCAGAGACAATGGGTATGCTCTTTCTATGCTGATGACACCAATACCTATTCAAATAAACAAGACACTGGTTAAATTCCACATTTTCACACCATCTCTCCAAGAACCATCCCTTAAAGTGTCCTTCCTGTTTTACGAGGAAATAAGTTACATTTATTTGCTAATTAGGGATAAAAGACAATAAGAAAAGGACAATAAGCAACCTATGAATATTCAACATATTTTTGTGAAATAGACAGTGTTTGTACACAGTTTTACTGCCTAAGATGTCACAAAGAGTGAGAAGAATATGGAAACATTAAGACAAGCTGAATCAGATTGTCTATCTGTGGGAATTTCAAGTGCAAAATGGTACATAGATTTTTTTGATGAATGAAATGGATAGATGGACGGATGGATGGATGACCTCACCAACAAGTGGAGTAATAGCAGAAGTGAAAACAGAACTGCTCTGCACAATGAAGGTCATTCCAGCTCCGACTAAAAGGGCAATGTAACCAGTGACCCAACCAAATGGAAAAGGGAAATCTACACACACAAACAGACACACAACATTCAAGTATTAACCATTGCAACTACTTTCACAATTTATCGCCCTTGAACATACAGTGTGGGGCTCTGCTCACCAGTGTTAAGGATCTTCTTGATGACTCCAGCCACCTGTCCCTTCAGCATGGAGTTGAGCAGCTTGACGATCAGGATCAGGCAGGAGCAGAGCACCAGCAAAGAGAGAGCCAGCAAGATCAGACCCACTGCCAGGTCTGGCAGATTCACATCCACAAAGAGATGCTCACCTGCGGACACAAAAAAAACGCACTCATGAAAGGTCTGCAGAAATGAAACAGTATGGAAACGAGCAGATGATGACTTGTATCCTCCTTGTTTCAAAGCTGCACCTTGGCCACAAGCTGAAAAACATGTACTCATATTATCACTTTAAAAAATAATATGGTTGGTTATGGCTTCTGCTGTTGGAAATGGGGTCAATAAATGTGCAGCCTGTCAAACCCAAAACATTGAACTAAAAGACAATAAAACACTCCATCAAGGCAAGGACAATGTTACTGTGTTACTGCATGGTTAAGTAGTTGCTTAGTAAATTTAAACACTTTTGTCATACCATGTGACATGAGGTCATGTATACCATGATGACAATATAATACATTTAAGTATTGTACAGATTACAGTTTTTGCAGTTTACACTGGCAAAAATAGAAGGAGTATACAGTCTGTGAATGCTGGTCTTACATTTCTGGACATTGTATGTTTCAGTAATGTTCTTCTGTGTGAAGGTGTAGTTGCCATCAACCCAGCAGAGAGAAGGAGATGTGCAGTTCTCTGGACCAGGAACTGTAACATTCATTAAGGTCTGAAACACAATGGCAGTTTGACAAAATATATTTTAATCTGAATGTTTTTGAATATTTGGTGCATAGCTGACATGTTTTGGTCTTACTGTGTTTGTGAAGGTTTGGCACCATATTTTGATGAGACTCTTATTCCTGGCTTCTGGATGTCCGGTGGCAATCTCAGTAATAACAGACTCATCCAACTAAGTCAAAGGTAAAGAGAAAGAACATTCTGTAATGAACACCCATGACAAAGATAAGACTAACAATTGTAAAGTAACTTCTGTTTCAACCCGACTACTGTTACAGTATTCACATTTATCTGGGGCCGGTTTCACAAAGCTATTTTAGCTTTTTAACATTTTACCATGCAAGTTAGACTGTTTCACAAAAATAAAGACTGACTAGGGCCTGTGTCCACCAAAGCGTTTTTTGCCAGCTGAAAACACTACCTGCTGTTCTGAAAACGCCTAGCTGGGAGCGCTAGGGTGCGTTTTGGAGGCGCAGTGTTTTTTTGAGACGCTGTGGTTGCTATGATACATAATTTCCTAGGAGGTGATGTGCTGCAAGTAGGGTAGCCTACTTAATTTTACTGAATATAAAAATGTCACCACAAAGTACGTAGGCCTACTTGCTCTGGCCTTTGCTCTGCATGAAGAGAAGGCTGAAACATGAGAGCATAGACTGTCCGTACGTGGGTTCATGAGATTTTGCGGGCGAGTAGGCACATCCTTTCGTTCAAGATCGGATGTGCTCGGTGCAGTGTTTCTCCCGCCCCTCCTGCACTGTGATTGGACGGCTGGGTAAAAAGTGACAGTGACGAGCGCAGCGTTTTTCCCCAAAGGTGAACATTTTTCTATGAGAGGCCGATTAGGGTGAAAACATTAAAAAACAGACACAGGCACAGTGAAAACTGTCACACACGCACTGACAATGTGTGCATATACACTGAAATACAGGGGTATCTGAGTGTGTGCGTGTAAAATTATTTTAGTGCACCCGCAAGCTGTTGTAGTGTAAGAGGAAGCCTTAGATTCCTGTCCTAACTTTCAAAATAAAAGCATAGCCAACATGATGAAACATGGATTTCAGTGCGAGTGGTATTCCTTGTTCAGAGAGATTGTTTATTTAAGAAATTATATGAACAGTTAATCATTTATTAGGAGTAAATGATTAAACGCAACTTGCCATTACTACAGCTGTATGAACCCAAAGTAAACTGCTGTGATTAAATAGCAATAGACGGATCAAACTGATGCCGAAATAACTACAATATGATGCAGTTTTGTTAAACATATGAATTCATGCTTTGTCAGGTCTGCCAGCAAGACAGCAGGACAACAACTTCTAAAATGTTTGTTTTCTGAATGGAGTTCAGCTCGATCAGGGCTATGCTATGCTAACTTGGTCACAGTAAAAGTACAATGATAGCTGGAATAAAGTTACATACACATGTTTTCTGAACTCACCAGGTAGTTTAACCTCCTCGCTTTCTTTTCTCCCAGCAATGTCCAGTTATTTCCGGTTTTTATATAAATATGAAGTAGTGCCAAACGACGCTAACAACACTGGAACCGGATGTGCACGGAATCTAGCTGCTGAGAAGCTCGAGTGAAGATAAATCAACGTTGTAATCCGAAAAACTAAAGTAAAAAGCTAATTTTATAAAAGCAGTTTACTCCGAGCTCCTCCCTCGAGCAAACGGCGTAATAGCGAGCAAAGTCCAGTCCGACCACGGGTGTTTATTTGTCCGAAGCTGGAGCGCTGCTCCCTGCTCCTCTAGCCCAATAGCAGCTCTCAGGCGGCCTGCAGATTTTCAATCGCCCGCTCTGCCTGGCCCTCTCCACACAACGCTCTGAAGCTGTCGATGACGTACGGACAATCTCAACGTTGATAGGCTATCGCAACATAGCGTCGTGCGAATGTCTCGCTTGAGTTGAAAATATTCAACTTCGCTTCGCGTCGCCGGGACCGCCCCCTTCGCGTCGCTTCGTACGCCCGACAGGAAATCGCGGCTCTAGCCATCTTTGCATTGACTTTGTATGTAAACTCACGGCCCCGAACGCTCACTTCGCTTTTGGTCTGAAAGCACCATAAGATTCCATGGTAACCACCAGTAACAATCAGTTAGCTACATTACAAACAGCCCCAAAAAAAACGGAAAATGGCTCATGATTTGTGGTTTGTTGATGATATTATGGAGAGCGCTATGAGAAGGGAATACGTTTTTAGTGACGGCAGTAACCTAATGGAAATATACAGCAATGAGGACTTTATCGGTCGGTTTCGTTAACCCAAGGAAGCTATCCTGAGTCTGACAGATGAATTAGCTGAAGTACTGATCCCTGCCTCCTCCTGTTTTAGGATATTTCCTCTTAAATATTTATTTTTTGGCATCTTGTACCATGTTCTTGGATCTTTTCTGTATATCTTTGACGCTGCGCTCAATGGTAGGGTTAACGCTGTTTACTTTCATCACAATTTTTTTATTCCAAATCAAGCATTTATTTTTGTTACTACATTCTCCACTAACTTTTCCAAGAAAATGTCCTTATAACTATTATACTGCTTCAACAAACACATATTTTCCATTGGGGTAAACTGCACTGAATGGTTGGATGCCCCTACTCTATCCACTATTGTTTTTGTTTTGAAAAGTGTCTTATTTTACCCAGAAATCATTGCAGTGTAGTCCTACTTAAGATAGGCTAGTCATTGTCTTTAGTGCTTTGTGCTACGGTCTGATTTAGATGTCTATCTGAAGTCTGACTATCTACTATAGCTAAGCCATAGTCAAAGTCTATCTTTCTGAAACCGGCCCCTGTCTCAGCTCAGGGACAAACTAAAGAATGTGACAGTTAAGGCAGCCAAAAAGACAGACACTGATCTTACCAGAAGTAGGCCTAGTCATTTCATACACTTGCTGGTGAGACAACAGACTCATTCCTGAAGCTAAATGACTATCACAGCCAAAAGGTCTGTGCTTTTTGTACTGGACTCAGCATCATGTTCATTTTGTAGGCTATCCTGATCTGTCCTAAAAGCATATAAAATACAATTTATAATCATCTGAAAGTGAAAGGTTAGAGGTTTGATTCAGGCATAAGGTGAGACATATCCACTGACTGCATTGCAAACTGAGGCTCATTACAACAACATTACCGCTTATTGTAATGCACTCTTGATAGTATGTGTCAGCTAGGTTTAAAATTATAATGGTGTTAAGATTAAGTCTTTTAGATATTTGTAACAATTAATTAATGATGTTAAAAGGTACAATGTGTAAAACATGATCAGCAGAATGTGAAAAAGAAATCCATGATCCTTTTAACTTCACTGTTGCAGAGGAAGTAATGCCCCTCTAATCCAGGAGGACATAAAAAGTTTAATTTATGAGGTTATTATAAAGATAAGCCATAATATTACATGTGATTAGAAAAAAGCGCAAGTGGCAAGGAATTACACATTGCACCTTTAGAGGTACCCTATGGAGTAATGTTTACTCTGGAAATCTATGATGTAGCCTACATTACTTCATAGTGCTGCTGGTGGTCAAAGACTATAAGCTTTAATGGCTTTAATGTCCCAATGTCCTAACAACAAATCTTCAGATTTGAACAATAAAAATTGCCTAAGTAACAACAACATCATCAGAAATTACATTATACCTGTATAATTGACTCCGTTAGGACATCAGTGATCACATTTAACAGGTCTGGGGCCTCTCCACTCTGAATTTTAAAGGAGTCGATGATGAGCTTGGTGACTACATACATATAACCAGTGGCAACCTCAAGAGGCAGCAGCACCAACACAGAGAGCCAGTTGAAGAAGTCGTGCACTGTGGCGCCTGCAAAAGCCCTGCATTCATTGTGAAAGAAGGCAGATAAATGCAAAGCAAAACGACCTTTGATCTTTCTAATGGGAGCTATAAATTACAGACAGAAAACGAGTGGAAGGAAACTACCCATCAAATAGAAAATGATTACCTGCGAAAGGTGCTGCGGTCAGCAGCCTGCGTCATGGCGACTAGTGTGTTGGTGACAGAGGTGCCGATGTTGGTGCCCATGATGATAGGAACAGCCACCTGGACTGTTAGCACTGCCAAAGCACACAGATCTCCTTTATCATCAGTCCTCCCTCACTTCCACACATCCAGCATCATCAGTATTTAAACATATGCATTCTGTGTATAGATTTGTGTCTGTGTGTATTCGTGTACTCACGTCCAGAGGAGACCATGCTGACAACTATGGAGGAGGAAGTGGACGAGCTCTGGACCAGCAGGGTGACAAGCACACCAATGACCAGACCAGCTAGAGGGTTGGACAAAACTGTGTTGTCCTGAAATATGTCACCGGCAGTTTTACCTGGACAAGATGAACAAAGCAGCATGGACATTTAAAAAAATATATTTTTTGGATAGTGATTGGATATAATATAAATCATACTGCATGTTTAGTGGTTGAGACAATGCAGCTGCATATTAATACCATGTTATGGGCCTTTTTGAGAGCAGACTTTTTGATGTGTCAGCTGGAAAAACACGTGTGTAAATAATAACATTAATGATGTCTAAATTCCATTTAGCTGCTTCAGTTTCAGGACCGTGCTATTGTGCATGCTGGTGCTCACGGCACTTGCACAAAATAAAGCCATCATTGAAGTTATTAGAAACACTTGTGCTTTTCCACGACAAGGCCTGTGAAAAATGCCGATAACATGTGAGTTTATGGGTGGTCATAACACCCACACATGGCTTCAGAAAAGTGGGGGTGTGTTTACCTCCAACAAGCTGGAAAGCTGAGCTGAGGATGTCAAGAGAGCAGATGAACATGTAAAGGAAACCCAGCAGCAGGATCAACTTCCCCACTGACACCAACACCCTCAACACCTTCCCATTGGTATCCAGAGCTAATAAAGAGATGATAAATTCATTGGATTAAACACGGAAAACATTATTTTTTATTTAAAGATTTATCCAGTTTTTCTTTTATGTGCCCTTTTCACCACAGACATTTTCACTTGTCACAACAGGAAATAAACATTTGTAAAAAATACCAAAAATGGATTACAGCCCTTATTTACTATCATTAATCACACCAGTGGTTTCCTGCTATGACATGCCAAAAAATCGGCTGTGGGAAAGGCTTATTGCACAGTCCACAGAGTTGAGAATTATAGGAAATATGATAAAAGAGAGTAGAACCCAGGATGCCCCCAGACTTTTAAAAACATTTCATAAATAAATAGTAATGCATTCACATTGGATGACTCCATTTTGTAGTAAACTGCAGAAACAATATTTACTTTCAGAGTTGTTGCCTTTATTCAACAGTCATCCAGTATGTTGGCACACACTCAGCTGACTGTCTGGCCACTGTCTGGATCATGTCCATTATTATTTATGAACTCTATGCTTTCTAAAAAATCAGATAACTGAATGACAGAACACTGATTTCATTTATTGTCTGTTTAATGAGGCAATGTTGTCTTAGAAGTTCAGCCAACAGCAGTGCTTATAAAAATTATTAACTGCCTTTGAAATTTGAATCAAAATATATGTAGTGTTGCTTTTTTCACGTTTGCATAAGTATTCACGTCCCTTTAATAGAACACAACTAAAAACAAATTGGCTCTAGAAGTCACGTAATTAATTTATTTGAAATCATCTGTGTTAAGGGGTTTCAATGATTGTAGAATAAATACACATGTACCTGGAAGGTCCATTAAGACAAAGGACACAGGATCTACAGTAGATGTAGTACATGTAATCCATCAGTAGTAGCACACATGTTCCTTTATAAATAAAAGGATAAGACATTATTGTACTTGTCTTAGTAATAATGTTATAATACAAGTCTTCACCTGACCAAGGGACCCCTGTGTCCTTTAGCTCTGGCATGTCCCATGGGTCTGCATCCTCCGGTTCCTCCTCAATCAAAGCCAGAACGGAGTGTGCAGGGCTCACTTTGACCTCTAAGGCAGACAAAAAGCTGAATGCATTTACTGTCCTTTTTGTACACCTATATACATTACATTTAACTGCTGTATAGCCGTCTGTTGTATTTCACACAACTTGAAGAATACCTGTGCTTTTATTTCCATTGGGGTCTTCCCTGCAGTTGTTTTGAGCAGCCATTTGCTGTAAAGGAAAAAAGAGGGAAAAAGATAAAATATTTATTGTGAAAATGTTGGCTTTGTAAATTTCATTTTGCAGGAACTGCATGTAAGTAAAGGTCTTGAGATGAGGCGTCAGTGTTTTCAAATGGTGAGTTTATAAAGAGATTACACATAAATCAAATATGCTAGCCTGTAACATACTGGTGGTTGGCATCATATCAAGTCAACAGAACTCCTCAGTCATTTGTGAATAATCCCTTGTTAACTGTTGACCAACTTAAAGTATGTAGAAACAAAATCATCATTACAGTTTGATTATCGAGGCATTACGTTCAGAAATATCACACATAAACACACACACACACGCACACACACATACACACTTTCTCGCACATGCCAGGGTATTGATCTTATCGTCACATGGTCTAACTGCAGTAAAATTCCATTCACACAGTATGACACCGAAAGAAATCTACCAGCTTATAAAGGAGTGTTACACTTTCACTGAGTTACGTTTAATCAGTTTGCTGTTTTAATGTATTCATTGACTACTGATAATATGTAAAGTGTACAAATATAACAGTATATCATGTTATTCTCCTTTAATGCATAATTAAGCCCTGTTTCTATAATTAGTAAGGTCTATAACACTGCGTGATTTTTATAAAACATTAATTTAATTTAATTTGCTGAGTTTCAGTGGTCGTTGCCAAGCTAAATTTCCAAAACCATAAAGATACCTTCTTATGCTACTATAATAGTAGTATAATATGTTACCATCATAATATAATCAACACAAATAGCAATCATATACATATCTTAGTACAGTGAAGCACAAACAATGAGCTGTGTATATTTGTAAGTAGTAATAATCATTTTTCAGATAGTAGTAATAAGCTTAATTATACTAATAATAAAATGGTGACTTGTACCCTTGAGGTATATGGGTTTTTAATTTTATCAAACTTAAAAAGTATTAAATTGATATTGAAAAGTTCTGTGCACATTGATAGAAACCATGCTTGTTCTCACCTGCGGCGGGTGTAATGAGTCCATGCTTCGTGTGTGCTGAGCTCACCTGGGCTTCAGTTTTCAAAAACGCTGCCTCCACACAGGTAGAGTGGAAGGGTGGGGGTGGGGTCCGTGGAGGGTAGCAGAGAGTGTGATGTGCAGCGGTCACATCACCCAGAACACGTCCATCTCATAGATAAGCTGAACACACCTTTCAAACCTTGATTAGTCTTACCTGAAACTGCTGTAATCACTCTGCAAGTTGTGTCACAATCCAACTCACATGGTAGATAAGTCTTGAGCCGGCGTTGTCTACCTTGACCTGCACCTAACACCTGCTGTTATTAATCTGTATACTGTATCTGTATGTTATTAATCTGTTATTAATCTAAATACCTTACTGGTTTTACGCCCAACATTTTCAAGACATTCTGCTGTTTGTTTGTCCGATTTGCAAATGTGTCCATCCATTTAAAATAGAAAGATGAGAAATAATCACCTGTACCTCTTATCAAACTCTCTAACTGCTCTGTTACATCTGCATTGCACAGCCCTCAGAAGGATCATAGCTCCAGCTGGTGGACCCTGATTAACCATCGGATTGGAGTGACAGATAGAATGGCTCCCCTGGCAATGGTTTATCCCACTAACAGATAGATCACATGGGGGTGGGGGGGTTGCAGGATGTGCACTGTGTCATACCATTTACACTGTGTATGTGGGTATGTTCTATTTTCGGTACACAATGAGGTTTTTGTGGCAAGCTATTGATTCTCTTAATACTGCTACCCCATTGTTCAATACTTCAAAATATCAATGAACTAAGTTTAGGCCTATAAAACCGTTGATGATAGCTGAGAGAACTTAGAGGAGAGAAAGTCAGCCCAGGCCACACCGATACTTTGAATTTCCATGGAGGCTGTGACCTGAAAATGTTAGGTGAGGTCAGGAGAGGACTTCCGTTTGACAGCCTCTTTCTCTTTTACAACTGAATGCAAGTTTTATTCAAAGTGCCTTTCCATGTCCTAACAAAACACATCCATGCTTGATTTCTACCTTCATGAAGGTTATAATGTTTAGTCTTTATTGAAACTGTTTAAGAGAGGTGTTCACTTTCAACTTTATGGACATTTTGATGGCTGTCTTTTGTGGTGTTGTTGAATTGTATCACGTAATCCAGAGAGGTGTTTCTGTTATTTAACCCTTACTAATTTGGTAGATAGATAGATAGATAGATAGATAGATAGATAGATAGATAGATAGATAGATAGATAGATACTTTATTTATCCCAGGGGAAATTCAAGTATCCAGTAGCATACGAAATATACATACATTAAACATACATTAAACCTATATTAAAATTAAAATTAAATAAAAATAACTTATAACACCGTAGCCACAGTAAACAGTGCAAAAACAGTAAACAGTGCAAATGGAGTGCAGATGGAAGTAAAGAGTACAGATGGAGGTAGAAATTATTCTTCTATTCTTCTTATTATTCTATGTCTATTGTCCTCCCTGCCATGACTAGGAGCTGTTGTACAGTTTGATGGCCAGGGGGACGAAAGAGTTTTTAAGTCTGTTGGTGGAGCTCGGCTGGGACAGCAGTCTGCCACTGAACACACTCCTCTGCCCAATGAAGGTGTTGTGCAGAGAGTGGTGGGCGTTGTCCAGTATGAACAGCAGTTTGTCCAGGGTCCTTCTTTCTGCCACTTTCACCAGAGAGTCCAGTTCTGAGCCCACCACTGGGCCAGCTCTCCTCACCAGTCTGTCCAGTTGACCGGCGTCTCTCTTCTTGCTGCTTCCTCCCTAGCAAACTACAGCATAAAAGAGGACGCTGGCCACCACAGACTGGTAAAACATCTCCAGCAGTTTATTTTGCAGATGTTGAAGGACCCCAGCCTTCTCAGGAAGTACATACAGCTCTGCCCTTTCCTGTGGAGAGTGTCCATATTTGCTGTCCAGTACAGCTTGTCATCAGCCCCAGATATTTGTAAGTCCTGACCACCTCCACATCGACCCCCTCAATGGACACAGGCTGAAGATGTGGTTTCTTCCTTCTGAAGTCCACCACCATCTCCTTGGTCTTGGAGATGTTCAGCTGCAGATGGTTGGTCCTGCACCACCTCACGAAGTCCTCTACCAGGCTCCTGTACTCCCCCTCCTGTCCATCCTTGATACAGCCAACTATCACGTGCATGTGGCAGAGCCCGGTGTTATACTGGAAGTCAGATATAAATGGGTGGACAAAATAATAGAAACATCTGTCAGTAGAATTCAGTAGAATGTAACAGCGCCACAAACAACAGCCTCCAATATGTCCATGCAGGTAAATTAAAACCTCTCTGAAAGAGTTTCAATAAAAACTGAACATTATAACCTTCATGGAGTTAGCCTTTATTGCAGGACTGTTTGTATTAGGCTCCATTCATTTGAGCTAGGGGTATGAAATAAACTGGCAACTGAGTTCATGTTTGTTTGTTTATTTATTGGGGCAGTGCACATAAAGAAAAACTGATATTTTGAAAACACCAACGAAAATGTGCCAGGGTTAGCTGAGCAGGTCATTTGCAGCCATGACCAAACATGTCATACCAGAGGCATACTTGGGTGTCCCAAGTGCCCATCTGGTTAGCTCAAGTGGCCCCACGGTGACCCAAATGACACCTAAGGGCCCCTAGTGATCTTCACAGGTGCCCTTCTGCAGCCCAATGTAGCCAAGTACCCTGATGGACCAAAGTGTCCTGACGCTCTGGTGTGACCGTAGGTTCACATAAACTAACCATAACCCTACTCTGTCACAAACACCAGCACAGATCAGACACTTCCTGTCATGTCAAGCTGCCAGTAAAACTGAATGGATAACTGGGGCAACAAAGAAAAAGTCTAGCCTATCTAAAATAGAAATCTATTTTTAGTTTTATCGACAAATGTTAGCCTATTGATTGTGATCTAGTCTCTCTTCTCCCCTCTTTCTCTTCCTTTCCAGACCTGCTCTGGATTAACACATGTACTCTATTTTGAAACTGAAAAACTGTATAACTGTATAGCAGCAAAGACTGTTTTTCTTTATGCAACTATATACAGTGGGTACGGAAAGTATTCAGACCCCTTTAAATTTTTCACTCTTTGTTTCATTGCAGCCATTTTCCAAAAATCAAAAAAGTTCATTTTATTTCTCAGTAATGTACACTCAGCATCCCATCTTGACAGAAAAAAACAGAAATGTAGAAACTTTTGCAAATTTATTAAAAAAGAAAAACTGAAATATCACATGGTCATAAGTATTCAGACCCTTTGCCGTGACACTCAGTATTTAGTAGAAGCACCCTTTTGATCTAATACAGCCATGAGTCGTTTTGGGAAAGATGCAACAAGTTTTTCACATCTGGATTTGGGTATCCTCTGCCATTCCTCCTTGCAGATCCTCTCCAGTTCTGTCAGGTTGGATGGTAAAGCTGGTGGACAGCCATTTTCAGGTCTCTCCAGAGATGCTCAATTGGGTTTAAGTCAGGGCTCTGGCTGGGCCATTCAAGAACAGCCACGGAGTTGTTGTGAAGCCACTCCTTCGTTATTTTAGCGGTGTGCTTAGGGTCATTGTCTTGTTGGAAGG
>NC_060153.1:15134590-15140006 GCF_021292245.1 Micropterus dolomieu | reverse complement strand
GTTTTAGACTGGCCAAGTCAATCACCTGACCTTAACCCAATAGAGCATGCATTTCACCTCCTTAAGGAGACTGAAGGGAGAAACACCCCGAAACAAA
Organism: Micropterus dolomieu; assembly: GCF_021292245.1. Classification (NCBI taxonomy): domain Eukaryota; kingdom Metazoa; phylum Chordata; class Actinopteri; order Centrarchiformes; family Centrarchidae; genus Micropterus; species Micropterus dolomieu. The sequence continues at coordinate 15,139,909 of NC_060153.1, read as the reverse complement.
CGAGCTGAAAGAAGCTGCGGTAAAAGCCTGGAATAGCATCACAAATGAAGAATGCAACAGTTTGGTGATGTCGATGGGTCGCAGGCTTGAGGCAGTTATTGCAAGCAAGAGTTATGCCACCAAATATTAAATGTTATTTACTTTAAGATTGTCTGTGAAGGTTCTCAGTCATCCAGGTCATAGTTATCCAACGAAGATGTGAATACCAGGAAATAAAAGCTGAAATTCTGAACTCTAGTCTCATACTAATCTTTTGATCTTAAACTCAAATGTCTTCAGTGAACAAAAAAAACAAAGGAATTTGCCTTACCGTTCCGATACTTTTGGAGGGGACTCTATATCTATAGACACAAGTGTGAATAATAAATAAAAGCAAATAGTGTTAAATATATGTGTACTTTATGTAATATGCAAACACCATAGAACACAACATTATAAAACATATAGCCAATACATTAAAACTGGAAAAGAACATCAAGATTTAGCACATGTATTATGGAAATACTGTAAAAGCGATATAGTAACATAATGCAATGTAATAGAGGGTTAGATATGTTACTAAAAGCCAATTATTCCATTATTATACTGGGATGATTTGTCATCATTCTCACAACCACTAGAGGACGTTACAAGTCGCCATACAGAGTCCTTAACTTTCAAAATAAAATATCCAGTTGAAAACTCCAGTGTCTAACTAATGTAACCTTTTTTGGAATTTACACGAGTAAACAGTAATGTATGATTATATGAAAATAACTTGACCCGATTATTCTTTCTGAATGCTCACAATCGAGCAGTAATTGCAAAGACAACGACACTTCTCTCGCTACAAACAACACTTTTATTTTTTTAATTTCCGGTTTAACGTTATGTCAGCTCGCTAGTGCAATGACATTGTACCAAACAGAAGTCGGATCGCCGAGTGGTTTACAGTGTGTTATTTCACAGACTTTGAACGCTCAAACTTAGCATTGACATTGCCGTCAACATGTCCTCCGCCTCCACAGGTTTTCCGGAGGAGCGGCAGCGCAGAGGAGCACAGGTAAACACACCGAGAAACACACATTGTCTAACAACATGCTAGCGTGTTAGCTGGCTAGGGTTAACTTTGGATGAACTGTCTCCTTGAGAATCGACGCGTATTGCTGTCTGCTAATTAAATCTCATTAGTATCTCTCTTTAAAATGGGAATCTGTGTGTGGCTTGCCAACAGGTCTACGTTAGCAGCAATTAACTAACGGAATTTAAGTTACCGCCGCTGGTGTGTGTGTGTGTGTGTGTGTGTGTGTTGATCTGCAGATACCAGTGGGCATGGAGTACATCCCAACAGAGGAAGAGAAGAGGGTGTTCAGAGAGTGCAACCAGGAGAGCTTTTGGTACAGGTGTAAGTTTCTGTCTGTCACATACAAGTCAGATTAATGATGTCATGTAAGATTACAATCAAGGCTAAAAGATGATTATTTTGTCACCTCTGTATTGATTTACATCAACATGCTTCCTTCACAGCGGTGCCCTTCTCTGTGGTCGGCATGGCTATCACACAGGCCCTAGTTGCCAAAGGTAATACTGTGCATAATGTAGAGGAATCTGCAACGTATCTGTAAAATGAATATTAATGCACCTTGAGCTTTAAATTCACCTTGTTCTTCGTTTCAATTTGTAGGGACGCTCTCTGCATCTGCAAGGTTTGGATCTCTACCCAAAGTGGTCTGTAAGTTCATGAAACTGGGGAATTGACACATTTAGCTGCCTTATTCTAATGAGTAAACTAAATATTAGACAATATAGTTCTAAAACACCGCAAACTACAGCCTCTAAAAAGACCTTAAAGTTGAATCAACACCTCTCTAAAACCAAAACTGAAGATTTGTTGCTGGACTGTTGTATTAGACTACATGAGTTTTATCAAGCTGAGTGTATATAGTACCATTAACTAGACATCCTCTTAAAGGCTTCATTACAGGTAAGTGATTTAACCATGGGTGTCTATACCTGTTTCGCTACAGTATCTTATGCACATTACTAACAATACCTTCCTCAGTGAATTCCCCTGCCCCAAGTTGAAATTAATTAGTACATGAAAAGGCAAATAGTCATGACCTGAATGTTGTCATGTATTCTTTTCTGGGGTACTTAAGTATAAAATATTGATATTTAAAATATGCCACATACTTTTTTCTTTGCCTCCCCAGTTGCTGGCTTCTGTGGCTATCTGGCTGGGAAAATGTCATACATGAAGACGTGCCAGGAGAAGTTCAAGAGGTTGGAAAACTCCCCTCTGGGAGAGGCCCTCAGACAGAGGACGGGATTCCCTCCAAAACTGTGAGCACCACAGTACATAGTGATACTATATGTTTTCATCCACCAAATACCCCTTGACTGTTTTTTCTGTTCTCCTCCCCAGTTCCAAGGCTCCTCAGTCAGAGATGAGTGACCCAGACATCCAGTCATTTGACACCATGTTCCAGCAAGCAGAAGCCCCAATCCAGAGAACCTACACTTCAGAGTCACCCGTGCAAATGGGGAGAGTAGATGACTTCAGCGCTCCAGGTACCACAAATAGCTGCTGTATAAACTTTTCAGAAAAAATCCAATAATGATCATATGTGCAAATGAGTATAAAGACAAAAGTAGCTCTCGGGCCCACAACTCATTGCAAAACATCTGGAAAATGACTTTCGCTAATCAGTACTAAAATCAATGTAACATGTCATTTGCCTAAACTTTGCTAGTTACAAAGCATTCATATGGCAAAGATGGAGATCTAGCAATTTACCAACATATTTATTTTTGTTTGTTCCTTAAGCCGATTGCAATATCTCATATTTTATAGACAATAATATTTATATACAATAGTGTGCAAGCATTTTAGACAGGTGTGAAAAAATGCTGTTAAGTAAGAATGCTTTCAAAAATAGAAATGTTAGATTATAGGGCTGGGCGACATGGCCAAAAATGTTATCACAATTAAAAGATTTCATATCATTTGATGTCATTATTTCTTTGAAGTTTAAAGGCAGATTTTTGCTCCTGAGTGAAAATTGAAGAAACCAGATGGTTAATTATTTGGTTAAACTTTTCTTTATGTTAAGTTATGTGTGTGTAGCATGAAAGGAATTTATTTAAACTTTATTTATCATTATACAACCTGTGTTGTATAATGATAAACTACCTTGTACCTTGAGTTCCTTCAAAAACTATGTGGAAGTGTACCTAGAAGAATCGATGGTATTTTGAAGGCAAAGGGTGGTCACACCAAATATTAATTTGATTTAAATTATTCTTCAGTTTGCTCACTTTGCATTTTGTTAATTGATAAATATAATCCATTAACATCTCTATTTTTTTAAAGCATTCTTTACAAGTTTACACCCTTTTTCCACACTTTTTATTTGTGTATAAATTCTGAAATTGTATAACAACCAATTTGGTTTTGATACACTGATGCTTTTTCTAATATTTTATACAGTACCGGTACACAGTTATTAGAATTAATATTGAACTAATGCTGTTATTCCTTTGTAAATATGTTGGCCAAAGTCAAACCTATGGCAATGTATTGGTGCATCTCTTCACAAAGTCAGTAGGGATAAAAACAGACAAAGAGAGCTGTGCTGTGGTCAAAGGCCTTTTGCCAGTGCTGAACAGAGACACTGAAATAATGAAGTGAGTAATTTTCCTGTCAACTTTCCTGGATAACCCTCTCGATCCTTTTTGTTCACAATCAGCCCAGTCAGATGTGGAAGAAGAGGAACCGACGAGGAAGTCCATCCTCTATGAGGACCTGAGGCTCAAGAACAGGGAGAACTATGAGGTCACGCTCACTCAGAGGGCCGAGACGCTGCTCAAAACAACACCCGAGAAGGAGCCAAAAATACCCAAGAAAGAGGGTAAGCTTAAAGGTTCAGTGTGTAATATTTCTGAGGATTTATTGACAGAAATGCAATATAATATCCATAACTATGTTTTCAGTGGTGTATAAAGACCTCACATATCCGCGGGCTCCCTCTTCTGTGGAGGTCGCTGTATTTTGTTGCCAAGTTTCTACCATAGCCGACAGCGGACAAACAGCGCTACAGAGCACGTTTCGTCATCACGGCGTTCTTCTTCTGCTTGTATTATTCCGGTAGTGTAGATGCCTGTCACTACATTAAATGCGTCCACAAAAGACGAAGTGGGAAAAAATAATAATAATAGTCTCTGAGTAGTCCTCTGATTTATTAGAAGTAAGAAGAGAAGTGACATTTGGACAAATGAACGAGCACGTGTTATTTAGCACGAGAGCCAACAGTCTGGATCTTTATACCATGAAGCCAGACGGAGTCCGGGCAGATACAAACAGCTGACAGCTAAAAATCACTGACATAATAGGTGTGGATTTCCCCAGATGGAAGGCTTTGATGTGGGACAGATGTTTTCAAAGCGGAGCTGAAGTTGTCTGTTTTCTGCTGGACAGGTTAGTCGGACTTTAGCAATGCAAATGAAAGCTATTGTTTGATAGCTTTAGCTAGAAGCTGGCCATAGACCTGGTATGTTTCTCCTGTCGGTGTAAAATACAGTATGTAACGTTAGTTGGATTCATTTCATGTAGCCTTGTTATTCTCCTGCGCTGTGATTTGGCTTTTCCGGTTATGTTATCGAGACAATCGGCTCATCAGTAATTGTCAATAAAACAGTAACGTTAGCTTACAGCATGGAAGTATCAACCAGCTAAACTTTTACTGCTCTGGTAGAAAAAACATGTAGTTGGATTAATTTCATGTAGTTATTCTCCAGCGCTGTGCTTTGGGTTTTGGTGTAAAATACAGTCCCTGACAAAAGTCTTGTCGCTTATGTATTTTGTAGAAACACCTGCTATTAACCTGACTTTTAATTAATCAATTGGTGTTAGAAATAGCTCATATGAAAAGCTAAAACCCTCCCAAATTATGTTTAATGCACTGAAATAAATTAGTTTCACTGAAAAAAGATTTATCATTTAAACAAGACAGAAAGGTCAAATTTTGGCAAGACAAAAGTTTTGTCGCCTATACAGAAATTGAACAAATTTACTGCAAATACAAAAATATGTCAGCAAATTAAGTAGTGGTGCTGTGGGATCCAAATTTAATATCTTGTATGACTTCCATGAGCTTGAAGGACTGCATCCATGCGGTTTGAAAGGATGCATACAATTTATTGATGAAGTCATCAGGAATAGCAAAGAAAGCAGTCTTGCATTCCTCCCAGAGTCCATCAATATTCTTTGGTTTCGTCTTCCATGCTTCCTCTTTCATCCTACCCCACATATGCTCAATGATGTTCATGTCTGGTGACTGG
>NC_060153.1:15128989-15134490 GCF_021292245.1 Micropterus dolomieu | reverse complement strand
TATATATATATATATATATATATATATATATATATATATATATATATATATATATATATATATATATCTTAAGCAACTTTCAGTTCAAAGCACCTTGATTTTCACAGTAGATGTGGGTTCTAATTTGTCTTTGCAGGAAAAAAGGTTTTGTTGTTAAAGTGTTTACATTTATGAATATAAAATGTATCAGGTGGAGTTTGTTCTCATCCTGCTGTTCTAAAGAAACCAAACGACACATTTTCCAATTTAAGTGAGACAAAAAGAGCGAAACGTAACAGAACAAAGCTTTTGTAATGTGTGTCTCTTTTTTTCTCAATTAAATTTGAAAAACAAAGGAAATGAGACGTAAGCACGTCTGTCCCTCTTCCGCTGTCGTACGGTTACTGCGGCGGATGTTGATGTTTTGTTTCACAGCTCGCCGAATGATGTGAACTGTATCGTCTCCGGGACGGGTTGATATATTTTGTTTGTGATTGTCCTCGCGGTTTTCTACTGTTCTCCCTGTAAGCTTTGTCTGTTCGTCGGCATCGTGTCTCTCCCGGTGTCTCTCCCGGGAAGCGCGAGGCCGAGTCGTGCGATGATGGAGGACTTTGATGAGATCTACGAAGAGGAGGAGGAGGAAGAGGAGGACGAGGACAGGGCCGCGGAGGAGCAGCTCCTCAAGTACGCTCCGGACCCGGTGGTGGTGCGAGGGTCCGGCCACGTCACTGTGTAAGCAACCGGCGACGCTTACGGGCACCGAGAAAGGAGTTTACCGTTACCTTGAAATGATTAGCATCCGCGGTCTCCGTGAATAGCGAAGTTAGCTAACACTGGTGACCTAGCATAGCCAGTTAGCTAGCTTCTAAGTTAGCAGGGAGCTAACGTTAACCCTGCGTGCAGACGAGGAGTGGCTAAGATTTAGCTTTCGTTTTAGAGTCCATGGCGTAATAAATGTGTGTTTATTGTTTGCTACGTAGTGTGACGTGTTGTTGCGTTTCAAGTCAAGACAGTTTGTCCCCGTTATTGGTTCCACTATTTCAGGGAACACAGGATCAGACTCGTTATCTGATTTGTACTGAAGTGGGTCTAAAAGGTTAAATGTAGCTAAATCGTGCATACAGATTGGTACTTCTACCCTGGATCTCAAACTATGCCCAGCCAAATATTAACTTAAAGTTGTTGTAGCAGTAGGAACTGAAGTTACTGGATGTTGTCTGTAGGTAGGAGCACTGAGAGTGTTAGCTGCGGGCTAGCAGCAGTGTGTTACTGTAGTTTGGGGTTCAAACTACTGATATAATTCACTCAAATTAGCTGTGTTTTCATATTGTTTCCCCTTAAGGCTCTTTCTCACACAGTCTTGATAGTGCATTGGATGTCAGCATTTTCTCTTGTTGGCCGTCTTGGCCACCTATGTGGTTGTGTAATGCAGCCCAGAGTGAACAGTGAAATCTATCAAGTCCTGTGCAGTGTAGAGGGGCTGCTTCTGTAGAATACACTTTGTTTGATTTAGGACTAAGGCACATGCATGTAGTTGGGGTTTTGGGTGTATATTGTAACTATGTATCATCTTAATATCCCTTAAACATTTTATATGAATTTCTGTTTTGATATTATAAAAATGTGTGTGTTGAGAAGCTTCCTCAAAAATTAGATGGTGCATCTCAGGACGTTTATGCTGATGCACATTACCATTAGAAAAGTAATAATTTACCGTTGATACCTGCTCGCCTTAGCAGGTTTACCTTTGGCTACGTGGAATAAAATAGCTCTCCACAGGAGGCCTGAAATGTAAAATTGAGTAGCACACATGATAGACAAGACTTGATGCCACTTGGCAAACAGTTCTTTATTCAAGCCAGTCAGCCAAATGGGTTGTATTTCTGCTTATGTATAACGTATTACTTTTTTCCCTGCCCCCCACAGGTTTGGGCTTAGTAACAAATTCGAGTCAGAATTTCCTTCTGCACTTACGGGAAAGGTGAGAGTCTTGTCATTATTTATTAGTCAATTTTAACTCACACCACAGGATGTACAATATATTCTAGCCAACAGTGAAAATATGATACTTAATTTGATACATTTTTATATTACAATTGCTTAATATTCTGCAGCGCAGAACATATGATGAACATATGAAATTTTTGTGGCACAGGTAAAATAGTTTTGAACTCTACATAAAGCATTCCAATAGGGCTGAAACGATTAATAAAATGCATCGACGCAAATTCTTTCCATCGATGCTTCATTTAATCCATATAACTATAAAGCACACTGTTTCGCACAGACATTTATTACTGTCGCACATCGCGCTTACGCTGTCAACACGACATGATTATAATGGAGCTGTTTGCAAAGTGGAGGAAGAGAGAGAAAATAGTGAGGGACAAAAAAGAAAGTGTCCAAAGCATGGGATTATTTCAAGCTAAAGAAAATGACAACTCTGTAATGTTACCTTCCGTCCACCGTAAAATGAAATTTAGGTCGCCTCGGCAACAGCACGATGGCATCTGATCAGAAAGCAGCCGGTGTTCTGTCCGCAGACATTTTAGCATTTAGCATTTAACTGAAATCATGATTGATTGTTGAGTTGAAGGCTAGCCAAACTAAGTCCTCAGCTGAAAATGTACACACGTGCGTGTACTAATCCATCCTTTCACCCATATTCTTTGTCTTTATAATTGCCATCTTTATATTAACAAACAGCTGTTTCGTGTTCAGGATCGCTCATTTCATGTTTCACATGTGTTTTCTTGACAAAACGTGGTTTGGAGACCAGCGTCGGGTGACACAGCAGCTGTCAGCTTGTGTAGTGTGTGACTCCGTGTCACCGATCAGTCACTTAGTGTGAACGCCACAACAACTTCAAGACTTAACTATATTGACTGTACCATGTATGTGCTCTTCACCAGGTAGCACCAGAGGAATTCAAAGCCAGTATCAACCGTGTGAACAGCTGCCTGAGGAAGACGCTGCCAGTGAATGTGCGGTGGCTGCTGTGTGGCTGTCTCTGCTGCTGTTGCACACTGGGCTTCAGTTTGTGGCCTGTTATCTGCCTCAGCAAGAGGGTGAGAGACCCATCTATGTTGCATTTGCACCAGTATCATAGTAATTCCAAATCAATAATGGAAAGAATATCATCTAATGTCACTGTTGCCTTCCAGACAAGAAGATCTATAGAGAAACTTCTGGAGTGGGAGAACAGCAGACTTTACCACAAGGTGAGTAGTGAATGAATTAATGGATATATGTGTGTATTAATATTGTACCTTGTTAGGGTATGTTCTAAAAAAAATCTGTGATCACTATTGCACTCTGTTTGCAGTTGTGTTTGCATTGGAGACTAAGCAAAAGGAAGTGTGAAACCAACAACATGATGGAATATGTAAGTATATGTTGTGGTTAGTTGGCTGGGTGCAATGGTTCCGAATGAAAACATATGTATCAGGTGTTATTACCACAAACAGCAGTGTGTAAAAAGGATTCAGAGCATTGCATTGGGTTGAGCTTGTATCAGGTATTGGAGAGATGATAATACATAATATAGGGAGGCTGGATTAAGTAGTTGATAGATGAGTTTGAAGGCCAGAACAACTGCACAACACTTTATAATGCTATGAGGAAAGATTTAACAACCGGAAATACATGGCATCATCATGGCTGCATCATTTTATCCTCCATTGCACAAACTGCAAGGTTAACAGTAGAATGACAATGGTCGTGTTACATAGTAATCTAGAATGAAATGTGCACTGTAATGTGTTTTATTGTTCAATGCTGTGCACTAGGGCTGTGCAAAAACACATCAGTGTGCTTGGTCACATTGATTTGCAACACCACCTGCAATTGCTCAAAATGATGAGATAGTAAAGTGATAGCTTCTTTGGTAGTAGCAACAATGTGGCAAAATCTTGATCGTCTCTCAGTAACTGCTTTTTCTCTTATACGCTCCAGGTAATCCTAATAGAGTTCTTACCTAAGATCCCCATCTTCAGACCGGACTAGCCCGACTGCAGGTGATCTTAAACCTCCAAAGCTGTACCACCACAATGGCTGTCAAACTCCTGAATAAGTACCTCTCCCAATATTTTTGTTTACAGGGTAACATTGATCCACCACCATTCTCCCGCACATACCTTGTCTTACACCCTTGTTTACAAATCCAGCATCCCAAAACTTGTTTTTGGAGTGAATTCACTATTGAACCACGGTCTATCGGGCGAGCTGGCACACTGTCAGGCCATGATAACCGGCACCAGCCTGTGGGATGTCAGGGGAGAACCAGCCATGGGCAGCGTTATGGATTGAAACTTGGAGCTGGAGACTAGACTCTTAAATTGAGTTCTGTAAGCTACAACTGGAACTGTGTCACTTGTATGTTCCCTAACCTAAGCACATGGCACGGTCAGACCATGATAGAGCAAACACTTTTACATGTTCCTTAACTGTCTCGCCACCAACTTCACCTGCAAAAAATACACCCTAGTGCTTTTGTACCAGATGGATTGGAGCTCTGGATAATTACTAGAAGCTGTAGAGGCAACATCACGTGGAACTCCAGAGGAGCCTTCATCCAAATCAGCTCTGCAGCAGACAGACTTACAGGAACATGTTGAGCCAGTGGCCAGAACAGCGGAACTCCGTAATGTCACTCTACTTATCAGCTACCAGACATTCTTATCCTCTCGCCTCCTTTCATATCTCTGCACACTTCACAGTGCATCACATAACCCAGTGACAATCACACTCACTCTTGACTGTCCTCCATGTAGTATGATTGGGTCTTTATGCTACACAGTTGATCTGGAACAATTTGTTTTCAGCATTATGTGCACCCAGGTGATGGGCTGCCTACCAACTACTCGCAGTGGAACAAGTAAGAAGGTCACCTTTTTCTTTTCTTTTTCTTTTTTTTTTTAACTGTTTTGGTAAAGGAGAGGCAGTCAATGCTCACAAAACTGTTTGGTGTGTGACAAAGAAACATAAGCAAAAAAGAGACAAATCAGATATTAAGGGATTCTCTTACTCTGTAAAGCAGGGTTCTTCATTCACGTTTTTTTTTTTTGTTGTTGTTGCCATAACCGTTCTTTGTTATTTTTACTGTAGTAATTTATAAATGCCTGATTGCGCATATAATATGTGCATTTGTGAAATAGGCCTCGTGTACATTTTTTTTTCTTACAAAGGTTCTTTCCTTTTTGTCTTTATGGTCATGTGTCAACACTGAAGCACACAATCGCTTTGTCCTTAACAACTTCACATGGCCTCTCTTCCTTATCTGCTGACCCTGGCTTACTTATACAAGGGCTCAAGTTAAAATGTGGTTCTTGAGCAAGTTCCTCTGTTTTAGTTATAATCTGACTCATTACATCCAGAAGTCTTGGGTGACCATGAGTGTTCGGTCCTCTTTGTTAGGTGTTAGATAATAACAGCGTTCTGTATCATGAAGCAGGATTACTAGTAATAGCACACTATTTGCAAATCAAGAATATGGACTTAAAGCTGGGGGGGGGGGGGGGGCT
>NC_060153.1:15115535-15128969 GCF_021292245.1 Micropterus dolomieu | reverse complement strand
GGGGGGGGGGGGGGGGGGGGGTCATATATTTAATTTGAAAATATTAAGAATACATTACCTTATTTATAGTAGGTTATTTCTTATTTCACCATTTTAATACTACACTTTATATTAGTTTTAACAAAAACCCTTAATCAGATTTCTGCTCCCTTTCTGTTTCTCTCTCCCTGTATGTGTCCGCTCTGTCAACTTCCCTCATCAGCAGTATGTAAAGTTGCCCAAAAAATTAAGCTTGCAAATCAGATTTCACAGCAGCAGGTGAGCTACGTATGGTGGCGGGTTTTTGTTAATGACGTAGCCTACCAAAACCAACATGGTACCGGGTGACATCGGCACCTACCAGGTGTTCATGATTGCTTAACCTGGTCCATGCTTGTAAAATATCCACAATGTCCGCGTCTTCAAAAAGAATACCAGAGAACATCGCTTTCTCTTTGTGCGCTTTTCTGCAGAGCATGTGCAATTTCAGGTAGACCACACAGAAAGGGTGGAGCAAGAGGAGATTGTCCACTAGTTAATCAATCGCAGATGGCATTTTTCGCTCGGATGGATTAAAAAAAATTCTAAACTGGAAAATATACCTAGGCAGCCCACCCAAGTAAAGTCTGTGTGGGAAACACTGATGTAAAATTGTGATAAACATACTGAGAATTATAACCGTTACTTCTCCACTCTACAAAGTGTTTTAGCATCTTTCAGCTCAATGTTTTGGTTTTTGCTGGCCTTCAGCTTTAATGTTTTGGGTCAGTTTCACCACTCTCATCAGTCTTGTTTCCAGCATCAGCAGGCATCAGCTTTCAGAGAAAAGGTGCTGACAAAACCTACTGTACACTACCTACCCAGTGCCAAACAGCAGACAGAGGAAAATGTTAGCAACTAGCAGATGAACATAGTGGCGCATTTTGTAGCTCGAGTCAGATATTTCCCTCAAGAGTTAAAGGAGCAAAAAGGACAGTGAATAGTGGACTTGCATGCACCAGGTGGCCAGAAAAACTACTCCAAATGAATAATAATGTTGGTATGTGTATACTGGATTTGTATATAAGCAACTCGTTGCTAACACATTTGTGATATAAGCATAATAACATAGTTAATCAGGTTTAAGTAAAAGGTCATGTCCCAGGCTTAATTTAGATCAGCTATCTAGCTAACTAACAATCCTGCTCTGTGATAAAGGCCTAAGAGTTATTTTTTTAAATTGTCAACATACAACATAAAATCATTTGACAGCAAATAGGAGAAAAGACAGAACAGAAAAACAAAGCCATTTTGAATATAGTATAGATTTAGTTTTTCCTACTCAGCACACCTCTTCATTTTTAAAACCATCCAGATACTGAGATTGAAAGTCAACAAAGTCAGTTAGTTTTAGGTTGCTCAGTTCTGGTGATTGTATGGGTCATACTCAGGGGATTATACTAGATAAACAACAAAATGTTGCATTGAAAAATCTCACAGTCAGGTTTGTTCCAAAGTTACACCAGGGGGTCAAGTATACCATACACATCACACATTACTTGATAATTAAAAATATATATATATAGAAGTTTGTTTGGAAATTGAAACATACCCTAAAGACAATTTACCCTTCTGTGGTCTTCCTGTTCAGATAATAAAGGAGGCACATATTCTATGGACCCACATAGCCCAGACATTGTGTTGGTTTATATGTTAAAAGACTCAAATTCACTTGATTACCACTGGGTTTCCTGTTGGTTTATCTGTCACTTTTCTATATTTTTGATTGATTGTGGTCTGTTCTATGTAAATCAAGGCATAAGGCCATATGCAGATGTGTGTGTGTGTATGTGTGTGTGTACACGATGTATGCAGAGGCAAATGGTCTTCATAGATCTCAGACTGTGATTGAACCCTGCACAGAAAATGAGTAATTTTTTAATATAATCTGGAGTGTTTGTGTCAGTCTGTGTGTATGAGGGGGAGGAAGATATATGTACATACGACTCGAGCAGGTGTGTGTACAGTAATAAACTACCAATAAATAAAGCTATGGGCATCCTCCTCTGTAAGTACGTGGGATTTGTAATGGTAATAACGTGAGCTTACCTGCCTGTTGGCATAAAGTGAACATTATTGGTCATGAGTTCACAGGATATATAGAAGTCATCGCTGGGTTGGCCGGTGGGCAGTTCTCATAATTAAGAGTATAGTTATATATATATATATATATATATAAAATATATAATATATAAATATATATATATAATATATATATATTATATATATAATTATATAATTATTATATATATATATATATATATATATATATATATTAATATAACAGTTAATGTGAATAATGGATTCATGGTGCTAACCAAGCTAGCAAGTTAGCGTTAACTGATAACTTAGTATGACTGATGACATGTATATTTACAAGCAAACAGAGTTTGGAGGGAACCAAATTCATGGCTACGTCACCTTACTTCATTGTTTTATAGAGTCTATAGTCACCCCTCACTCTCAAATCAAGATGCCAAAATGCCACAGTCGAGGTTTCAAAAGGATAGTCCAAAACCCAAAGGGTAATGTCGCGGTGACTACGTGCACTTCTTTTATGTAGTCTATGGAGAGGACACAATGGGGCCTGAAAGGACACTCTGTTGGTTTTGCAGATGAAGTTCAGTGTCCTCATCATGAGGAGTATCTACTACACAGCGAAACAGTTATAAAGTTTATATTAATTTTAAAAGGAAAGCATGCATTTTCAACTGGGGTTGTGGCATTTGAAAGATGTGGGCATACAGGTGTGCATGGTATAATGAAAGATAAAGTTGCAACATTGAATTCAAGGGATTAAGGTCAGGAAATCTCAGACCCTGCTCTTCTTTTACACATGACACATGGTCTGTGCCGTTAGTCCTTCTTTTAAGTGCGTCAGAGACCTATTTGGGGCGATTTTCTAGTCCACCCACTCTGTTGCCAACTCCTCAGTCATGTTTCTAAAGTCTGATATCTGTCCATAAAAACGTGGCACATCTATAATCTCTGTGTCATGAGGCACTGGTGTGACTTCTTTTAAAAGAATTCATAGAACAGGTTGTGGATAGCATGAATTAGTGAATACACATTCTTGTAGATCTAACATGGTTCTGCGGAGTTGCCACATTTACAACACTGCTGCAGCTATTAAATTATCAAGGTACAAAACACTGTAGGTATATTCAACCGCCATAATGCTGCATTACAGTCCAGATGCTCATCCCACATGAAATGAGTCCTTAGTTGTTTACACGTGTTACGCTCTTCATTACATAAGCATGGCATGACATTTTTAACAATGTTCAATTTCTTTTCATCTGAACTAAATAATCTGCCAGACAAAATGAGCACATCATACATCCAATTCATTTAGTTTCTTATTTATTCACACAGTTTCTGTGCATTAGTTCTTTGAAAGTACGTCAGAGACCATTTTAAGAAAGTTTTCTGCCCCACCTACACTCTTGGTAATCTCTTCAGTTGCGTTTGTTAAATTGGACATCTGTCCATTGACAAAATAACGTGGCACATCTATAATCTCTGTTTCTTGAGGCTCAGGGCAAACACCTGTAAAACAGAGAAAGTGTGACTTCATTTAAATTCAACTTCATAGAACTGGTTGTGGATAGCATGAATTAGTGAATGCACATTCCTGTAGATCTAACATGAATGCGCTTAGATACCACATTTATGACAATGCTGCAGCTATTATATTATCTAAGGTACAAAACATTCATACCTTCATCTTGGTCCAGGCTAAAAGGCTGTGCAAAGTTAAGACATTCGGCCTGCTTCTTAAACTCTTCCAGCTCAGCAGCAGTCACAGTCTGTCTCTTGCCTGAAAGACAAATTTTTTTTAATGATTTGTGTATAAACAGTTATGAATGAATGTTTAAGTGATACTAAAGCAGCACTTGTCCTGTAAATAATTTGCTCACTCCCCGAGATGAAACTTCTTTAAGTTTTTAAGTTAATGTCTCCTTTTTAACTGTATTATTGTTTGTTTATTTTTATCATTTGTGTCACATGTCAAAGAGTAACATAGATAAACATTTGAATTAGTATTGTTATCTTACTGAGTAACTGAAGAACTTTGAGGTTCCTTCCTGTCATTTGGTAATAAAATTGGAGCAGAAGACAGTCAGAACAGCCAGTTTTGAGTAGGTTCACTGTTGGTGAAATATTGATAGTCCCTGGGGAGCACACACACATACACAAGTGCTGTTGCAATACTAGACACAAAGTTCAAATGTGTTTGTGCAGGTATGTCAGACAAAATATTTGCGCAGCATGTATCATTGATAAATTAGCCTGCTCTCTTGGTTGACAGATAAAGGAGAAACCAGTTTCATGTAGTGGCTCCTCGGCTGTAAAACAAGCCGACAATACTGGTGGTTTTATGCACACTGCAGTCAAATTGCTGAGAGTGAGGATGGTATTTCTTGTGTTTTATGTTTTTTAAATGGGTTGTCATTATTGTTGCACCTTGAGGTAATAGGATAAAGAGGCCTACTAGTTAACAGTTTTAAAAAAGTAAAAAGAGTAATTTTGAAGTTATTTCAGTAAGAACTCTTTGCAAAGAAGAAAAAGTGCTGCTGCTGGTTACAAAGTTAAGATCTATTTGTGCAGGTCAAAATATTTGCACAGCAAATTGCATAAATGATAATAAATTAGCCTACTCACGTGGCTGGAGAGTGCTGTTTCCCAAGGTCATCTTAACTGTGTTTGTGACACAATAGCCGAACCTTTCACAGGTAGAAACATATACGTGCAGTTACAAACTGATATTTTTTTTAAACGAATAAAAATTAAAACCTGAATGATGGTGGTTTGGAATATTAGACTTTTGTCAATTTTGAGACAAAATTTGAAATTACGCTTTTACTGTGCCCATGAGAGCGACAGCATCACTCTCAGTAGCAGCAGTGATTTTCAGAGAGTGGCTTTCCCGAAAAGTCTTCAACACCACTCCAACATTGTGGTCTTCTGTGCTTTCTGCGACGTGCATCCACTTGCCCAGCAACTGAAACAGAAATTGTCTCCCTCAGTTGCACGAGATGACAAATGGATTCATTAAAATATTTTTTGGGTTTTAAAAACATGATGAAAATGATAGCTCGAAGCTTGACTGACAAAGGAAAGTGAGATTGTGAGAGACAGGTAACGAGTGCAATGAGACAGTGTCTCTTACCTGCTCTCTTCCCTGGATTTCAAGAGGTTGGATTAGACTCTCACAGCTGCTCACAGGAGCTGACTGTCCGACAGACAGAAGACTGAGCACAGCCACAGCAACACGAATAAAGCCTGTCATGGCTCACCTGCTGATTGTGTCTGCTTCAGGATTAAAACTGGTGCGAGCTAAAAACTGGTGCATTAAAGTCCAGAGGCTCATCCCACATGAATTGAGTCCTTACTGTTTACACATATGTTGTAATCTGGGTTTAAAGGTAGATAAAATGAAAGGTTTATTGGTTTTTTTATTCAGAAAATGTAATTAGGCCACCAATATCAGAAAAAGTGACATTTATGGTCACTAAATTAGTGTAAGTTTGAGTCCAACGTTTTTCAAGAACATGTATTGAAATATTCTAACAGCACTCAGTAACTTCAGCCTGAGTCTCAGATGGCGCTGACTATCAGTCATGGAGTCAAATCTTATGACAGGTTCATTTTACCATATTTTATTAGTGTCTGCCGAATTAAGATTTGTCAGTGGAGAAGTTCAGCAAGATCTAAATACTTGCACAGATTAGAGGCTGGTGATGCATTATGCAAATTATAAAGAGGGATCTTCCATTAACTGGGAGAGCGATTTCCAATACAATAAAAATTCAAACAATCTGAAGATTTGACGTGTCGATAACAAAAAACTTTTTTTAGAACAAATAGTAAAAGACAGAAGACATACTCATATTAATTTAGTGTTTTTATTGACAGAATTTCCTTTTGTCAGACATGGCCTCTTCTTATTTAAGTATGACATGACATTTTTAACAATGTTAATTTTCTTTTAATCCACCTAGATCATTTCAGTAAATTGATAACTTCAGAAGCCATGTCATCCGAGAACATTTCATTTGTCAATATAGCGGAGAATAAGTATAAAGTAGCGTGAAATAGAAATACTCTAGGTAAGTACAAGTACCCCAAAATAGTACTTAATTTGATTAACTTCTTAACTTCTTACTTTCCACCACTGCCAACCCCAAGAGATGTTGTTATATCGTGTATACAAAGATGGCTTAATATATAATGGTTATATTAGACCACCATTTGGATTTACACATTTTTTCGTCAGTATGGTGAAGTACCTTGGTTTGATCTAATTCACTGGATTAGCAGAAAACAGACATGTGGGTGTTTCATTTGTAGAGGTTATCTCACCTGAGCTTCCAGAAAAAGTATTGCATCACAATACATGTCGATACTGTGATGTAGAATTACATAATGGTAAAAGTAACAGAAAATTATAACCATATCGTCCACCACTAGTTTGATGTTTAATACAGTGTGTAAACTCTCAGATGTTAGTGCACAACCATTTCAGAGTTACTCCTTAAGAACATCATATGAATTATTTGTAATGTAAAAGTGACTTCTTCAACATTAATTTTATCAGTCTGTACGTCTCAAGTCTTACTCGCGAGCTTGATACCACTGTATGCGCTTCCTCCAATGGTGTATTCTGAGTAGGAAACAAGGCAGTCAGGGCAACCAGTTTTTAGTTGGACTGCAGAAGTAGTGAGAGGTTGCACTACATACATACATCCATACACACACATCTACACATCAATAAACATACGCAAAGTGCTGTTGCAATGGTGGACACAAAGTCCAAATCTGTTTGTGCAGGTACACGTGTTGTTTGTGTGGCATGTTTATCTATGCTCACCCATAGAGAGTGTCGTTTTCCAAGGTTTCCTTATCTCCAAAATGATTTATTAAATTTATTAAATTTACTCTTTTTGAAACTGTATAAAATTGATCGCATCACTCTCGTTAGCAGCACTGACAGTCTCTGTCTCTCAGAGGCTCATCCCACGTGAAAAGAGTCCTTAGTTGTTTACACATGTGTTGTAATCCAGGTTTAATGGTAGATAAAGTGAAAGGTCCATTGGCTTTTATTCAAAAAATTTAATTGGGCCACCAAAATCTGAAACAGTGACATTTATGGTCACAAAATTAGTGTGTTGTCAGTGTTTGAAATGTATTTTAAATAAGAGCATAATAGTCCTGCATTCAAAATGTAAACTTTGTAAAGTACAAGTATTGAAATACTGTCCCAGCACTCAATAACTTCACCCTGAATCTCTGATGGCGCTGACAGTCATGGAGTCAAATCTTATAACAGGTTCATTTTACCATATTTTATTAGCGAATTAAGATTTGTCAGTGGAGAAGTTCAGCAAGATCTAAATACTTGCACAGATTAGAGGCTGGTGATGCATTATGCAAATTATAAAGAGAGATTTTCCAGTAACTGTGTGTTAACAAAACACTTTATTTAGAACAAATAGTAAAAGATAGAAGACATACTCATATTAATTTAGTGTTTTTATTGACAGAATTTCCTTTTGTCAGATATGGCCTCTTCTTATTTAAGCATGGCATGACATTTTTAACAATGTTAATTTTCTTTTAATCCACCTATGGCACTGGAGATCATTTCAGTAAGTCTCTTCAGTCCACCTTCACTGTTGATCATTTTGTCAAATAGGTTGATAACTTTAGAAGCCGTGTCATCCGAGAAACTGGTCAGATCAATGGTCGTTGTTTCTTGGGAGGAAGACCCATCTGGGCAGAAACCTGTGAGGTGATTTTCATTTATTACAGGAGAGAGAACATTTCATTAACCATGAACTAAATAAAGGCAGAGACTAAGAATCACATTCACCTTAGAGGTTTAACTTTTTAGGTGATGTGTTGTAAAACCTGCTTGTGTAAAATGAATGTTATCTAATATAAACCTTACTTCAGTTATAATTTGTTTCCCTGTTTGTTTTAGTTAATTTGACAAAATGCATTTTACTACTGGCTGTTTTGTATTCTGTTTGTGCTTAGCCCCACCACAAGTAAGATATCGCTTGGTTATGTTGCAACCTTGGTTCTCTGAGTGAAGAGACCATCTCTCCACCATTACATATTCCATATGTACGGGGGATGATCACCCGAGGTCACACCAACCAAAGGGCTGCCAGGGGTAGTCCGCAGGGAATGTCTGGAGGCCACTCAGGTAAGCCCGCAAGACGCTAAGCTGACCATGGAGACAACAAACCAGTGAACCACACAGCCCTCGAGGCTTCAGTCATTCATTGACAAGACACACCCAGCACTCGATCACCAAGGGAGGGGCTGGCTGCCACATTCAGACGGTAGAACCTTGTGAACATGGGCCGAGATGACTACATGGCTGCTGCGCATATAGCTGCAAGGGAGGCTATATGCGCAGCAACGCTATGGGTTGAGTGTGCCCATACCCCGGCCGGACAGGCACACCCGAAAACAAATACGCTTGCTCAATAACATCCACAACCCAGTGGGACAGCCTTGATTTTGACAAAGGCCTGCCTAGGTGATTCGACTCAAAGCAAATGAAGAGCTGGTCAGTCTTCCTAATTGTGCATCTGATGTATCCTGCTAGTGCTCTGATTGGGCACAGTGTGGACTGGGTTGGCTCAGCCACCTGTCCTTCCACAGGGGAGAAGAGTGACCGTAGCTCGACTGGCTGGGTCAGATGGAATTCAGACAATATCTTAGGCAGGAAAGCCAGATTGGGGCAAAGGATTACACCCAACCCATCTGTTAAGAACCTGCAGCATTGTTTGATATCTGATATTTGATCTATTTTTTTATTTGGAACATAGAGAAAAAAAGAGAGACAAAACAAAAGTTCTACTGCTTTAAGAAACATTGATATTGTATTTCTTTCTATAAGATTATTATATCTCTTTTCAAATATCTGTGGAACAGAGATTTTTCTAGCGAAGTCTGGTCTAATACTTACAATATTTATAAGTTATTAACCACTTCCTCAATGTTGTTGCTATTCTTTTCATTATAAGTATATACTGGGGATAATTAGCCCGTCTAGAGGGTCAAATCTAATAATACTGTTAATATTCCATTTACCTTTAGTGTTATTTTTATGTTTATGTTTTCTATAGTATTCTCTCTTACACGTTCTCATAATATTAATTAACTGATTTATATATTTATTTTCTGCTTCTATAGTTCTATGTTTAATAAATTCTCCATAAAGTGTATTTTTGTTTTTACAGGCGCTATATTTTTGTTTCCTGCAATATATTTACTGTAAACCAACATGTAGCTTACCTACCTTTCTGGCGGAGGTTATAGCTAACTACTTCTCTGTTTATTTTCTTTTTGTTAATAAATTCTTCAAAGACAACGGTTGGTTGTAACTCAATTCTTTGCTCAATCCCTCACCAGGAATATAATTTCCACGACAGAAAACAGTTTTAAGGGAGAGCCACTTAAGATCAGCAGACCCAAGGGGCTCAAAGGGCGATTGCCAAAGTGCCCCAGTGATCATGACGGTCATATATATTGATCCACCGTGTTACAGCTGCCGTTTTGGCCGCTATTAAAAGTTACTACAAAGCACGGAGCACTTCCTGTCGGCTCGGAGTCATTGCGAGGCTACCCAGCCGACCAGTCACAGTGCTTACGGTCCAC
This sequence comes from Micropterus dolomieu, assembly GCF_021292245.1. Taxonomy (NCBI): domain Eukaryota; kingdom Metazoa; phylum Chordata; class Actinopteri; order Centrarchiformes; family Centrarchidae; genus Micropterus; species Micropterus dolomieu. Next base: position 15,119,273 of record NC_060153.1, on the reverse strand, counting down.
GTCAACTTGACGTATAGTTAAATTTTTGAGGATGTGCATGTCAGGTGACGGTAGCCTCTGCATAGCCCCGTAGCCTACGCTGTCGATTCAATGCAGAAGTATAAATTACACTTGAAGGTCTGGTCTTACGAACTGCCAGCCTCTGAGAGCCTCATAGAGCCTCTGAAAAACCAGGAAATAAGGGATGCCCATTCAGTGTGGAAGCACCAACACGAACTGCATTAATTGCCACCATCATCTCTCCGGCAAGCCTAGATCCGGGAGGCCGTCCCTTTCAGGGGCCAGGCTACCAGCCTGAGTCCCGCTGGGAAGGGGAGTCGCCTGCCTGGGACAGCAGGTCCCTCCTGAGGGAGCTCCCACGGCATCCAGTGCAAGAGGAGCGGGATTGCTGAGAACTATGTCATGTTTGGCCAAAGAGCCTCCATTCCCCTGGCTAGGGTTCAATGAGTCCTGGCACATGCACCGCTCTGAGTGAGCAGAAGCGGGGGGGGTGCCTAAAGCCACAACTTGGTTGCCAGTTTGCAGAGGACAGGGGAGCCCAGCCCCCCTTGCCTGTTGGTGTAGGCCGCTGCCTCAGTGCTGTCCGTCTTGACAATGACGTGATGACCTCTCAGTCTGGGCAGAAACTGGAAAAGTGCCAGCTGCACGACTCCCAGCTCCAAGACGCTGACATGCTGAGTCACCCAGAGGCTGTTCCAACTGTCACTGACCCTGCAGCCATCATGGACAGTGGCCCACCCTGCCTGGGACGCATCTGTGAAGACTAGTCGGCAACAATCCACTGGTCCCAGCGCACTTCCTTTTGCTACATTGGTTGAGTCCTTGCTAGGGCAGGTGGCCTTGCCAAGCTGGAGGGAGAGACCAGAGAAGAGAGGGTTTGATCCATTGGAAGGATCGGCCCGCAGGCAACCTGCTCCCTGCCTTGCACGTTCAATAACCTCCTGCAGGATCTAGATGACTTGTGTGTGGTTGACAGTGAGTGGAACTGTTTACACAAGAGATCCTCAAAGTCAGGCAGAAGAGGGACCTGCACCGGTGTGGAGCGCACTCTCATCGAACCGAGAGGGGGTTGCCATCAGGGTTTCAGGAGGGGCCTTTCCCAGAGCTGCAACCGTCCTGCTGAGAAGCTGGTGGAAGCTATTAACCGTCTAGTCACCACCAACGTGCACTGCTATGTTCTGCCCGCTGAACAAGTTACTGTCCTCAGAGAAGAACACATCCACATCCTCCTCCTCCAACACAGAAATGGGGTGAGGAGGGGGGTTCACAAAATAGGTCTGCTGAAGGCTCAAGAACAGAGGGAGGAAGGGAAATGTGCCAGGATCCTAAACACTCCACTCCGTCTATTCTAGTTTCAGCCTCTTCTTCTCTGTCTTCACGCACGCCATAGCTCAGGTTGAGATCAGTGATGTCACGCCGAAGCAGGTGCTTTATAGGTAAACTGGGTGGCGTGGCAGGGCAAGCCGGTGTGTCTTAATGAGGTTTTCACGTACCTGACCTTGGGGAATCATCCCCTGGACATATGGAATATGTAACAGTGGAGAGATAGTCGTGATACAATAGAGAACGCTGGCGCTGCTGTACAAATGAAGGCACTGTTTCTTTTGATGATTAAAGGTGTAGGTACATTCTGTATTCACATAATGTGTTAAAAGCATAAGGCATTAAACATTTCATTATGAAAAGATCCAAAGCAAGCAACATCAGGGAATATGGGTTTCAAAGCCTTGCAGCCAGATTACATGTGTGAAAGTTCATACCTTTTTCTGGCTCCAGAAGAGTAGGTGGTGTTAAGTTCAGACACTCTACCTGCTTGGTAAACTCTTCCAGCTCAGCAGCAGTCACTTTATTTCTCATGCCTGGGAGACAGAACAAGTTTATGCAAAGGAGCTTAGTTCATTTAGCTAAAAGCACCGCTGTCGCTACAGTGTTACAGAGCCGCCCGCATGGCTGTAGACTACTATTAAGAGTAACTTTGTCAAACTTTGTGAAATCAGAATCAGCTTTATTGCCAGATATGTGTACATATACGAGGAAATGTATGACTCACAGCTGGGCAGTATGATGATTCATATTCATACAGTACATTGTGAGGCAGTATTCAGGTCCTTCATTTAAAATACTATTACTAGTAAAGATTCCTTTAATCAATATCCTACTCAAGTAAAACTACAGAAGCATTATCAGTGAAAGTAGCCCTACGTAAAGTATCAAAAGTGAAAAATGGCCTTCAATGTAATAATATATGTGTATATATATATATATATATATATATATATATATATATATATATATATATATATATATATATATATATATATATATATATATATATATATTAACTCATAGTTGTCAAGTGGTTCTCAACCTAGGGGTCGAGCCCCTATAAAGGGTTATAAAAAATAAATAAACCTGAGGAGTCATGAGATGCTTAATTGCGTTGCAAAGAAAGACTAAGTTCAGCAGTAAACTGTATTTAACTTGAGTAACTTGTAAACTTGTTACTTTCCACCACTGCCAACCCTATGAGATGTTACACTGTGTATACCAAGATAGCTTAATATATGGTTGTATTTGATCACCATGTATAATAACATTATTGGATTTACACATTTTTTTCGTCAGTATGGTGAAGTACCTTGGTTTGATCTAATTCACTGGATTAGCAGAAAACAGATATGTGGATGTTTCATCTGTAGAGGTTATCTCACCTGAGCTTCCAGAAAAAGTATTGCATCACAACACAGATTTCAATACAGAATTACATAATGGTAAAAGTGACAGAAAATTATAACCATATGGTCCACCCATAGCCTGACTTTTAATACAGTGTGTAAACTCTCAGATGTCAGTGCACAACCATTTCAAAGTCATTCCATTGAATGAACATCGTCAACTCCGTTGAAAATCTTATGAATTATTTTTAAGGTAAAAGTGAAAACATTTCTTCAACATTAATTTTATCAGTCTGTACGTCTCAAGTCTTACTCGCTAGCTGGATACCACTGTATGTGCTTCCTCCAATGGTGTATTTTGAGTAGGAAACAAGGCAGTCGGGGCAGCCAGTATTCAGTAGGACCGTAGAAGTAGTGAAAGTTTGCACTGCGGATACATACATACATACACATCAACACTTATGCAAAGTGCTGTTGCAATGGTGGACACAAAGTGCAAATCTGTTTTTGCAGGCACACGGTCAGTAAAAAGGTTTGTACAGGATGTTTAATCAATACTCACGCATAGAGAGAGTGTTGTTTTCCAAGGTCATCTTAATTATGAGAGTGAAGCAGCGGCCGAACCTTTTACAAGTAGAAATTACACACTGAATGTTTTTCACTCACTTATTAATAAACACTTCAGTACTTTTTTTACTAAAAGTAATAGATTCTGTTGGGCCCCATTTGATCTCTGTTTTCAACAGCTCCCTATCTACTGGTTGTGTCCCTGATTATTTTAAAACGGCTTGCGTGAACCCACTTTTAAAGAAACCTGGTTTAGATCCCTCCCTCCCACAAAATTTTAGACCAATTTCAAAACTGCCTTTTATTGCAAAGATTCTAGAAAGAATTGTGTCCAAACAGCTGCTCACTGTGCTGGAAAATAACAAAATATTTGAAAAGTTTCAGTCTGGTTTTAGGAAGTACCACAGCACTGAGACTGCCCTGCTTAAAGTCACCAATGACCTTTTAATGTCTGCTGATGAAGGTATGTGCTCAGTCCTGGTACTCCTGGACCTTA
>NC_060153.1:15039671-15115435 GCF_021292245.1 Micropterus dolomieu | reverse complement strand
ACTTTAAAATTCTATTGATCACTTTTAAAGCTCTTCATGGCCTCTCGCCTTGTTATATTTCTGACCTTTTAGTCCCATACGCACCAGCACGTACCTTGAGATCCTCGGGCAGAGGTCTGTTGTCTGTTCCAGAGTCTCGACTGAAAACTAAAGGGGACAGAGCGTTTGCTGTCAGGGCCCCGAGGCTCTGGAACAGCCTGCCCGAGGAAATCAGGTCGGCTGAGTCAGTGAACTCTTTTAAGTCCCTTCTTAAAACATACTTTTATAGGAGAGCTTTTCCCGATCTTATTTGACTTTATTTTATCCCTTTTATTTTATTGTATTTTACTAATTTTATATTAAATTTTCATGCTCTTATCTTTTTTTTGTATTATTCTTTACACTTGTTAAAGCACTTTGTAACTTGTTTTTGAAAAGTGCTCTACAAATAAGGATTATTATTATTATTATTATTCCAAAAAATAATTTCATTTATTTAAATATACATTTTTTGAGAATGAATAGCATTGATGGCACCACTCTCGTTAGCAGCAGTGATTTCGCCCCAGGCAGTCTCCACAAACATCTTTGTCAGAAAATTGGATCCGGGGATGTTTGTGCTTTCTGCTAAATACGTCCACTTGCCCAGCAGCTGAAACAAACAGTGTCTCCCTCAGTTGCATAAGATGTACAAATGATCACATTAAAGGATAGTGTGATTCTTTCAAAAATTAAAACAAAAAAGATCCAACATGCAAAAAGTGAGAGTGTGAGAGAGGAGTGACATGGGAGATGAGACAGTGTCTCTTACCTGCTCTCTTCCCTGGATTTCAAGAGGTTGGATCAGACTCTCACAGCTGCTCACAGGAGCTGACTGTCCGACAGACAGAAGACTGAGCACAGCCACAGCAACGTGAAAAAAGCCTGTCATGGCTCGTCACAGCTACTTAGACAAAGATCCTAAATCTGTGTATCTTTGTGTGTTGTACTGTTCAAAGCTTGAAACTGACTGTGTCTGCTTAGCTAAAACTGGTGCATTGATGTTCATATAGATGCTCATCCCACAAGGTTAAAGTCCAGTTTGAAACCAGGAAGGCAGATCCAAACAGGCAGACCTATCCAAAAGGGAGTCATTCACAGAGGCAGTCTCATACAGGTCAGCCAGGCAGAACAAAAGGCTGAAAAGCCGCATTCAGACTACACAATATCAGCCCATTAATAGCCTGACCGGACAGACGGTATCATACACACTGCTATGAAAGACATTGTTTGTTTATATTCTTGTTAGGTCAAGAAGGTCCAGAAAGATTGCAAGCTATGATTGGTCTGGGCCCAAGGTGTAGTCTGTCATGTCTCTCAGGCAATGTCCCAAACAATCTTGTGGCACATTTCGAATGTAAATATGCCTAACTGCAGGGCTGATGAGGGAAAGTGTGTGAGTAGGTAGAAGGTCAAGCAAATCAGTGAAATCGACCAAACTGTTGTCACAGGTTTCTCCAATGCTGTCAATTAAATGCTGCTAGCAGCAGAAGCTTAGAAGATGTGAATGGTAGTAAAGAGCAAGTTCAACTTCAAATTAGCTAGCTAAAGCTAACCAGCTGCTATAATGCTAATCAGTGAATATTTATATTAACAGTGGACCTATGTTTAATCCCTATGTTCTGAGGGTCCTATGAGCATGTGTGTCTCTTGATATAAATGAACATTGTGAGAAATTGGTATGGACTAACTTTGTAGTTCAAATTGCAAAAGAACTTAAGGAAGATCTCAAATGCAGTGAATGGTAAAAATACGTTCCGCCACTGTGACAACCATTGTATTAAGTCTAACAACTATCTTGCCCGCGAATGTGAGAGCAGAGGTTTCAGGGTCTAACATCAGTAAGTTGTATAAGTTGTAGTTGGGTGATTTCAACAGACACTGAACATTTGACAAAGGGAAAAACATTGCTTAAACCCAAGTTTACTTAGAATCATGTTAAAGGTATGATTTTCACACCAATGATGTGGACAGAGCCTTCCCAAACCTAGTGTCAACTTCTTATAAAGGATTTCAATGACAAAATATTGGGATGTAGTGCAAAATACATCAGTGCTTCCATATTCATTTTAATATGACACACTAAAGTTTCCATTATGTGTTTATTCTGCAAGGGTTCAGGCTCCAACACATTCCCTAGTCATCAAAGAATAAACAATCTTGCTAAGTTTGCTAAAATAATAATTTCAATTTTAAGTAGCTATAGAATATTTACCACAGTGTAATATAACACATAATATATCTCCTCAAAGGGTATTTGTGTAATAAACAAAAAAAAAGTCTTGTTTTAAAAAATTTAAAAATTACATATCAGGATTTTTTTTTTTTGTGCTTTCTCATCAAAAATGACTAATGGCAGAGATCAAAGCTAATTATAAATCAGTTCACAAAAATATCAAAAAGAGTATCCAGGAGTTTTGCTACCCGGTGTCCCATCTTGGCCTCTAATAAGGTGTTGAGGGCAATGAGGCCTTCTGATGGCGAGATGTTGTCTGGGCAGATTTCTGTGTACATACACGTTAAAGATAAGTCACAAAACAAACAGCACTGCGTGACGTTATGAAGGCTCAGTATGCGGGGAGAGTTTAAATCCTCACCGTAGTTTGTGTCTATCATTATGGGCGACGGCATCCGGAGACATTCTGCTTGTCTCTTGAGCATCACCAGATCAGCAGTTGAGACACTCTTTCTCCTGCCTGGAAATAAAGATGTTAGAGTTATAACAATCCCAGGAGATACATTCCAAAATAACATTTCAACTAAGAAGACTACCACAAACAGGAAATTTAACAAAGATACTAGGCAGACAGAGTAATCCGAGACAGTGGACAGAGGAAGTTCATCTCCATTTAACGCTTACTTTATCTGTTCATGCGGTTACAAAATATAACCATTGGAGTTTTTTGCTGAAACCCAGCTGGGAAAAGTGCTTCCTGATTTAAATTGATTAATTCCACATTTTAGGACTGATAAGTGAGTATTTCTTACTAAAAAGCAGAAGACTGGTGAAAGTATCTGATCCAGAGATAACTTTTTCATAGACAACCAGACAGTCGGAGCAGTCAGTTGCCAGGTACACTTCCTTGAGGTAGAAAGGTTGCTCTGTGAAACATAAACACACACAAACTGCAAATCACAGGAAATTGTGTGTGTTTGAATGTTTTCAAGGTGTTGCAGGTTTCCATTCTATCCAATCCAAACTCTCTGATACACTGTGGCTCTTCTTTACTCACCAATTAACATCGTGCTGTTTTCAAAGGTCACATTGTATGTCAAGCTGGAACATTCACCATAACTATGAAGAAAAAAAAGGTCATAACATAATATCTTGATTTTAGTAATATCAATGGATCAAATGACTGCATTTTACTGCAAGGTGTTGCTTGTAGTGATGAACCCACAGAGAATCATCACACGGCTCTGCAGCTCTTGCAATCCCACAGGGTTTAGGGTCTTTCAGCTAGTTTCAGTTAGTTTGTGACCCTCAAATTTACTGGTTTGATTCACTCTCACCATCCTCATCAGGATTGTTTTTGGTTACAGCAGGAAGCTGTTTCCACTGAAATAGTTCTAAAATCCCATTTTACCCAGAAACAGAAACACAGCAGCTTTCCCCCACTAAGCTATCAGACTTTTAAACTCAAATTCATTCTCAGCACTGCTCCATTAATTATATTTTATTTCTTTTTACCATTTTTACAATTGCTTTTATATTAATGTATATAATCTGCTACGAAGCAGAAGGGAGTTACAATCTCAGTTTCACTCTATAACCTGTTGTGTTATTGTGACAAAATAAATCTACCTACCTACCTAAATGTTGCTTATGATGCTCCAGATCTACTGGATGTGTTAATAAGGAACTGTTCACTAACATGCTCCCCGTAACAACTTTATAAGCTGATAGTGTGTTAATATTGTGTTTACAGCTTGCTTTCAGTGCTCTCCAAGTTAATTGATGTGATAAAGAGTAGGTGCACATACACCTTTGCTTGTCTCCTGATATACATTAGTATACAAACATATGTTAAAATACTGAACTGAAACTGAAGCTCTGCAAACTGCTAATGATGCGTGTTTGAATTTGCACTGAATTGCATGCTGTCAAACTTGCAAAAGTGAATAGAGAATATATCTCATTAACAAGATATTTATATATCTACAGATTTCCTACTTATAACATGTTTTTACAATAGCAGCAGAAGGTTTGGTTTGTAAAAACACATTAACTGGAAACATCAGGATTTATCTTTAGAAATTTGGGACGCTTATTGGTTGGAGACATGTTGCTGTGGTGTCAGAGTGTGGGAGGGGATTTACATTCTCTGAGTCTGGACCAGATTGAGGATGTTGCTCTGGCTGGTTGCAGTGACATCCAGCCAGACACTGGTCAGCAGGTGGCCCAGGGAACGGCTTCCTGGGAGGTCAGAGCTCCCTCCGATGTACAGCCACCTCCCCAACATCTGCAGCACACAGACAGAGCACAGAATACACCAATCAGCCATGATATTATAACCACCTGCCAAATATTGTAAAGGTCCCCCTCTTTATACTTTATACCATATTACATAGTTCTGTCCTAGAAAGTATTTAGGACTATAAATTGCTTTTTTTGTTTGTTTATTCAAAGCTGTAAGGAGTAGAGGTTGTGTAAATACGTATCATTGAAATGTATCTGATGAAACCAGAGGTTATTATTTTTTAGGTTAGATAAGCTGTTCACCCTTACCAAGAGAGGATGCACAGACTGCATTTACAGATCTCTCACTGTGTTGAAATTAGATATAGATACTTAAGATGCAAAGTCAGGCAGACGTGTACTTACGTCTTCATTGCTGATAGGTATTGGTTTAACCAGACTGTCACAGCTGCTCAGAGGAGTCGAGTGTCCCAGCGACAGAAGACTCAGCAACACAACAACAGCAACACACTTCATCCTCTAGATGGCTCTTATCTTGTTTTTTCTCTTTCCTTCTTGTCAGAGTCTCCCAGTCCACCCTCAACCTTTACTTTGTCTTCAGGTGTTTCTCTTCACGGCCTGCCACAAACCGACTGGCTGTGACTCACCAGCATATATTCACTGTCCTGTGAGCTGATGTAACCAAAGCAAACAGCCCAGTGGCAAGAGAGAGGGGAGACTTTGACCCGTTTGAGGAATTGATGGAATTTTGGATCTGATCACAGACAACGGGGTATTGTATGTATTTTGTTAATCTCTCTGATAATCCCTTCTGATCTGTCACTGAGACGCAAACACATGCAGTCAGTACAAAAATGGTTTATACTCTGTTCCTCACACCTTCATTTCATTAACATAACACCAGTCACTGTAGCAAAAGTAGCAATAGTACAAAGTAAAAAATACATCTTTTGAAGTTAGTTCTCCAGTCAATTAATTAGCTACTTTGCTTTTATGTAATCTTTCTTAGCTTGCCTTGAGTTTCAACTTCCTGTCTCTGTTGCATGTTTTTCTTAACTTTTAATTCACGCGTGTGTGTGTGTGTGTGTGTGTATGTGTGTGTATATGTCTATGAATTTCTTTGTGTGCATCTTTTCTAACCGTTGCATTTTATTGTGCAAACAAATCAATAAGAAATAAATATAAAATATAAGTAAAGTATTTAAGTACTTGAGTGTTTTAAATTGTGTAAAACTAAAATTTTTGGCAATGAGATATTAAATTACTAAACTAAAACCTTAAAATAATAATTAAGACTAATGTTTTCATGCTTAAGTCCTAAAGGTGTTATGGAACAGCTACAGCTCTCGTATGCCAAATTAAACTCAAAACTCAATCCACAAGACCATGTAATACAGGTGAAAGCCTTGGAAAAAAGCTTGCAAGTGGGTTACATTGTTTCGTGAAATTTTTGTTTTATTTTTGAGGCGTTACCACATAAGCAGCCTTTTAATGTTTTGATGTTCTTTTTTGCTTCACACGGTACACTGCTGGGAAGTTACAATTTTTAACACATAATATTTTTAAGATGGCACATGATGAAAGGGCATAAAATTGAGACCTCAAATCAAACATATAAATAAATACTACTAGGAGCTGTAAGGATTTTAGAAATACTAAGGTCACTGATTTTTCAAATTAAATATTAATCTGAAGTTGATATGAACTTTGTCCTCACCTACTGATAACCCCAGCTGTGCTCTGCCAGATGATCCCCTGAGAGAATAATTTAAGCATTTAAGAATATGTTGAAATCAAACGTTCCATACAAAACAGATGCCTCAAAGTGCAGATGCACTGGAAATAAACAGAATCTCATCAGGTACATGATTAAGAGAACTTCCAGACATGTTTGAATATATATAAAAATACTCTAGAATTTGTAGACATGGTTTACATCTTCTCTCATTCTCACTCTTTGCAGAAAAACAGAATCTATGGCTATGTTAATATTTTTAAATTAGAAAAAGTTTAACTGCTGGACACGAGATGTCTCCTACTTTACTGAGAATCCAGTCCAGTCTCAGTGTTTGTCCAGTGGACGGCTCAGATTGATGGTACGAGCATGTCTTATACTCAGATTTAAGGTGAGCAAAGAGAAACTTTCCATCTTCAGCAGGTGAACCTGAAAAGTCCCTTATAGTTACAGTGCAGCTCAAACTTCCAAGTAAGGTAAGAATAAGTTAAACACATTACTGAGTGGCGGGAGACATTAAGATTTCTGTGGTCACAACATTTCAGACTCCAAAGGTGATTTTTACAGTGCATAATTAAGTCTATACAGATACCAAAGCCTGTGAACGATTAATATGAATCAATATATGTGAAGAATTATTGGACCATTTATTCAAAAGAAAAAGTCACAGAAAGACATCTTATCAAAAGTGTTTTTTAATTGAACTTGTCAAACTGAGAGCTCTCTATAGATGTCTTCATACAGCACAAGAACAAAAAGGACATTAAACAAACAAATGACAGAAAAAGAACTAAATCTGCTGATCATCCTGATTATACAGTGAAATCTCTGAGCATGACCTAACTGTTACAGCAGTGCTCTGAGAGGAGGGTGGGGGAGCCGAGGAGAGAGGGAGGAGAGGGTTGAAGGGCAGACTGATGCCCTGTGAGATGTCAGCTGGTGATGGTGAAAAAACAGATGGACACCTGCCCCTCCTTCCCCGCGTCCTCTGATCCGTCCATTCTCCGCATGAAGTGATGGTGAGGACGAACGACAGCGGGATGGAGGAGAATTGAGATTGATGGAGGGGCGAGTGGCATCGAACACTCTGCAATTTCCTGGTTTTGTGGGTCTGTGCTCATCTTCTCCCTCTCCTTCTTTCGCATCTTGGTGGGAGATGGAGACCGGGGGGGGCAGACAAGACCGGAGACAGACAAGAGAGGAAAACCAGGAGGTGGCAATCACTACTCCATAGCCTCCTGGTTCTCTTGGTCTGCGCTGATCTCCTCGCTGACCTCTTTACCCTCCTTGCTCCTTTTGCTCTTCTTGTGTTTGTGCCTCCGGTGGCTGTCGCCCTCCTCGCTGTCGTGCCTCCTCCTGCTACTGCTGCTAATGGAAGGAGAAGGACAGAAGTGTGGAAAAGGGCAAGGGAGGTGAAGAGGAGGGAGATTTGACAGGTAGGGGAAAGAGATCAGAGGGAAGAGTAAAGGGCAGACATGGGAAGGAGTGAGAGAGGGACAAAGAGAGACAAGAAGATCAATGGGTGAAAGAAAGAAAAGGGGAAGTGAAATGGAAAGGGGACCGAAAGGTTAGGAAAAAAAGAGAATGTGTTGGGTAAAAGACAGAAAAGTAGAAAGCATTTTGAATTTGCTGAGCCCCTGTCCCTCTCTGGTGCTGTTGCTAAGCTTGTCAGTCTTCCCATGCTCACAGGGCACATCTGCACTTTACAATGATAATGACTAGGGCTGTGACAGATTTAAAACAAAGGGTAACACAAAGGCCCACGGCGTCGTGCCGCGGTTCCGAGAGACAGAACCGAAAAAAAAATGCTTTGTTCAGCTGTTTGGATTACATATTTGTTCATATTTTCAACCAGAATATTCTCACTTTTAGAGTTACAAGAAGAAAAAAAAAAAATTAGGCTTTGACTATCTCAGGCAGCATAGCATCTGGCACAAACATCTTTCTACAGCTACATGCACACTCTGTCTTGACGGGCCTTCTGTAGTTTTTGTGTGTGTGTTTATGTACCTGCGAGAGGACTTGTGGCGTCCCTCCTCTTTCTCTCGATGCCGCCTCTCTCTGTGTCTTTCCTCTTTCTCCCGGCTCGACCGGTCACGATGTCGCTCTGCATAACCACGCTCCTGGTACTCACGGTAACGGTACCGCTCCTCGTCGCTATGGAAGTTAAAAGAACAATAGCTTTCACTTTATTATGATAAATCTGTATGCTTACCATAAAAATCTGTTTCTAAATGCAGCTTTTAAAATCAGTCTGCGTCCGTAACTATGACTGCATTATTTACCTAAAAAAAAAAATACTGAAGACAAAAAAAGGGATGCACCAATCCATTTTTCTCATGATACCTTTTCTAATACCTCAACTAAAAGAACCACTCTGATATCAGTGTTCACTTTTTCCTTTAATTTAAAATCTGCTTCTCTCACAGTGTCAAACTAAATGGAATATTTATGTAAGGTAACATGAAGCCAGGGATATCTATGACACTAAAAACTGCTGCCAGTCTTGACCGAGTGAACGTAAATGGTAGCAGAAACACTGAACTTTATAATGATACTGACAACAAAATGAATTTAACGTGAATCTGATGCATCACGGCTGATACTCGATCCACTTAGTAGCATCAGCGCAGATACCGAAACGGTAAATCAGAATGGTGCATCTATAGACAAGAACTGTTCAAAAGTGTGTGTGTGTGTGTGTGTGTGTGTGTGTGTGTGTGTGTGTGTGTGTGTGTGTGTGTGTGTGTGTGTGTGTGTGTGTGTGTGTGTTTTTGTCCCTCTCACCTGGTGTAGCTAATAGCTGAAGGGCTGTGCTCCCTCTCTCTCTCCCGCTCATGTGTCCTCTCTCGGGGCCTCTCCCTGTCCTTGTCTCTCTTTTCATCTCGACGGGGATAGTAGTCCCAGGGTTTGGAGTTGTCCATCATGGGGGGCCAAGGAGGAGGTACACCTCCAGCCATGGGTGGAGGATATGCACCTGAAAAGGTCAAGCGGGTGGAAGACTTGGTTATTACATTGTGTTCAAATGTTTCCTGGAAATTTGACTTTGATCAAATCCAATTAGCTAAAATGATATAAATAACTATGAATGCAAATTTGCTTTGATCTTTCAAAATGCCCTTGTTTTTCCATATACACATCACAAGAGATCTCTTATTAATAGACTGACAGCTAGTTCAGACATTTTTAATGTTGCTGTGGCTAGAAAAACAGATCACGTTGTAAAGCTTCCTACCTTGAGGGAATGGGTAGGAAGGGACAGATCGTCCATCATAACCTCCAGGGTGGCCACTGTGGAAACACAGGTAGAAAAGCAGCATGTTACACTGTGTGTGTGATTGTGAAGCGATTTAATCTCCTTTTTATAAAGATATTCCATTGAATTAATGCAAAATGTTTACATAGACTTTTAAGTTCAAATATTTTGTTGTGAAACTTTGTAATGAAGGAAAATATGAACATAAAACTTCTGTCATGTGACAAATTCATATGATTATGAATTTGGTTCTGAATGACCCCACAGTAATAAAGGAATCACTCCAGAGTAGTATAATTCTCTGTGGGTGACACAGACCTCTTATATTTTAACTGCATGTATACTTTAGACCCATACATTTTACTACATCTTAATTGTTATTCAGTTTTATTCTCTCAAATTCAAGTTAAAATATTTGACCTTGTTTACCTTAAAAATCAGCCTTTAAACTTGAAAGAAATAATGATTTAACATTTATCGTGATAATTATCGATATCGAATGGTATGAAATGTTTTTATCGTGATAACATTTTTGGCCATATAGGTGTGAATGTGAGTGTGAGTGGTTGTCTGTCTACGTGTGGCCCTGCGATGGACTGGCAGCCTGTCCAGGGTGTACCCCGCCTTTCGCCCAATGTCAGTTGGGATAGGCTCCAGCCCCCCCGCGACCCTGTACACAGGATAAGCGGTTGACGATGGATGGATGGATTTTGGTGCTCAGGTAGAAGAATGTGGTTCATGCAATGTGCAGCAGTAGAGTGTGTGTTTTACATTATATCACATGACACCAGGCTGCTACATAGTAACCACACACACCTCTACACACATCAGTCTGTTGCATCTCATTGATGTGTGTGCACATGGTGCCACTCTGCACCTTCCAATAACTGGATTTCCTGGGGAAGCAGACCCTTCATCTGTTGAGCTGTTGTCATGCTTCACTGTGATTGGCAAAGCAGTTTCAAAGTGACGAGACCAGCGATGTGACTGGCTGAGAGTGTATTTATTACTCACCAAACCCTCATATTTTCAGACCTTTTGCACTTGAATGCACATATACGGTATGAAACCAAAAATAGCAGGTGTGCTTGGAGACACACACACACACACACACACTTTTTGTACCCAAGACCAACCGTTTTGTGCTTGTCGTTGTGCTTGCATAATTAAAATAGAGTGTGTGTGTATGTGTGTTTACGTGTGTTACCTGTCCATAGTGGGAATGATAGCAGGAGGCGGTCCACTAGGTGGAGGAGGAAAACCAGGAGGAGGGACAGTAATGGGTAACCCTGTGAGAGAGAAGAGAGAATAAACATATTGAAAACAATAACACAGAGCAAATACAGGGTAATTAGGACTGTTGCTTAAATTCAAACACACCAACTGAGCAGCTGAGAAAGAAAAAGACGATGACGAACTTACGGGGTGGGGGGATGAGTGGGGGTGCAGCGCTGACGTTGGGTGGCGGAGGGAGGAAAGGAGGCGGGGGGATATTTGGAGGAAGTGGTCCAGGAGGGAAGAAGGGGGGTATCTTAGCTGGAGTCGGCTCAGCATCTGATTGTTCAGCGATCACCTGCACAACAGACAGACAGGAGAGGTTGGGCTGACAACGCACACTCCTGTTTCTTCTAACTGCAACTCTAGTTTAGTAAGAGCTAGTGCAAAGCTTCCACCAGAGAAAAGAAAAACAAACAACAAATCACATAGAAAAAGGGAAAATAAGTCCCGAGTGTTTTTTTTCAGTCCCTGTCTGTTGCCTCAGTGTACCTGGATATTGTTGCCATCAACATTGTGTCTGCGTCGCCCTTCAACCCTGCTGATGGTGGCCAACTGTCCTCCAATCACATCTATAGTACCGCTCGTCTTCCTGGGAAAAGAACATAAAAAATAAAGATCAAGGCACTGAGCAGTATCCAAAACAGACGGCCCGTTCACATACACACCCTCTACTTCCACACGTACAATAAGAAAACAAAAGCAATGTACATAAAGTGTAGATCTAAGTTACATGAAAGTCTAGGAGGGCCTAGCTCTAATGACGTTTTTAGGTCTGGTAAGTGATTTCACTTTACAGCTATTCAACTCCATTAGTGCCACAAGTAATACTGTCCCACAAGAAGTGGGGGACGCTGGGTAGGGTAGAGCAGGTCGTCCACTGATCACAGGATTTGCCATTCAATGCCCACCTCTTCCTGTCCACATGTCAGGAACCCTGCGTGGTGTGTGTGTTTGAGAATGAGCAGCAAAAACTTTGTAAGCACTTTGGATAAATGCATTACATGAATATAGCCACTTACCATTTAAGAATACATTTAAAAGACACCATAAAATGCCGATTTGAGAAAATATCACAATATTTTTTTTATATTACGTTTTGGCTATGACCCCTCTGGCCTCCTTCAGTGGGTTATGTTCTAACTCAACATCCTCCACCAACAAAAATGATACAAGGGCCTTTAAAGGGTTAACCATTTACAAATACGTTATGCGATGATGACCAAGTGATTAATCTAAGTATTGCAAAAAAAAATTCTAATTAGGAGCAAGTAATTCTCAGTCATCAACGTGTCACCAAAAAAGAAAAAGAGCGGTGGATTCTGCTCACATGATCACATTCCGCTGCCTCTTCCTTTTCTTTCTAAAGTTTGAACTTATGTTAACTTTCTGCATTATGACACATGCACATCAACCATCCCAAAAGAAAGAAACACGGGCAAAAAGACAGCATCTTCGGGGCCTTGGAAGTAGCGCCGGGAGTTTTTCTATGGTCACGTTTCATGGTCAAGAAAAACGCCAGGCCCCCTGTTTTTAACATGTACACATTTCCCCATCAGGCCCATTTAACCTTGCGGGGACAAGGCCATGCCCACTTACGTATAATAGGACATGTCCTGAACAGGTGGGCCAGGCCACTGAGGGGGAGAGATCCTACAATTTTGAAACAAAGGACAGGGGTAAAGGAAATGAGAGTAGCATCGTCCCTGATACACATAAACACACATACAGCGCGTGGGATGGTGACTGGTTTTAACCACGGGGACCAAGGCGAACTTGGAGTTGACCAGGTGAGATTTTCTGTGTCGGGGGAGTCAAAACAATGTCTGAGCATGCTGAATTTAGCTAAAACCCAAGACGTGTTTTCAGTCTGCAGTTTCCTTCAGAACAAACTATGGCTGCCACACAGAGCATATATTTTTTCCCTCCCGTCCGCTTAAGATCTTCTCCCTTTTCTAGCTACATAAATCAAGTTTCCATCCAAATGTGCCGCACATTTTAAACAAGTTTCAAATCAGATAAATAAAATGCAAATGAACGCATGTTTCCATCAACTACTGTTTCCTACACGAATAAAAATCAGGAGCTGGGAACATCGTGATAAACAATAGGTGGTGCTAATTCTAGAGCTGCAAAAAGCCATTGCAGAAGAAGAGGGTACAACGAGATTACATAATTAAAAGAGCTCCAGTCAAACCTCAAACTACGGCAAACGATAAAATGTGATGAAAATATGGCATATATGTTGTTTTAACGTATTAATTATGTTTTCACCTACCGCAACATTTAGTCTCTCTAGTGGAGCAGGGGCCTCGGTGGACATCTAAGTCATATGCTTCATATACGTCATGATTTCTCTTATCGATACACAAAGTTTTCCATCTCAGCCAAGAGGAAAAGCTTTTTTGCAAGCATTTCCAGGTTGTTGCTTTTTTGCATAATGCAAATGCAAATGCATAACTGAAAATCCACATAAAACAGGCGGCTTACAGCTGGCTTATCTACTTATCTGTACATATAACTTTTAAGGGACCCTGCATGTGTGTTATATTACCAGATATCTTTAATAAGTGAGGACTGAAGCAGAAGTGTTACCTGGTGACCTGGTGTGGAGTGATGGTGGACTTGTACATGCTGACAGGAGAAGTGAAGTCTGGCTTGGACGTGTGAACAGGCAAACTGGACATGTCCTTCTCATTGCCTGTCCGGCCTTGCTGAACCTAAGAAAGATCCAAAATGAGCTTATATGTATATAATATATAATATAGGGTGTAACGTGTTTCTTACATTTGTGTAGTTTCCAGTAAAAGCACGCAGAAGAGACATAAAATACATTCAGAAAGTTGGCAAACTCCTCTGATTTCAACTAACTGGTGAGAGGGAGAGGCTTCTGAATAAAATTAATATAGAAAACACTGTTGGCAGAAAACAAACAAGGACAGAGTAAGCACTGGTCTCTCACAGTAATCTTGCTTGCGACCGAGCTGACATTAGAGACCTCCAGGCCCATGCGCAGCCTCTTCTGTTTTTCACAGTACGCCTTCCATGTGTCTTCATTGAAGCCATAGTTAAAGTAGTCTGACAGATCCGCACCTAAACACACACACACAAAACTTCTGAAATACTGTAGATGCGTAAAGGAACAGTTATACATTTTTAAAGGTGTTTTTGTTCCAGCTACACACAAACACTGACCTGGCTTCCTCCAGGGTTTTTCTTCAAAGGACTCCAATTCTGCCTCCAGCACTGGTACCCCGTTGATGTTTCCAGGAGCATCCAGATCCACTCCCTTGAGCTTGGAGGCTATTGAAGAGAAAACAACACAACATGGTAAAACACATGTACATTTTGTACAGAAACAGAAGTGCAGGTTTCTTTAAGTCAAAACAGAAAGAAACTGCAGCAAAAGAAGCAAGAACAGAAAGCGATACCTTGTCCATAAGGTCTGGAGCCGGTTGTCTTTATGTTGAGATTGACAGGTGGAGCTCCATAAGTTCTGGGAGGAGAAAAAATTTAAAAAAAAAAAACGTCACTGATATCACAAGGTCTACTCTTTTAATTAAAGCCACGTATAATACCGTCTGCACATAAAGAATAAGAGCTGTCAATTCTGTGGTGAATAAGTTTCTTGATCTGCTGATCGTGTAATGTATCTAATGATGCACTACAAAACTTGGTGTTATGGACCGAACAAGCTATCTTTGCATCATGTCAAAGCACCAACAAACTCATTCTTCAAAACTCTATTTGAATTGTAGAGAGACTTAGAGTTTAGTTTTATGAGCTGGAACAAAAAAAGCATCAGGTAAGAACAAGCATGTTCTCTTTTTTACAACATTAAAAAATATTAATTTAGCTTATTTAAAGTAGACAATAACTGTTAACACCACACTTGGACTAAAACCTACGTGTATTGGGGTGCTCCAGTTTTTATGTCTCCAATGGTGACGCGGACATCGTCGTCGTCATCATCACTGTCGCTGTCGCTGTCAACATCCTCACCTGCAGCTTCACCCGTGGCCTGACAAACCAGGGTAAAAAAAAACAAACAATGAGCATTTCCCAGACGGACTAAAAACTGGGCGGTAAGTACATCAACAAAAAAAACAGAAAGAACTAGTCGCAACACAAACTGTGACTGTGTGCATGCATGCAAGCCACCAACCTCAGAGGCCACTCCATTCCCTGTAGCGTGTGCAGCAGCTTCTTCTGCTGAAGCATCAGCAGGTGCACTGTAGATATAATGAAGCATTAAACATGAAGTTACTTTAAATTACATACAAATGAAAGAACCAAAACATCCACATCAAAAACTGCGTATAAGTGGGCTTTCAAACTTCCAGTGACTATTCATTTCGTACCAGTGCTCATGTAGCATTCAAGCACTGTATGAAGTCAGGTACTGAACTACTGCAGCTTAGGTTTTACTTTTTTTGGGCTCTCTAATGTCACAACCACGATGCAAATATAACAAATGATAAAAAAGGTATGGTTTGACACTAGACAGCAAGCTAAACCAAATACTTTTATCCAGTTTTTTTGTTTGTGGTTCTGTTAAAAGGTTGTTTACATCTGCAATATCCGACTGGATCAGTCAGTCAGTCCATCTTTGATATGTATACTAAGAAGAGGTTAGAATGCTTCTTTATGGTTTCTCTTACAGTCAATAAGACCTCCTCTTCTGGATGTAAACAGGCGTCTTCTGACTTTTTAAATGGTGTTTACATGGGGTGAACATAAATGTTAAATACCTGACTGCAGCATTCAGTTTGGCTTCCTCGTCCTCATCTTTGCTCTCGGACTCATCTGAAAGATGAAAAATGCAAATTGTTCTTCAATATTTAACTAGCCAAAGAGCCCGTTAACTGGCTGTTCGTGTGTGCGGTTAAATTTATTCACAACATTTAAAGGTTGAATGGTACCTTATATGTGACAGAAACATATCTTATCACTTGTTCTTAAGTCTTACGGCTGCAAAAGGCCGAGAAAAGCAATTCACAGGCGCTGCTAGCTTAGCTTCCAGGCTAACTAATCCTCTCATGTAGCATGCACTGTTGTTGCTTCGCAGCTCATCAACAGTGCAGCGCGTACACTGACTCGTGTCTCTTTCGGTCAAGGGGAGATGTGTTTGAGGACAGCAGATGTCTTTTTTACCTCCATAAAGCCATTCCTCCTCCTCGTCTCCAGCGCTCGCATCAGTGGTGGTTGTTTTGTCCGCTTCCTCCGCAGACATGTTCAGCTTAAAACACACGGAGCGCTAAACCAACAGCAGTCGCACGACGACGACGTTCAACAACGCTTCTAACTGCAGAAATACGCGTACACTGTATGCCTTCAGCTGGGAAACGCAGTTATGTACAAAAATTATGCCTTCATAGATTCATCTCCAACCTCTGTGAGTCAGTGTGAACCCGGAAGAGGTCGTTGGTGTCCCGCTAAGGTCAAAGTGTTGGAGCAGAAACCACAGCGCCCACCATCGGACAAGAAGCTGCACGCTTCATTCAGTTGGTCCTTGTTGGCTCATAAGGTGCTGACAGTGATCAATACTGTGATAACAAAATAACCCTTGTTATAAGATAATTGTTGATTGTCGTTGTATATTGTGTACTTCTTATATTGTGGGCACAGCTGCCTCATAAGGCTCCTGTTCTTCTCCAAGACAACAATTCATAAAGGTATCATTATGGCTTCTTTATTTTTTCTGTCTACAGGGGATGGCAACAAGGACGGGGCATGATGGAGGGAGCTTACTATGGCCTATGTCCCACAGGGGACAATTAGGATTTAACAAGTTGGGTCTGCTCCTGAAAGCAAAATCAGCTGCATAGGACACACCTTGGCCGTGTGGTGATGACACTTTATCCGGAGGGGGACATGATGGGTAGCTAACCACTTTACCGTTGTGTAGACATTTCACTGAAATTCATCAATATTAACCTCATGGTGGCGCTAGAGGAAAAGTCAGGGGCTCATCAAATTCACAAGGTTTCATCATCTGGGGATCATGAATGTCTGTGCAAAATATTATGCCAGTCCATCCAAAAGTTGCTGAGATATTTCAGCCTGGAGTAAAGTGGAGGACGGACTGACTCGCAGAAAAAACAGAGACACATGGAGAAGGGAGAGAGATAAAATGTGTTTGGTGGGAAAGAGAAAACAATCTCAAGATTTACTTCTCCGATTGTAACACATTTACAAAGTGATGAAGCAGAGTACACAGCAGACACTGACACAATTGAACAATGACAAAGAAAACAAGATTACATGAGACAAATAGAAAATGGAATTAAAAACCAGGATGAATAAAATAATGCAAGTCAACTAAAAAACAGTTTTAAAATGTATAATGATTAGCTGTATTGTAAAAGAAAATAGAATAGCTTGTAAACGGGAGTTTATAAATGCCATCACAGCAATCACCTTTGAAAACAAGTCCAGATGCAGAGCTAATTCTACTTACTTGAAGGTTCCGTTTGTAATATTTAGGAGGATCTATTGACAGAAATGCATTATAATATACATAACTATGTTTTTAGTGGTGTTTAAAGATCTTTCATAATGAGCAATTATGTTTTTATTACCTTAGAATGAGACATTTCTATCTACATACACTGCGGGTCCTCTTACATGGAAGTCACCATGTTGTGCCGACATGTTTCTACAGTAGCCCAAAGGACGGCTCTACAGAGTGTTTGTCACTTTGTGGAATTCGTATGAAAAACAAGCAGAAATAGTAGTAGTAGTAGTCTGGTTTATTAGAAGTTAGAAGACAAGAGAAATTTGGATAAATAGAGGACCACTGGTATTTTGTAGCACAATAGCCGCCAAAGCACTAGACATTAAGAAGTGTACAGAACAGTATACAAAGACACAAATAATAAAAACTTTGGGGTAGTCTATATTTTATAAAGATATATGTTGACAGTTTTCACAGCCTTTTTGTTGTTGGATTTAGAAATTAAATAGATATAATGTACAATCTCATGGAAAAAAGTACAAAGTTAGGTTTTTTACTGCTGAATTTACAATTGCCATTAGAATAAATGCATTTATGATAAAGTACTTATTTTGTCCGAGGAGCAAGTGAATGCACAGCAAGCCATTTGTTGAAATTTGCAACTCTCACCACTAGATGCCACTAAAACTTACACACTGAACCTTTAAGTGTGCACCTTTACAGGTCAATTGGAGTCAATTAATTTAATGCCTTATAAGTACTTCTCAACTGTACTCACTTTCTCCACCAGTTTTTTTGATAAAGCCAACACATGTTACTCATCCTGCCATCCCATGTCTTCATGTATCATATAAAACCCCACCTTTCCCAGCAGTATCAACCACAGATTTTATCATTTAAATTCTACACTATTCCCAGCATCGCTTAAAGGCAAACATGTTGACTCAAATGGTCGTCGTCTCAAAGTCACTGCTAATAATGCCTGCAACCTGAGTTTAACTGTGTGCCCTGATGGAGTGCAGTTTATCTGTGTCTGCCTTACATCTGAGAAAATAGTAACTAAGGCAAGAATATTTTACCGAATATATTACCGAATATTTCTGAGGACACACACACACACACACACACACACCTACACTCAACAGACAGATACGTCTCACTTCGCCTGCACTGAAGGTATAAAGGTCAGACTCTCACACACAGTGAGTTGTTCTTCTTTTCTTGATGCCTGATGAACACATCACACATGACATAGACACAAATAATATTACAATTGACAAATAGAAGTTTAAATGGATGACGAGAGGCGTGACCCATCCATTCTTGATACATTCGTAAAATCAAGCAGCAGCTGCAGCACGCTCATCATCAGCAAGCCGACTCTCATGATTGCTGTTGTGGTTCTGTTTGCACAAGAAGTTGCCCCATTAATGCAAAGGGGATTGTTAATGCATTTATGGCCCCCGACCAGTTAAGTGGAGGCCACTTTAGCTTTGTCAGTTAACGACAAGGAAATCTGTGGATTCTCTCACTCTCTCTTTCCACCACCACTTTAGCTATTATCACTTCTTTACAGTGGTGATTATACAGAGGCGTGGACAGCATTCACAAATACTTTAATGTATCTGATGCTGAACAGAAATTAATAATAGCACATGCATGCACGTGCACGCACACACACAAACTTAACTTGTAACTCACTATTTATTCCCATCATAAATTGTTATATGTTTTATGTTTATGTTATATGTTTTAATGTCTGCAACCTTGTTAACTGTGCTGCTGCCTGTCATAGCCAGGGTGCTCTTGGAAAAGAGATTTTTAATCTCAATGTGTTTTCTTTCTGGTTAAATAAAGGTAAAATACACACACAGTGGTAATCTTATATTTGTCAGTACATTGATTTTTCTCCACACAGGGGTTGATATCACAATTATCTACTATATCACATCGTGTGTGAGCTTTTGAGTGTATGGTCCGTATGTTCAAGGTACACACGCGCACACACACAAACACACACATGGGGGCAGTAGAGCGAGGGGGATGCCAATGGTCTCTCATGGAAATTGCATTTATTTCATCCAATGTCTCCCCGGACCTCATCTCTTCTCCAGTCTCTGTTACTCCTCTCTGTCTTTTTACCCCATCCTTCTGATCTCAGTCCCTCCCCCTTTTTTCTTTCTTTTCCCTCATTTGATTACTTTTTCTGCCATCTCTCTATTAAACCATCCCACTCGCTCTCTCTCTCTCTCTGCCCTGAAATGTATTGCGTTAACACATGTTTCTGTTGTTTTGTCCACTCTTTCTATCATTGAGGATATGCTAAATGACAGAAACACACCTCTATTACATTATAACCTTTATGATGGCGGGATTGTTTTCTTCTGGACTGTTGTTTTAGACTGCATTAATTTTAGCCAGGTGTAAAAACTGGCCACTGAGTGTATAAAACAACATGATCGTACAGTACAGTACAGTACAAAAATTTAATGTAATGACAATGGTGAACCACACAAGAAAAATGATACAATCAAAATCAAAAGAGGACGCAGATTTTGAAAGAGTTCAGTACAGTTGCATGTGTTATTGCTTTGTTTTTTCCCTCAGGCTGTGAACTGCTCTGACGTGCTTCACTTCACTTCTTTTTCCATGACTGTTCCGTCTCTTCCTCCCTACCCACCCCCTGCTCTCCATCCTCTTGCACCATGTTTGTCTTTATTTTCCCTTTCTTATTCCTTTCCCCTTCAGCCTCTGGATCCTCCCGTCTACCTCTGTCTCTTGTTGGCTCTGTGCTCCCTCCCTCACTGCGTCCATCCCTCTCTCCTTACGGTGGATTAGGGCGGTTTTACAGCCTAGTCGATGCTAATCAGGTTTATCCAGACAGAGGGTGATCATTGGGCTATCAGTAATTACACACGCTGATATTAGCTTACTCAGTTATGTGCCCTGGCACATTTTCAATCCACGTCATCTCTTTGGATCTAACATATGGTTATCTCAACAGTGTGATGCCACACACATGCCAGCTTAACATGTCTGTGCTTTTGTTTTGCAACACAAAGATCCATCTGTTGGGAAAGTAAATGTACATTTGTTACAAGCTAAAGTCTCAGAATATGAGATAATAGTTGCAAATGGGATTATAGAAACTGTACATTTTCTACTGATGTGTAATCACAGTTAGATTTGAGATTGGAAATAATGAATTTAGCTCTGACGTTCTGCATCAGAAATTCACGGCAAACCAACAATTTATGCAACTAACATATCATTTCCATTTGTGATAATGTTTAAACATTGACACTGACAGCAAAGGATTGACATTTTGCTTTTTGGCAGAAAGTTATTTCAGAAGGCTGTGTCATATACAGTAAATATAAAACTACAACCAGCAGTCAGTTAGCTTAGCTTAGCACAAAGACTTATAACAGGGGGAAACAGCTAGCCTATCTCTGTCCAAAGGTAACAAAATGGAGCTCTAAAGCTCACTAATAAACACGTTACACTTGTTAGTTTAATCTCAAAAAAATCTGACCATTTTTTCGGGAGTTCACCTGAGCAGTTACTAGGCAAGCAGAAGAGACTCTACAAACTTTATGTGCCTGGGCAAACCAATAATCAAAATGTATTTTTTGTTCTTTCAGAGAAAATGAGATGCTTTTTGGTTTTTGAACAGATTACAAAAATAGACAGATATGTCAGTGGTATCAATCAAGAAAGCGTAATCCATATATTTCACAAAATGTTAATCTATTCCTTTAAGGTTTCAAAAAAGGAAATTGATGTTAACTGGAATACATCACTGGATTCAATCAAAGTAAATTACATCAAAGTGAATCTAATGCTTTACCTGGTTTCTCTGAGAAAATGTTCTATATTTCCTTTATTTTTTGACCTACATCTTACTCTGATCTGTTCAATGGGTCATAATTGATATGTGAAACACCACAATTGAACCATGGATGGACACTTAACAACCACACAGAGTGGGTCAAAAAAAAGAAGAAGAAAACAACATCCAGTGCACTGACAGTATTACAGTAAAAGAGAGGAAAGACAAATGGGCAGAGATATCAGGTTTATAATGTCCAGTCAGCAGACAGAGAACAGTGTTGGACTGCATCAGAAAAAAAAGGTTATGCTAAGCTTCTGGCCAATCATTGAAAGGAGAAACAATGAGGTATTTTCAGTTGAAATGTGTGTGTCCAAGTGGGTGTGTGTGTCCTATCAGTCTTGTGTGGTTTTGTGCAACCAGTCAAAGAAGGTGTTCGTACGTGCATGCCTGTGGGTGTGAAGATAGCTCCATTTGTAGGTGATTGAGTTAGGATGTGTGTGTGTGTGTGTGTGTGTATGCGTCACTAAAAAAGGAGAAAGGAGAGCGGGGAGAAAGGGGAAGGTGAAAGAGAACGAGGAGGGGGGGTGGCGTAGGGAGAGAGAGAGGAATGTTTTTCATTACGTAATCTAATCTAAGTGGCTATTTTTCTTGTAGAAAACCTCTGTTGCCCTCAGTGAGACCACTGTCCTCATCTGTCTAAAAGCACTAAGTGAGTCATGCTGTGGGTCTACGCACGCACACACACACACACACACACACACACACACACACCAAGTCATAGTGAGTCAGCCAAGATCTGTTATAGACGTTCACCTCAATGATGAATAATGTAATAGGGAAAGGCATATAAACTGCTCAAATGACACGTGAACTCAGTGGACAGTAGACTGATGGACGCGCACTCAACACAAGCACACAAACACACATATAGTGACATCTTCGTAGAGCATATGGGCAGCTGGACTTATGGGCTGGGGAACAGGTGGATAGTACTTTGACACCTTGAGGTGAAGGTTTCCTTTGTGTGAAAGCAGAATATTTAACAGAACGTCTCTCGGCTGGATGGAGAAAAGTTTAATTAAAGCAAAAGTTTGACATTTTGATAAATGGGCTGAGTCACTTTCAGGCGGAGAGTTAGATGAGAAGATTGGTACCATTCTCATCTTTGTCTTTTAAATAAGGCTTCACCCTGCAGCTATAGACTAGCATAAAGACTGGAAATGGGGAAACCACTAGCCTGGCTCTGTCTGAAGGTAATCGACCTACCAGCACCCCTAAACCAATTAACATGTTATCTTGTTTCTTCATTACACAA
The DNA here is from genome assembly GCF_021292245.1 of Micropterus dolomieu. NCBI lineage: Eukaryota > Metazoa > Chordata > Actinopteri > Centrarchiformes > Centrarchidae > Micropterus > Micropterus dolomieu. The sequence continues at coordinate 15,093,124 of NC_060153.1, read as the reverse complement.
ACAGAAGCGTAAAAATTGCAAATTGTTCTTTCTAAAAGAGATACATGTTGATTAGGAAGCTTTAGAGGTGCTGGTGTATTTAGTTCTCTTTAGATAGATCTAGGCTAGCTGTTTCCCAGTTTCCAGCTGTAAGCTATTTAACAAACAGTCTTCAAGCTGGTATCAATCTTCTCATCTAGCCCTCTGCCAGAAGGTGAATACCCCTGTTTCCCTAAATGCTGAACTATTCATTTAATGTTCATTTGAACAGTATGATAAATATTTGGGTTAAGCTTTGAGGCTGCATGAGCCTCCTGAGCCTTAACATCAGTGTGCAACCAGCAAACTTTTTGTGGTGCAGCAATGTAATACTCCTTTGAGGCATCACTGCTCTCAAGCACATGGTTGTATATTATTTTTTCAACTAATAAAAGAAATCATTACCAATCATATTTTTCTTGAAAATTATAGCCTGTACTGGAAAAACAAACAGACTTGAAGTTAAAAAAAATCAATAAAAGCAATGCTTCTGCTCTAGTTTGATCAGCATCATCCTGCCATCATGTGCTGACAAAGACATAAGCATGCAGTGAGCTTGGAAATTAATCATGTGTGTAAGAAAAAAACACAATGATGCCAGTGTCCTCTTGCATATTCCTCTAGAGCAACAGAAAACACAAACAGGCAGATCAAAAGATAGCAGTAAAAACACCACAAACCCACAGGAAACCAAACAAATGCGAACATCTATATACACACTTAAACACGCAGTGCCGGCCCAGAACATAAAACAAATTAAGTGGCTTCCTGTGGCCTCTGGGTCACTGAGGGGCCCTGAAATTGAAAAAAAAGTGTTTATGTATTTAAATGTTGTTGCAGTCATTTGGTCTATGAGGGTGCTTTTTGGGTTTATGGCAATGACAGTTCCCCCAGATTGTTGATCTCTTGTAACCACTTAATTTATATCACATTGTTTTGATATAGGTAGACCTCCTTACTAAAACTGAATTACAAACCCGGCATAGCCTCAAGACCCGCAGACCCTCTCCCAAAAGCCCCACTTTGTTTTTGTGGCTTACAATTTCTTACAAATTTGGTTTGTAATATGTACCATTAATGCAAAAAAAAAAAAAAGTGAGCAATTAAATATTAGGACATTTTTGCCCTGGGAGCCCCCTTGCAGGTTAATCCAGCCTTGCTTCTTACCTGATGCAGGTCAACAAAACAGTGAGTGCATGTGACCAAATAAAGAGAAAACAAGATATTTTTTCAGTGAACAAATTAAGTGATTTCTATATTTGGGGGGGGTTACTATAAATAATCAAGATGTGAAAGGTGGGTTTGGGGGGCTGTGAAAAGAACAGCTTTCACAAAGAGAAGCAGAAAGTGAAAGGGAATATTATAAAGATGAGTTGAAATGATCACTTCCAATAGGAACAACACTGTTCACAACATGTAGGCTACAGAACAGGCTGAAGTCTTTGCTGATATCAGATATTTAATCTAATAATTGTTGCTGTGTAGGAAGTGTGGGAGGTTGAAAATGTATGGTCTGGTTTTTCGACTCCAAGTAGAATGTAAAGTTGATTAAATCTGGGGAGAGACCACTAAGATAATGTTGATTAGAGCTGAAACGTTGAGGCTGTGAAGCGCATCAAGGACTGAATGGGCTTCTGCAGGGAAACTCCTGCCAAGTGAGAGATGTCATCATCACAGCAGACCACGAAGTGTACGAAGAGGCTGTCACAATAATACTACTGCAGTGATGTTTGTAATAAACATTTTTATCATCTTCTTATTGAGAGAGACAGAACAGTCATTGCTTTGTAGCCTATTTGTATATCAGCCAGTCACTTTATTGGAGACTTGCTTTACATTATGTTTCTCGCAATGACTGTGTAAGAAATGGTGACGTTGGCTTGGAAAGATCCGTGTTTTTATTCCGGTAATAACCGACGCATCACTTTGCCCAGCCTCCAGCCAATGCGGGACAGCAAGGAGTGGCAGGAATCCAGAGCAAGGAGGAGAGGCGCTGCACTGTGTCTTTAAACACCAGTCAAGTCCGTTAGGGCAGGTCGCAGCCTACCGGATCATTTGTCCGCTCGCGGTGGAGGGACCTGTTTTGATAGGAGCTGGTGTTTTCTTTAAGCTCAGGATGGTTATTCCTGCACTTGAAACGCATGGAGTAGAGTGAACAGCTCGAAAACCGCCTGATCATGAGATTCCACTGGGTTGTTTTTGCCTCACATTTTATTTCGCTGCCACTAACAGGTGAGAAAACTATTTAAAAATTAGAGAAATCATTAAAATGTTGCTTTAATTATTGCTTTGGCGCTTCAGTGTCTCAACAATGACGGTGACCTTAATTTATCTCTTTAACTTAACTCGCACTATTCATTACTATATTTTAATGCTATAGGCCTATTCCTGGGGACGTGAGCAGGCGATGCCTTTAATAAAGTGTACATATAGCCCTATGCGTGTAGAACCGGTGATATTAGCCAACAACAAAAATCTTGACCGTCCCACTATTTATGATGTTTCGCCCAAAACTGCCGTGTATCGTATCATTGCTTATGTTTTGTGCTACTTACATGTTTCTGTCACTGAACAGCGTATAATACATGGTCCCCACCTTGTTTCTGGAAACGTGGTTTACGTTTACATAAAGTGGTGTTTAAGGGTTCAGTCTGATCAACCTGTCATTTCTGCAGATCACATCATTTACATGCTGTGTGTCAACCATATTACGTACAGGAGATACCTCTCCCGACAGGCAACAGGTTCGTGTGTGTGTGTGTGTGTGTGTGTGTGTGTGTGTGTGTGTGTGTGTGTGTGTGTGTGTGCGTGTGTGACATGTTCTTATATCCAGGTGGGGACTGAAACCAGTACACCAAACTCGTGTCACCACGAGTAGAGACTGCTTTTTGAGGGTTAAGACATGGTTTTGAGGGTTAAGGTTAGGGGTAAGAGACTGGAGAATGCATTGTGTGTGTGTGTGTGTGTGTGTGTGTGTGTGCGCGCCCCTCGCATGTGTGTCTGTTTCGACCACTGTTTGAGGACAATTAATAATTTATCCCACCGAAATAAAAGGGATTAGGTTGTGCACCTTAGCATGGCAGTAGAAGGAACAAAGAAACTACATCTTTTAACACAAGCACACCCAGCAGCACTTTGAGATCTAGCTGTGATGATAACTTTGTGTTTAGTCATACAACAGCCTCAGGTTTAGTGCAACACCTTTTGCTTGCTCAAATAACAGGGCAGCAACTGCAAAGCACCAAATTCTTATGCACAAGAGATAGCAGCTATAAAACATGCACCTACACCCAGCAAAAACACAGATATTGATGTTTTAGAAGGGGAGCCTATTTGCATGCCTCTCCTTCTTCCTTTCCCAGCCAGGCCTGAAGGCACAACAGTCACATGAAAATCTTGTTCTTGAAATCATGTGGGAATCTGCGCAGAGAAAAAAGAAAGAAGTAGGGGTTGTAGTTTAGTTTACTCATCTTAAGGGTATGGATTTAAGGCCCTTAATGCATGATTACTCAGCGGCTAAACAGCTCATAATTATTGATTGATCAATTGAGCCTTGGTGGTTTGATAGCACTCTATCTTAAGGGGCTCTGTTCCAATCGTAACATCCTATTTAACCATTACATTAAGGCTCTATTATATTGTATTCTATACAGCTAAAATGATTAGTCGATAAATCGATTTGTTGATGAAAAATAATAAGTCAGTTAAGTCATTTTTCAAGCAAAAATACCCGATTTTGTTACAGCTTTTCTTTGTCTTATGTGCTAATACCTTTAGAGTGTTGGTCGGCCAATAGAAAAAGGAATTTCATTATTGACCGAACAATTAATGGATTAATCAACAAAATTATCTGAATACTAATCAGTGATGAAAATAACCTTCAGTTGCGGCACTACCACTGTGCTTTTTGCTCAGCGTCAACAGTAGTGTTACTGAAAGCAGCCGGTTTCCTTCTGGGCTGGATCTTGGCCCAAACTGAACCTGTCACAGCCTTCAAAAATAGCATCCAGGTCCACCATAAGTCAACCATGTTGTATGTCTTCTGTTCCAGTGTGGTGTGAGCCAGTCATCTCCCCCAGCGGGCCTCACATAGTAGTTCCCCAGAGGGGGAAGCTGGAGCTGCGTTGCCATGACAATGCCACGACGTCTGGCACCCCGCCCAGGTTGAGGTGGCAGACGGAGAGGCCTCGCAGGCTGGAGGGAGAGGTGGAGGAGGGCGGAGCGGCTTATGTCAAGGTGTCAGCAGTGCAGCCCTACCACATGGGGCGTTATGTGTGTGTCAACAACAGCACACTGGAACACAGCTCCATCTATGTATATGTGAAAGGTGGGTGTTTAAGGTGGTGGTGGTGGTGGGGCATGTGATTGCAGATTGTCCATCTAATAACATCCACATCACCCTCTCTCTTCCCACAGACCCGCAGAATGCCTTCCAGCGCACCATGGTGAACGTCATCCTGGTGCGTGCAAGTGAGAACTGCACCATCCCCTGTCTTGTGACCGACCCCGGGGTCACCCTCCTGGCTTTGGAGACCTGCAATGGACAACCTTTGCCCTCTGGTATGAGTTACCACAGCAACCTTCAGCGAGGCATCGACATCATCAACGTGAAAAAGGAATATGAGGGCTGTTACGTATGTGTGGGACGGCTTGGTGAAGTCAAAGTGGTGTCGAGCCAGTACACTGTGGATGTACGACTTGGTGAGTGAGAGAGATGATGGACAAAGGCAATTAATATTCTTGTTTCTGAAAAATTTCAATTCATGTTGATAAAAGGGTTTCATACCAGTGTTTAATTGCTCTGCATGTGTCATAGCTTCACTAGATTTGTTATTGTGATAATTAAGCTAAAAGGGTGAAAAGAGGGATAGAGTGGAAGGCAGTCTGGGAGAGGCTGCTGTGATCTTTACAGAAAGTAATTGAAGTAAGAAAAGGGCAGATGTACAAAGTCAGAGAAAAAGTCACTAGCTAGTAAAAGGCATAGTTAAGCTATCCATCTTGTAGCCTATATTTCCAGCCTAAAAACTAGTCAGTGGAAGGTAAAGCCAAAGCATTTGCGTTTGCTAATGCCTTGGGGAGCCACAATGACAAAGGAAACAGTGAAGGAAGCACATAGCAAGTTGCCAATACCCATAACATCAGGGCTGCTTGTTTCAAGCAATAAAGCTAGGTCAGGGCAATGCGAGGAAAAAGTAGCCTATCCAGAAGATACATCATCATATGAAAATCATACATGAAGTTGGCTTCTTGATCCCACAGGATAATAATAAGTCTAAATCTGGCATTCTCAAATATTTGTGTAAAAGACTAGTTGCTTTGTAGTAATGACTTGTGATTGCCAGACAAATGATATGCAGACATACGTAAACAAGAACAAGAGTCTACAGTCATGCTAGCGACAATGTGAGGCTGTGTGGTGGTGCTTTAAGCTAAATACTACTGTTGGCATGCTAACTTGCTGAGGGTAGTTTGCTAAACACAAAGTAGAGCTGAGTTTGATGGCAGTGTTGTTAGATTTGCAGGGGTTTGATCACAAACAAAGTATTGGACAACTTGAAATTGATTCATACACTGGGGAGCATCAATATCTCTACAAAACTTCATGACAATCATTGTAATAGTTGTTGAGGTACTTCAGTCTGGACTATAGTGGCGGGCTAGCATGAAAAAAACACTTCCTACATTGCAGATGTGTTTTGGCAAAAGAAATGTAACTTACTTTTTCTTATGAGCTATACTGAAATAACACTGTAAGCATTTTAAGTGTACATCAGTGTCTCCGCACTGCATCAGCATTTTCAGTCTGGTCTGCAATGGAAAGAAGTCTAAACAGAGACAAGCTGGGAGGAGCTGGGGCGTTGTGTCCTTTTGACTGATGGTGAGAGGGAGTGAGAAAAGGGAGTGAGAAAAGAGACTGGGGGGGAGGGTGGGGGGGAGCAAAAGGATTAGAGCCCCATACTCAATAAAGCTTTACGCTGTAACGGTGCATGAAGGCCATGTTTGGGGTAAATAGATTTACCGCAGTCTTTGTCAAACACAGCCAATGAAGTGACGTCAGCATGCATTTAATGTCGAGAATGTTCAAGTGTGTGTATGCAAATACTGTACTGTGCTGTACGTGCAACTGAACAAACAGGAGTCACACACCCTTACTGTTTTTTATGACAGAATACACATAAGGTATTGGTCATGTTTACATTTTAGTATCAAAACAGTCATATTTAGTTTTCGAGGAGCACTGTTGTTAACATGCATATAGATTGATGATGATTTAGACATTTTGCACACACTCAAATCCAGAGTGATTTACAAAGTTGTATATCATGCAATAGAATCATTTCAGACTCATAAATAACATGCAACCAGTAGTGGGCTGGCCAGGACCTCCATCCATCCATCCATCCATCCATCCATCCATCGTCAACCGCTTATCCTGTGTACAAGGTCGCGAGGCTGGCCAGGACCTAAGTGATCCAAATGTCCTTGTGACTCTTATTTAACAGCAAATGCAATGGGAGTGAAGAGCAAGGTTTGTTGTGCCTGTGTAGACAAGCTGATCAGTTATATCAGTTGTGATAATGTTGCTTTTGTATCTCTTGATCCAGTGCCAGATGTGCCTCCAGTGGTCACGCTTTCCCAGAAAAACACAGTCATTCTGAGGAAAGGAGAGCAGTTTGAGATTACCTGCAGCTCCACCAATGTCAACCCGGACTTCAGTCTCAAGTGGGATTTCCCTTCAACAGCGGTGAGATTGATGTAGGGATTGACTGGCAGGACAGGCTGCTTCTGTCTCTATGTCTGGGTGACTGACTGTCAAGTGTGAAACCTTCTGTGTTTCTATCTGGCTTTTTTTTTAAATGGGAATTTACCCATACCAATGCAAGAAACTGACAAATATTTAGACTGAAGTTAGATTGTGAAGTTTGGTCATATCCTGAGTGTCCTTAGGGAGTTTAATCAAATGAAGAGTAGTTTTCATTTGTTAAGACAGCTGTTTAAGAACTTGAAAAACTGAACTATGAACATGATATCTTGAAAACAACGTTACACCTGTTGATATTGCGCTACTCACCTTGTCCCTGATGCACTGCAGGATCCTGGTAAATCACACACCTCACACATCCTGTCCGGTTCCCGTGGTTATCAACGGGCCACAACACTCTTGATCAAAGCTGTTAACCAGTCAGACTCGGGAATCTACCGCTGCCACGTCCACAACGAGAGAGGCACCAGTTCCACAGCGCTGCAGCTGGATGTCCGTGGTGAGTGTTGATGATGGGGTTATAAGTTTTCATGCATGAATGGGTGCACATGGGCAGTCAGTGTAGCAGATTGTACAGATACACCCAACGGCACAAGTATTCACTCCTAAAACGATTATGCAAATTAGTGTGTGGAGGCCTCAAGGAAACAGCTATTATTATTCAAATTTATTATATACTGGTAAGAAAGTCTGAAATCAAAGCTAGTCTAGACACAAGATGGCCTCAAAAAGGTGCAGCAAAAGAGAAGAATGTTCCAAAAGTCACAAAGATTTGCCAGTCAAACATTTGGAGTGAATACAAACTGTTTCGTCACTAGGAGAGATCACTCACCAGTTTTGAATAGTGCTGTTTACAGTTTGTTTATCAAGATCCCCATTAGCTTCTGCATTGCAGCAGCAATTCATCCTGGGGTCCACACAGTTTACATGGTGACAAAAAGTACGCATTCACATTATTCGTCACAATACATTAAACATAACACACCATAATGCATGCCTACTGTAAATAAAACAGTAACAATTGACACAATTTAAATAACACAAAGAATACTGGCGGGCTCCGACTGAATCTATCATGAACTAACAAATAAATATAACCATTTAACACAGAATACACATGCCACCGCCTAGGTGCCCTTAAGCAACACCCTTAACATGATTAACTAGAGCCGCCCAGTGGACAACCAGATCAGACTGTGGTTGAACTGGGCAGCATCCAGGTGTGAATATGTCTATTGTGTGAGTGTGAACAGGGCGTACAAACTGGCTCTCAGTGAAACTACCCTGAATAAATAATGGTATTATATATCTCGGGTACACTTTTTGATCATTTTCTGGCTTCTTCCCAAAACTTTTACGGAACTATTTTGTTGCTCTTACCTGTTTAAATACCTGCTAATGGTTGGGATAAGGCTCAGGCACATTTTCATAAGGCAAAATTTATAAAATAACTAACTTAAATATTTAGACAAGGCACTTAAACATCAGTAAATACATTACATACATACAAATTTGTTTATGTTAATGCAGACATTGAATATTTATGAATAGACTAATGACACATTTACACTATATGCAGTATAGCTCTTGCTTTTATGGGACACTCATGCTTAGGTGGACTATAGTGTAAAGTATAAAGGGGGACTTTTTCTTTAACTATGTATATTTCTGTTGTCTTTCAGAACAGGGGTTCATAACCATGTTAGGGAGCCTGGGTCCAGTCCATGCTGATGTTAAAGAGGGGGAGAGCCTGAGCCTCAGAGTAGAATTTGATGCCTATCCTGCACCCAGCCCCCTGTCCTGGTCTTACAACGGCAAACAGCTCCTCAACACCACAGAGCACGTTATCACTATCCACCGCCACAAATACAGGTAGAGTGAGTTTGTAGTATATCAACTGCATGGACACATGTATATGCATGCACAGACTTTGTAATGTACTGTATGTTTGTTTAATCAGATACATCAGTGAGCTCAGACTAGTGAGGGTTCTCAGCTCGGAGGGCGGGGTCTATAAGTTCTCAGCCAGTCACGAGGACGCATCTGTCGATCATTCATTCCACGTGTATGTCAGCAGTAAGTAGCTCTCACAGTTCTGCTCTTGAGTTCCCCAGGTGATTGTTAACATTGAAATAAACACATAAGCACTTTATGATCTGCATGTTTTAATATTTTAAATATGTGTCTCTCTTTTGTATCAATCTGTCCACCTTTTTCTGTCCAAGGTAAGCCAGTTATCCTTGCCCAGGAGGGGCCCGTTGATGGACAGGTGCGGTGCATTGCTGCTGGTTACCCAGTCCCTAAAATCAGCTGGTACTTCTGTAAGCTCCCCCACACGAGGTATGCCTCAAATATACTGCACTTGATTCTTTATTTGCTTAATGAGATTGCATACATCAGAATAAGACTGGAAAGGTGATGATACGCAGCTACTGTATTGTCACAAGATGGATGTGAACCTTTGATATCTTTCAACATTTTATCTCGCTGTTCCACCAGCAAATTGATGAGTACAGAAGCTGAGAATGGCTGTGATTGCAATAAATTTATCAGGATCACAAGTTAATTATCTTGCAATAGCAGGATAATTATCTCATTAACCTGGGATCGTTTTCTTGAGATAACAGCATTCCCTGTTACAACCTTTTCAAGAAAAGGTATAAACGACATAATTAACTTGTGATCTCGAGATAACAGATAAAATAAGGTTATTGCAACCGCAGCAATGCTTGGCTGTCATTTAAATTAGCTATCACATTGTCTGATCAATTCAATAAAGATAGATTAATCGGACAGTATTTATGGAGGTCAGTGATAGAGAAAAACATTGACCCCCAAGAAGCATCTCCCTTGAGCTTCTGGCTCATGAAGATAAGCATAACAGGACAGGTTCCCCCGGAGTCCAGAGACAGAATGACAAGATTGCAATCATATTTTAAGAACAGCATCCAAGGACTCAATGTGAGAAATGTGGATAGAAAGATCATGGTGACACCAGAATTTGTGAAAGAAAAGAACTGAAAAGATAAGACTGGGAAGAAATAGGTGAAGTTTACCAATCGAGAAAAAAAAAATCTTTGTTATTGAACCTTTGCCAGCATTTTTTAATATTATCAGTTGCAACAAAAGTCAAGAAATAAAAATATATTGTAGTGGAGCCGCTGTTGCTGAAGTATAAATGCAAAAACTTGCTCTGATGTACAACTGAGAGAGGAAAATGTGACCTTACGCAACTTTCTAATCTCTCGACAGGTGCTCACACCTGCCCAATGCCACCCAATGGGAGACTCCGGAGGTTGCCATGTTGACAGAGTCTACCTTTGGTAAGAGTGAGGTGGAGAGTCGTCTGAATGTGAGCAAGGAGCATGCACACTATCACACCCTGGAGTGTGTGGCGAGTACGGAGGGAGAAGAGGCCTACACACTGTTCTCCATCAGTGGTACGACACACACACGCGTATTAGTACACACACACAGACACACAAATCGACCGTGTGTCTGCCGAGGCCAGGTGTGTGGTTACTGGGTGCAGATTGAAAAAGATTAGTGCATGCTGACTATGCAGGCTGGGATTATATATGGTATAGACTCACTAATCCGTGTCACACAAACAAACACCACTGCTGCAGCTGTCAGTCTTAGCGCTGCAGGAAGAGGGCGTGACTGTGTGTCTAAGTGTGTAACTGCCGGTGAAATGTTGTGTATACGTCAATGCTCCATGTAATTTCTGATGGTGTGTGTTTCCTCTCAGAACGCCTCGTCCCCCATAAACTCTTCACTCCCCTTCTAAGTGGCATGGTGGCCACTGGCATCATACTCAGCCTCATTCTAGTGGTGCTGCTCTATAAATACATGCAGGTAAGATGGGAAATAAATCACACAGTGCAATATCATTAATGCAATGAAGAAATATTATTTCATCTGAGTGAAAGGGGGATAATATATCTTCATCTTCTTCTTCTAAATCTCTCATAAATCGCATAAATCAATGGCCGTAAAACCCATTACTTAGTTTCAGAATGCATTTAAAAATTTGTAGATGTCAATGTTGAATGAAGTTCATCTACCACCACTGATATGAAGTTTGCATCGCAGAAAAATAAATTGCTGCAATAGTTTCTGGCAGTGGGCCCATTCTCATTTACTAATGACTCATGTCTCCATCTTGATTCTGGTTAAAGTTAGAAGCTTCTTTCTGAGATCAGACTTGTTTTTGGTTTTTTGATGCATTTGGTAACGATATTCAATAGATAAGAGTGAAAGTATGTCCTTTTAATCAATATGAATGTGTCCTAATGAATTTGAAAAGGATCAATCAGCTATTCAGAGTGCAGACATGCCGTAGTTAAAGGCTTTTTTGACACTCCGATCACGCCTCGAGCCATTAATGTACCCCCACAGCATGATGCTCTCATTGCCCTCGGATGAGTCAGACTCCTTGAGAACTAGTTTATGAATTCGCAGAGGGATCATCAGGGGAAAGTCTAGACACAGACTGACTACTAAAGTGCACGGAGTAATCAAAAATTGAATAGAAGATTGATGAGAAAACATTTAGTCACACATAAACAATATCAGGAAGCTGATCTATCATCACTTTCTCTGTATAAATCCCTCTTTTCTCTCCAAACTTTAACAGAAACCAAAGTTCCAAATCCAGTGGAAGGTCATTGAGAGTATCCACGGCAACAACTACATATATATTGACCCCACCCAGCTTCCATATGACTCCAAATGGGAGTTTCCTCGACAGAAACTACGCTTCGGTATGACAACATGCATTTTTGTATAGCTATATGCAGCATGTCTAAGAAAGCACATCTGCAGACATGTTAGACAGATTGGTTATTATTGTGTTTATTTTAAAGTCTCCCTAAACTAGAAAATGTGTTTTTCTTATTGTTATGTCGAGCTTGACTGTGCAGAATGATGCACAAGTAGCGTTTGACACTAGTTTTCACGTTCACCTGTGAAAGAGGATAAGTTCCTCTGTGATAGTTTATAAAACGTTTTGTGGAAAAAAACATGAGAGAGATAATATTCAAAGCAGAGTATTTTTTAATGGCTTACAACATGTCTGGTGGTGATCTTAGATTAATCATAAAATCCTAAAGGTTTGTTTGTGTGTATGTGTGTTTGTTCCCACAGGTAAAACCCTGGGCTCTGGGGCTTTTGGGAAGGTAGTGAGGGCCACAGCATACGGACTCTGCTCTGCCGATACTGTTACAATTGTCGCTGTTAAGATGCTCAAACGTAAGTGTGTGTTGTTCTGCTTTTATCTCAGTGGCTATGTCCAAAACCACTCCTTGTTCTCTCATTCCTTACTACAGGAACTAAATGTAGTCGCTGGTTCCTCCAGTCCAAACACAGATTAAGTTTCTGACTTCCTTAAAAGGTTCCTGGTCACACACAAGTCATCATCTTTTCGTGTCATAGCAACGGTATCATTTTCACTGGGGATGGTGGTGGGTCGCACTTTTACAGTTTCTGTTTGATTAATTCACTAAAAGACCACTGAACCACAAAGTCCTCTCACTGTCTAACCTGTAGTACAGATGAGCGAAGCTCTGTTGATCTAAATGTTAAAATGCTCCCCTGAGTCGCGTTTACTTATTACCATGTACAGGTACCCATATATTTAAGCTTTACAAGCAGTAGCAAGAGAGATTTGTTTAACCCTGGATACTCCCTCTCAGGCAACATAACCTGCCCTACCTTCTGACGGCTGTATGCAGCTTATGAGGACTGCAGGCACTACTCAGGGCTGAAAAACAACCCCTGCCCCCAACTCTTCTGCATTTTTGGTTAAAAAAAATAATTCCCCTAAAAAGACTCTAGAACTGATCATTATAAATAGATAATACGGAAAAAGAAAGTGCTTTTTGAAGTAGACATAGAAATAAATCATTGTTTAGTTCATTGCTGCCATTGGGAATGCTGGAATTGTGGTTTAACATTGTCTAGCAATATTTATCCAAAGGGTAAAAAGTAAATTATAGGTATTTATTGTATTAGTGCATTATATTGCAGAAATGTATGTGCTTTTTCTTGGTAGGCTGACATAACAATCGATTTGTTAATAATTTAATATTTGCTGGATGATATACATTTATATGTATAATTTATTTATTACTTGCATACATTTCATACTCACACAAAATGGTGGACAGCAAACTCAGTGCACTATACAGTACATAGGGGGTGATTTTGGACACAGGCTGCTTGTGCATGATGTAGCCATATATGAGACACTGTTAATAATATAAATGTCCTGATGATTCCATCGCAGCCAATGCTCATTCTACGGAGAAGGAGGCGCTGATGTCGGAGCTGAAGGTTCTCAGCTACCTTGGAAACCACGTGAACATTGTTAACCTGCTGGGGGCCTGCACTGTCGGAGGTGAGAAGAGCAGCTTTAACATAGTTGGAAAGTTTAATGTAATCCTCTTGCGTTTGCACGTGCTTATTACATGTTTATTGACTTGCTGTGTTTTATGGTAATAGGTATTGTTTGGAGAGGTTGTGTGGAAAGTGCAGACATGTGTTGATGTGCTGACATGCTGCTGTGCCCCGCAAATATTGGCGTCTTATTAAAAATCAGATATTGGACAGTCAGTACCCCCCAGCTCCAAGATATGAAAACGTGATGCAGTTTGACTTGTCACAAATTTACTGCGCAGTCGATCAATAATATCTACCTGTCTTGGCTCTCAACATTGACTATAATGCTGCATTTTGAATTCCACGCGAGTGTGCATGAGTATGTTATTAACACTGGACAGATTTTCTTATACTCTATTGTTGGGCGTGAAAAATCCTAATTTAAAGATATTTACACACATTTCCTCGATATGTTTCAACACAATATTATTGATATCAGCTTTTAAACACACACATTGTTCAAACCTGTCTTAATGCACTTCACGTGCCCTGCCTTGTGTCAGTCAAATGAAAAAAATCAACATGACTGAGGCAGCTTTGCAAACCCCATCTTCTTCTGCCTCATTATTAGAGCTTTGCCCTTTCTGTTTCTTTTTCATTGTTACATGCTGTCATATGGTTTAAAAGCCAGTGAGCGAGGTTGTCTTTTTATCTCTTGCATCTTGCCAGGCCCAATTTTGGTGATCACAGAGTACTGTTGCTATGGCGACCTCCTAAACTTCCTGCGCAGAAAAAGAGTGTCCTTCCTAAACTCCCAAGTTGGTGATGGTTACTATCGCAACATCTCGAACCAGACAGAGCCTACCAGGTGTGTATGTGTGCGTATTTAAATTGTGATTGTAATTGCAAAATGGTTACCCTGTCAACATTTAATGCTTATATATATATGTGTGTGTGTGTGTGTGTGTGTGTGACTGCAGCAGGGAGGCGACTGGTACAGGATATATGCCCATGCGTCCCTCTGAGAAAGAAAGGTCTTCCCAGTCAGGTAAGAAGTCTCTCACTCTTCTCTTATGATATCTTAACAGCACACTGAGGACCTTACCTTCTGCAGGAAAGTCTGTGTAAACCCCTGGTTTCGTTCACTAAATGTAATCTTTACCCAGATGAAATAGACGAGCTGTCTCTGGACGCTGAAGATCTCCTCAGCTTTTCCTATCAGGTGGCCAAAGGAATGGAGTACATCACTTCCAAGAATGTAAGTTTATTAGAGACTGTGTGCTTTATTTATAGAATAGTAACAGACGAGATTTAAAAGTGCTGCCGCTAGTTTATAAATCACGTTATGGCTCAGGGCCAATGTGATGTGCATTGCTGTCGGCTAATGGTGCCTATACAGTCAGGACTGAACATAGTGAAGCTGCATTTACTGTACATTAGATAAGATCCAACTTAGACTTTAAATTTAAATTAAACCCAGATTAGGTTTCTCTTACTGCACTTTTGTTGCTTTTATTCAATTAGGCACTATTTATGCATTTCTGTCTAGACTGTCATTCCTTTGACTATTATTCTTTTTTTTTGTTTAATTGATTTGCAAAATATAAAGATTTAATGTCTTTTGTGTTTGTTCATTGGTATGTGCGTGCTGTGTGTCAGTCATTCACAGCAGAAACAGGTTACAAATGTCAGTGCTTATTTCCATGTTTGCTTGTGCGTGTGTGTGTGTGTGTTTAGTGTATCCACAGGGATCTTGCAGCTAGAAACATTCTGCTGACTCACGGCAGGGTGGCAAAGATCTGTGACTTTGGGTTGGCACGAGACATCACCACTGACGCCAGCTATGTGCTCCGGGGCAATGTGAGTCTGTCACTTATTCTCTCTGACCCCTCATCCTTCCTTGCGTCCTTTCTTCTCTCATTTAAGCTGCTACACAGTCCCATGACAAATTTCCTGAAGCTCGTGCTGACATCATTTATTTGCTTGTTTTGTCCATTCAACGCTCCAAAAGCTGAAGATAACAAGTTTATAATCATATACTGTAAGACGAAAAAGCAGCAGAATTTAGTACCTGGAAGAAAATGTAAAGTTAATGTAATGTTTGACATTTTTGCTTTGAAAAAGAATAATATTCAGTAGCACATATGAAAGAAAGGAATTAATTGAAAAGTGGGGCTGCTATAAGCTATACTCTTTTAGAGGACATTTGTTTTTAAGCAACACTGCTCTTGTTATCATGGCTGTCCCTCCTGCAGGCTCGTCTGCCAGTCAAGTGGATGTCTCCCGAGAGCATTTTCGACTGTGTCTACACCTTTGAGAGTGACGTGTGGTCCTACGGCATTCTGCTCTGGGAAATCTTCTCTCTGGGTAACATTTCCAGTTAGAGCTTTGTTGCTGCATCTGTGTCCTAATGTCTGAGCCATTATTATCAACCATTTGAGCTGACTGGGGCCTTATTAGAGAATCTGATGATGCTCCCAAGCAGCAGCATCACTTAGTGGGGTGACTCATGCAAAGTCAATATTGATTGTGATGCATAATGTAGCTCCAGATACCATCATGATGTGAATCCATGGGGTTTTACATGAATGACACAAAGTTATTGAAGTGTGAACATTGTATATTTGTGTCACAGGTAATAGCCCGTACCCTGGGATGCAGGTGGGCTCTGCATTTTATAGGATGATTCAAGAGGGCCACAGGATGAGCAGACCTGAGTTCGCTCCCGTCGAGATGTAAGTGTGTAACTGTGAGAGTGTTCTTTTTTAAGGATCATAAGCACAGCTGCAACTAATTCTTTAATTTTCTAGTATAAAGTAATCTGTGAAGTATTGTTTCAATTAATCAATTAATTGTTTTGTATAAATTTAATATTGTTTTTTATATTGTAGCTATTGTTGGAAAAAAATGTAGTGTAATGTGACACAACACAAAAACATATATATATAACAGAAATTATACAGATGTTGGTGCAACAAAATGCTCAGACAACAAGACAAAAAAAAAAAAAACTGTGGTACAATATGGTTAATGTAATGAAACAGAGGTTATGAGTTGGATTTGGTAGAGAAGGAAAGTCACTAGCTGTATTTTGCCCACTTCTTTGTTTAGCTTTATACTGAACTTTAAATCTGTACTCAGTAGAAAATGTTGAAACTAACTGCAGTCTCACATCTGCAGGTACGACATGATGTTGTCCTGTTGGAACCATGACCCTCTGAAAAGGCCTTCCTTCAGGAAACTGGTGGAGAGGACTGAACTGCTGCTGTCAGAAAATACCAAGAATGTAGGTACATGGAACTATGACATTACACACGTTATTTTGTAAATATTATTTTTAGGGGTGCGCCGAATGTTCGGCCACCGAAATTAATCGACCGGAAATAGCAAAAATAGCGCCTTTGGTGTTCGGCCTAATAAGTCAAAATACCGAATAAATTTTACCGAACAATTACGTTGACATGTCGGCAGTGTGGAGGCTTTTTAAAGTGTCCGAGAAACACGCAAAAATCGCTGTTTGCAGACACTATTCTGCTGAACTGTCTCCTAGCACAACCACTCCATCTGTGGCTGACTTCTTAGAAAAGGCAACAAAACGGTCTGACCCGCTTTGAGTGTTTCTGTCACTCATGCCTGAGAAGGCGATTAAGCTAGCTGCACCTAAATTTGGAGTGCACACGTATTCAAGCCTTTATGGTAAATCCACTTAAACGGACCAGTGCGAGCTGACAGGCAGGTTAGCACCTTTATCCTGTCAGTTTCTCTCTTTACAAAGACAAGTTGCAGTATGAGAGTCCTACCTGAAGAGAGGCTGTGAAGTCTTCATGTTACGCGATACAGGAACCACATACAACATTATTTATCAAATTGGGTCGGACTTAATGAAATTAGTGCAACGATACACATGTGACATCGTCCAGTTTTCAAAATAAGTTGTCTATACAGGATGGAAATAAGGTTAATTGGATTATATTCACAGAAAGTATAAATCAAATTACATGTGTACATTAAAAGTAAATGGACACATGGTTGCAAATGTAAAAAACATGTTTTTGAGGCCAGAAGAGGCACTCCTTAGATTGATCTCATGGCCCCTTGTGGAGGCCACAGGTTGGGAACCACTGACATAGACTAAAAGTCAAGATATCTGCATTGATTTTGACCAATTTTCAATTGGCGTGTTGTTTCCCAACTTTATGGAAGTGCAATACTTAATCGACATGATTATCCTTGAATAGACTTCTTCTCACAACTACAGCAACAGCCTTGGAAAAAAGATGTAAATACCACTAGAGATATTTGGGAACATTTTATTTGTTAATAGAAGTAGGTTGCCTGGGGCGTCCTGTGAAAAGCTGTATCATCAAAACTTCCATAAACCACAACAATGTGTGTTGTTCCTCAGGTGTACCTGAGACTGACCAATGCTCCAAGTCATCCAGAGCAGCAGAGGGCGCCATCGCGGAGGCTCAGCTCAGTCTGCAGCACAACAGCCCCCACCCAGCCTTTACTGCAAAACACGGCTGATGTCTTCCTGGACTATGTCTGACATATACACACACACACAGACACACACACACACACGTATATATGCACATACACTGCTATGAAACACACAACCCGCCCAGCTCCTTGTTCATTCTCTCCTTTTACCGCACAATCTGCAAGAGCCAAATTAGCTACTAACAACACATTCACTCAAACTAACTCTCAAACGCTGGCCTTGATGCATCACACACACATAAACACACAGATACTGTATATATATGACCCTGCACAGGGCTCTCAGTATTGGCCTCTATCTAATCTCCCCATTACCGTATTGATCTCTGTGGTAGGTATTCCAGGTGCACGTCGTTTATATAAAGCAGACTCCAGCACTAACCGCCCATCAGATACAGCATCACCCATCAGCAGTAGGAGGGGGTTTGGCTCACATTCAGCCTTCAATTACATTTTAAGATGCTTTCAGGAAAACGGAGACTACAAGTAAGACTGAGGAGCAGATACATAGGGTTGTTGCTGTGATGGGTGGAGTCCACAGTTTTTGGTGTCAGATTTGTCTCTCTTTTTATAGGAATATTTTTGGAACATTTTGGGAAATACACTTTAACCTCTTTCTTGCCATGGGTTTGATGAGAAACTGATACCACCCTAATATATGTGGTTTAAGTAATAAGAAATTTAGCTTAGCACAAAGACTTTTGTGGGAATTACGTGAGGGACTATTTCTTGGCGGGATCATTGAATTACAATATTTCCTGCTGGTTGCCTGGCAGCCTTATTTAACTTATTTGCCTATTTTTCTTTCTCTTGAGAATTATTACAAGTTTTCTTGTGTTGGTATTTTGATTAATAGAACCAGAGTTGGTGTTACATTTTTCTCTCTAATTAGATTAAAAACTAGAGAAAGGATAGTCATACTTGCCAACCCTCACAGTTTTCCCGGGAGACTCGCGTTTTCTTTTAACACCAATTCCGTTTATCATTGGTTTCCTCCCAGGATCACAATTCTCCGGTATTTCTCCTGATTTATGATTTATTTTCACACCTTTTTTCTGGCTCTGTACTGCATGTATAATCCCTACAACTCTAAAAGTCCACTGTCTCCACCCAAACAACAATAAAGCGGCTGTTCCTCTTCTGTGACTGAGAGGTGGGAGAGAGAAAGTACTAAGGGGAGTGCAAAGAGAAAAAATTTGATGCCACAGATTCACACAACTTTGCGTCAGAGGAGCAAATAATTCTGTGTTCTTTACTGAGAATTAAAAGCAAGCATACATACAACATAAAAATGATGTTGCAGTATATTATTTTCATTCTTTAAAAGTCACCAGAAAGCAGGAAACAAAGTCTGTAGCTCACCTTGTTCTCGGGGAGGACCACCAGACCTGCCAGTTTCCTATTTTAAGATTTTAAGGTTGGCAAGTGTAAGTATAGTGCATGCATCCATTGTGCTGCTGCATTGTTATCTAACTTTAATAATATATAATGATAACAGGACAATACTTGTCTGGCTCCCAAGAATAAAAACACTATAGTCAAACTGTCCCCTGTGAGGACCAGACTCCAAAAAATAGTCTTGAACAACCCCACATAAAACCACAAAATGTTTTTACACTTCAGTTGTTCTACAGATTAAATAAACAATCTATTAGGTGAGCTTTAGTTAAGCTTTATTATTTGTCCTTTGGACGTAGTCAGGCCAGCTGTTTCCCTGTTTATAACCTTTTTGCTGAGATAAGCTAACTGGCTGCTTGCTCCAGCTTCATATTCGATGTACAGACACGAGAGAGATATCATTCTTCTCATCTGATTGTCGACGAGAAAGCAAGTAAAAGTCACCACATTAACAAATACTGAGAGGTCAGCAAGCCTATCTTTAAACTGGTTTAACAGGCCTTGAAAAAAGAATACGACAATAACAACTACACCATAGGTGGCATGCAAGCGACATCTGCTAATATAAAAATAAAGCCATAAGTTACAGAAATACTGATTGCAATCTGTGAATTGTAGCTTTGAAAACTGTGATTTACAAAAGACTGACTGGTGTATTGCTGTATGTATTTTAGGGTTAGCTTTAGTTTAGTCTCTTAAGCAAAGCCACTGTGTGCTCTTTTTACTTGATTTATGTCAAACATGTATGCAATGTAAATACAATAGAGATGTGCCTTTAGATTTTTTTTTTTTTTTGAAAATACAGAATGCGTTTGGTTGTGACACTGGTATTGCCGAGAGGACGGACAGAAGAGGGCTTCTGTACGCTGGTTTTGAGGATTGTGCAGTTTTGATACAGTTGGTTGAATTGTTATAATAAAGTATCTGCGATGGTAGAACCAACTGGAAAGTGTCCATTTCTTTTGTCATTTTCCTATTTCTGTGACACGACAGTCATGCTAGCAGCTCTGTGAGGGTGTACTGGTGGTGTTTTGAGCTAACATGCTTACAGTGACAATGCTAACATGCTGATGCCGCTATAAATAGTCAGGGGAGTACCAAAGGTAGTACAATTATCCTAAGAGGACACGAATGGCTGCACAAAAGCAGTTGGCAATCCACCCAATATTTGTTGAGATATTTCACTCAAACGACAAATGTCAACCTCCTGGTGGTGCTAGAGGAAAAGTCAGGGGATCACCTAAGTCAGAAGGATCTGGGAACCATGAATTTATGTACACGACTGAGATATTTCTTTGGATAAGTGAAAACTTTGACTGCTGGTGGCACTAGATGAAGTCACAGTGACTTCTCTTGAGATAATACATACTGTATTTCATGTATTTTCAGGAGTCTCAGCAGGTTCCTTGCCTATTTTATCTTTTATCCCCCCGTCTGTTGAGATTTAAGACAAGATTTGCCGATGCACATGTTGTGATTCATCCTCTTGGGGACCATGAATGGCTGTTAAAATTGTCAAGAAAATACCTCCAAGAGCCTAGTTATTGAGATCTTTCCCTAAAAAACTAAAACGTCGACCTCATGGTAGAACTAGAGGAAAAGTCAGGAGATCACCAAACTCAGTAGGAGTCATCCTCTGGGGATCATGAATGTCTGCACATTACAATCCACCTAACAGTTGTTGATATATTTTGGGCTGGATGAAAGCCGTGGACTGACATCTCTAGAGCTGCTAGCTTGGCTAATAAAAGAACAAAACACAACAGAATTGCAGCAGATGTGAGTAACGTATAATATTTGCAACTGTATTTATTTTCAAATTGACCAAGAGGGGAGAGGGGGGTTATAATAATAGCAAACATTTCGCTTCAAAATATTGATTATTACATTTGACTTTGGGGTAGATAAAGGAGCACAGTTCGATAGCAGAAGAAGGGATATACATACATACAGTACAGGTAAGCATAGCACCGTTTTACACTGAATACTGGTGTTCTTAGCTTTGTGTATGTGTACAGTATTATACTAGAACAAGGACTCTTTAGAACCAAATAGTGTAGTGGAAGAGTGATCTGTGTATCTCTGTGGAGGGCGGGGGAAGGGCTCGCTGTCTTGTCTATGGTGTCCCATTTCAAATATCCTACACCTCACATTTCAACAGCTTTCAAACTCATCTTCCAACCAGATGTCAGAAAATTACTTTTGAAATAACAAAGTTTGTAACATTCTGAGGTTCTTCTACAACACAAAGCCTGTAAATAAGATTGTGTTTCAGATTCTATATGTAGATCCTTGCAGTGAAAAACATGATTTTCTTTAACACCCCTTGTTTCCTTCATCACAAAGCCTGTAAAAGGTCCTCCATAATCAACAGTTAAAAACATCCATTTGTCTCTTTATAACACCTTTACATTCTTTGGGCTGGGTATCAGTGACACAAACAACAAACATTTCAACATTACCCTTTAGAGTGAATCCTTAAACACAAACTAGTCTATAGAGATCTATATTTGCTATGTGATGGGTGGAATACCTGGTTCAAATAGTAAGACCATCACTGTAAATGCTCTCTTCTATTCCTTCTATGTGGACAAAGTCAGGAAGAGGATTTGTCATTGTCGCACACATTGCCATCTAAGTTAAAACGTATCTAAGAGTTTTACCATTTGGGGCTGGTCTGATGTGTAGTTGTTTTGATAAGTGTTTGTTGAGCAGTCAGCCATTGTAAAACAATAAAACCGCCCATATTCTTTATAGCCTGACAGGTGACCAATGCTTTGCATTGCCTAAAACCCATTCTTTTACAGTCACATATCTGTTTCCATATGAAAATATAATGGGTTACAGCGACAGTTAACATGCATACAAACCCTCACACACAAACATGTATCCAAGCTGAGCTGTTCCACACACCGGCTTGCAGAATACTGAGCCCAACCGGAGAGGAAGTTTCTTGAATATTACAATTATTTCTTTATACTGCAACGCAAGAACTGATTGGCTATCGCCAGGGGGAAACCAATACTGACTCCCCTGAGTGATACGAGAAGTAGGATCAAGAACAGGAGACTATATTCACACAAACACATATACACCCACCCACACCCACACACAGTCTTTCCTACACAAAAGCTCCTTTGCCAACAATTACACTTCCTCCAATCCAAGGCTTTTCTGTTTGATATGGCTTACAACTGTAATAGAGGGGCTGAGCCCATTTCCATCTGTATTTAAAGTCAACTTGGGCAAAGCCCTAGTTTTAACTGCTGTTTGAGAACTGAGAGAAGAGTGAACTGAACTGCATGAGGGTTTCTGAGGCCTAACAAGAGAAAGAAGAATAAAACACTGATGATACAAAAGACCATGAGGCAGTTGGTAGAAATGCAGGTTCGCTGGTACAATGAAGTCAATGAATATTCGTCTATTCCAATCCGGATAAAAGCTATAAACGATTTCTCTATATTTCTACTCCATCATATCTGCCACTGCACAAAAACAACATCATTTTAGTCTCTTTGGAGACTTCTCCCGCCATATTATTTTGATAAGGAAACAAGGAAGGCAAATTTGAATGAGGCAACTGCGTCCTTTTAGGACACTTCCTCCTCTGGTCTTCGCAGCACCACTGTCTAATCCTCCCGGGTCTGGTTCCAGACTGAGGCAGAAGCAAAAAAACTTTCCACATTCCTGAGAATACAAGTACCATCCAGCAACTTCAAACCCTTGCTAAGTCAATTATTGTAAGACACAAGGGGCGACAAGCACACATACACACACATACACACCAACCACACACAGACACTCTCATGCCCAATCATGCACACAAAAGATTGTATTCCCCCCCCAAAAAAACACACACTAACTCACAGAATCACACCACAGGTTACAAATAACTAGGTCTCGACAGTGATTTACTGTACACAACCACATCAAGTGCTAAAGTTTCAGGAGGTTGACGATATACTGTTTGTTACGTATAGGGCTCTCTGACTGTTAAAAAATAATCCCTACTATATACACACGCATTAAATTTATTAGAGGGTAATATCTTGTTGGAAAATATATCTACACCTTTGAATAGTCTGCTTGAAATAAAAGCAACATAATTTACCATTATTGGCACTTGGAATCACTAAACCCGTGTTATAATTCAGTTAAACTGTAATCTAGTTTCTTGCCAAACATAATTTGTACTTACAAAGTTAAAAGGAGCCTTTTTTGTCTCAGAGACACAGTGTTTAAAAACACAACTTTCACAAAAAATAAAAATAAAAAATAACCCAAGCCCAACCAATTTCAACAAACCGAAAGAAATTTAAAACCTTGTCCTGGACTTTCTTTTTTTTTTTTCTTAGAGAAGGGGGGTGGTGGTGGTGGTAGAGAGGTTTCTGAGAGAGCACGTCATTGCTCTGTCTTTGACCAGAAAACACTTGAACAAAGTAAAAATTTTCAAAAGCGACTAATAAAAGCTTACACAGTTATTTTTTCCATGCAATCATATAAAATACTACATTTCTGTTTCCTGTTAGGCTATATTGGATATTTACAAGTTTTGTTTTTATCATACAGTAAATCTGTACAAGGTCATTCCACTTTGACACACCTTCAAAATAAAAGTCGTTACAGTGGCGATAAGATGTTTGCTGGATTTTTTTCAGGTTGCTGCACCCCCCTCACAATGCCGCCTCCGGTGAGGGAAAGGGGAGTTTTAATCCATCCTGTTGTCATGGTGACAATCCTTAGCGAGTTCTTTGCAGACTCACAGGCTTTCCTCTTTCCTATGATCATTTCTTTCAGATGGAGGAAGGGAGGGCAACGATTTTGGGAAAAATGGAAGTTTGTGACAGCCACACGACCGAAACAAATGTATGCAGCAATCCCCAGCTTTACTAACTGAACACATTTCCCTGCAGGCTTTACTGTGGCTGGCTGCTGACACTGTCAGTCCTGTGCGATGACAGGGCTTTCTGCTGTTTCTGGGGCTGTGGTTTCAGCTGCTGCTGGTGCCTCTGATGGTGAGATTGTTGCTGCTGCTGCTGCCGCTGTTGTTGTTGTTGTTGTTGTTGTTGTTGTTGTTGCTGCGGCTGCTGCTGTTGGTGCGTTGCCTGTGTGAAGGTGCCCTGTTGTTGGAGTGGGAAAGCTGCCTGCAGAATCAGCTGGGTAGACTGGTTACTGTGGAGAAGACGAGTGCCCTGGTAGGAAAACAGTGCAATAATATTAGAATATGAAGTAGTTTGTACTATTTAGATATGTTTACATTTTCATTCTAACTTAAAGTCAACAAAATGTATCTTTCTCTTCTCACACACTCATAGATACTTAAAATTATTAGATTCTGTAAACAGTAGTTTTATTATTTCAGTTTTATTATTTTATAATGCTAACTGCAGGTAAAAGACAACACGTGGTTATCTTGTCAGGATGTCTACTTAAATATTTTTGCTGCCCTCTACTGATACCTGTAGGAATTGCTGTTGTTGCTGCTGCCCCTGCTGGCCGCTCTGAGCCACTACAGTGGTCTGATTTTGGCCATCGGGCTGACCTTGGGGCGCTTGGGCTGGTTGCAGAGTCAGGGTCTGGGTTTGCCCACCCTGCTGAAATGGCACATGAGTTAACAGAGAACAACACAGGGATGTAGTCATGTAAGTGAATCATATAAGAAATGATGTTTTCTTTGGAAAATTGCAGGCCATTTACTGCATATAGAGAGATCCGTCTATATTGGCAACACCTGTACAAACCCTTAAGGTCTCTCTCAATGGATTCTTTAAGGAACCAACTTGTCAAGTGTTTTTTGGACTGGCAAGACAAATAAAAGGGATGGAGTCTATTGTAGACGTCAAAATAAAAACAACACGGCGCCTGTTTTTTTTTTGACAAATCATATACTAGTCCTCTTAGTTGTTTGAGTCATCTCTTTGACTTTAATCTCTTGTGTGCTGCTTTCAGACTTAGGCAATGAAAAATATTGCTGTTTTCTTTATTTTCATTTGTTGCCAAATATCAGCATAAAATACAAAAAGTTTTTTCAAGACTACATTTATAAAACAGACATTTGCTGAGCTAGCTTTTTATTACATTGTATTGAACACTGAGCAGCTGGGTGGTTATGTGCCTCACACATGGTCTTTTGGATGGACTCTAGAGTAATTCTTGATCTGATCTTAGATGCAGTTTCATTAGTTACTCTGTGACTCACACAGCTTTGTCCTTACCTGTTGCCCACCAAAGGGGTTGTACGCAGTGACCACCTGTCCCATGAACATGGAAGTGGGCACCATGACTGCTCCACATGCCATTGGAGCTGTCACAAGCTTGGTCACCAGCTGCTGGCCTGCTGGGAACCTGGAGAGAGTGAAATGGAGAAAAGGGAACAGAAGGGGGAAAGAAAACTAAATTACAGCCAAGAATCATACTGGACATCTTCTATTTAAGTATCAGGTTTGGTGGTTGTCTACTTACCGGATCTGTCGGTCCTGTGTGAAGGTGGCCACGGCGGTGCCTTGCTGTGTGTTGTTCTGCGGCAGGCTGGTGCTGATCTGCAGCACGTTGGGCTGCCCTGGCTGGGAAATCATCATAGTGTTGTATAGTGGAGCAGATACAGAGCCCTGGGTCTGGGGCTGACCCTGGGGAGGTTGCTGGGGCTGACGCTGAGGCTGGAGAGTGGCAATGTGGGGAAGGAGGGAGGGACATGAAATGAATTCCTTTAAAAACAAAGTAAACCGACTAAAGTGCCTTTTCTTGTGGATTATTGCCCCCACTTTCCCCATTTCATTTCAGTATATTTAGTCATATGAACATAGGTTAAAATAAACTAAACAGATCATAAACCCCTAAATATACAGAAAAATAGAAACGGGGGGTGGTCTGGGAGGTTTTATGAAGCCGCTTCAAGACTTAGAAAAGTCCCATATAGTAAGGTGAGACATTATTTTGTCACAGTATGCTTGCTTTTGACACACAAAAATATGAACATGAAGTAAAAAGTGTTGCTTTTGTTGCCCATGCTGTTATGAACGGACTTTATTATTACATGACAGGATAACTTCGATAGATCACCATTACTGAACAGCAGAGTATGGACGTTGTCTCTAACTGTGGTAAATACGATAAATTGTGTGTTTAACAGGACTCAGCTGTCACTGTGAGTATTCTGTCCCTCACATGACTAAACACTAGCAGCATACATGTGACCAATAGTGTCAAAAGTTCACACAAGATTAGTGTTCTCAGAGGAACTTGAAAATTGAGTACATAATTATTGTTGGACCTTTCAAATGCTGACAGTTTATCCGAGATAATCTGTGTGTGTGTGTGTTTGTGTCCCACCTGTGTGAGAGCATTGGTCTGCTGCTGCTGCTGCTGCTGCTGCTGTAGGTTCTGCTGAGGGGGTGGAGCTTGCTGCTGGATGGTGAGTTGCTGAGTTCCTGAATGGACAGGGTTAATTGTTGTCTGCTGGACCTGACTGGTCAAAGTAGCTGTTTGTTGGACTGACCCCACCTGGGGGAGCTGCACATTCATCGCTCCACCCTGCTGCTGCAGCAACATCTGTCGGGATGGAAACACTAAATGTCAGGCCACAGTTGTCTGTGTGTCGAGGTGTACACTGCATGCCGTTATTTTTGTATATTTATTTGCCAAATCAAAATGTGCTTATTGTAATAACAGAATTGAACAGGATGCACATTCAAGTGGTGAAACATCGTTTCCTCTGAACAGAAGAAAAATTATGCATGACTCTAGTTCTGATCTAGGTCAGGCTAAGCCATGTAGAACAAAACAGGAAAAGACAAAATCACAATACAGCTACTGATCTGTTAAAAAAGAAGAAAGGTTGCATGCTAGTTTTGTTTGTTTAAACAGTTTTCAACATTTGAAAAGGATTAATTATCATGTGAGAAAAAAAAAACATTTTGGTAAACTGAAGTCGCTCTCTTTTATTGTTTGAATTTAATTAGTTTTTCTTACATTGTCTTGTAGATACTCTTTTATCAACACAGCCAATAAACAACTATCAACCAACCACCACTGAGTAAAAATAACGAATTATGACACAAAGAGAGAGGAAGGGAGGAAGAGAAATAAAATGAAGGAAGATTTCAGAGGGTGATGAGTTTGTGTACTACATTATAATTATCACATTTGAGACAATAAACCATAGACTAGATTCAAATATAACTGCGTCAATTTAATGAAAAGGCTACATTTTTAAATTCTGCGGCCTTGACAGCTACCACGCGTGTGAGTTTCCCTAGTACCTGTAGGCCCTGTCCCTGGACTCTCTGCAGCTGCTCTTGGATGTGTCTCAGCTCCTCCTGCTGCCTCTGGATGTTGGCCTGGATCAACCTTGTCCTCTGTTCCAGCTGATCCTTTAGATGCTGCATGGCATTCACCTGCGCTGAGAACTCCATCACCGGCTGTGGGTGGAAAGAAGAAGAACAGGTCAATTACTTCAGCAGTATAGACTTTGTGCGCATGCAGTTCCCAGTAACTGATGTTCTGCTGTTCATTACGAAACACTGGCAAACAAACATCACAACCTCCACAGTAGGGCTGCAGCTAATGATTACTTTCATTATTGATTAATCAGACTATTATTTTCTCCATTACTTATCTCCAACAGGTGTAAGCCTGGAGGGGATCATGTGTGTATCCGCCTGCAGCCAGTCTCTCCCTCTTAAATGTGAATATTTTCTGGTTTCTTTACTCCTCTATTACATATTTATGTGACATTCATATGTGATGTCATTGTGGAGTGATATTCATTAAATAAACCTACTGCTTTTATTACATTACTACTTGTTATCAGGAGGTAATGTTCTCATTGTCAGACACAGGCTACAGTATAGAGAACACATATATACACACTATAAACCAAAACAATATAGACAGATTGAGACAATAGTGCAATGAGCAGAGTACAAAGGATGCGGTAAATTATTATTATTATTATTATTATTATTATGTCGGAGGTGGATGAGATACACAGGTTCACATACATATATGTACACATGTACACAGTGGGATGGAGTATAGTGCAAAGGATGCTGGAATAAATAAGTATTATGTGCTTGAGCTAGGTGGATTTGGTATACAGTACATACAATATATAATATAACAATATGAACAGTATAAACAGAACTAAAATAGAGAACGAGAGAATGAAGAATAAATAATAAGTGGTAACCAGTAAACAGGTGGCTGAGTTACTGGGTTATTGCACAAGAATTGTTCCTGACACTGTGAGTCAGAAGTCAGCTGTTCATCAGAGAGATGGCTTGTGGGAAGAAACTGTTCCCGAGTCTGTTGGTTTTGGCGTACAGTGCTCTGTAGCGTCTACCAGAGGGGAGGAGCTGGAACAGGTTGTGTCCAGGGTGAGATGGATCTGCAGTGATGTGTCCTACCTGTTTCCTGACTCTGGAAATATAGAAGTCCTGAATGGAGGGCAGGTTGGCACTGATTTCTTTTCTGAAATCCTGACTGTCCGTTGTAGTCTGCTCCTGTCCTTTTTGGTGGCAGATCCAAACCAGACAGTGATGGAGGTGCAGAGGACAGACTGGATGATAGCTGTGTAGAAGTGGTTCAGCAGCTCCTTAGGCAGGTTGAGCTTCCTGAGCTGGCGCAGGAAGTACATCCTCTGCTGGGCCTTCTTGATGATGGTGTCAGTGTTGGGCTCCCACTTTAGGTCCTGGGATATAGTGGATCCCAGAAACCTGAAGGATTCCACAGCAGACACAGGGCTGTTGAGCATGGTGATGGGGGGCAGAGTGTGTGTGTGGGGGGGGGGGTGCTCCTCCTGAAGTCCACGGTCATCTCCACAGTTTGAGCGTGTTAAGCTCCAGGTTGTTCTGACTGCACCAGAGAGCCAGCTGATAAACCTCCCGTCTGTAGGCCGACTCATCACCATCCTGGACGGGGTCGATGACCGTTGTGTTGTCAGCGAACTTCAGGAGTTTGACAGATGGGTCTCCTGAGGTGCAGTCGTTGGTGTAGAGGGAGAAGAGCAGGGGGGAGAGCACGCACCCCTGGGGGGCGCCAGTGCTAATAGTCCGGGTGCTGTATGTGATGTTCCCCAGTCTCACCTGCTAAGTCCAAGTTTGTGATACACTGACAGGTGGAGGCTGGCACAGTGAGCTGGGTGAGTTTGGTGCGGAGGATGTCCAGACTGATGGTGTTGAACACCGAGCTGAAGTCCACGAACAGGATCCGTGCATTTGTCCCCAGAGAGTCGAGGTGTTGCAGGATGTAATGCAGTCCGAAGTGGACTGCATCATCCACTGACCTGTTAGCCCGGTAGGCAAACTAGTCCAGTTGTTAAACTGAACGAAGCTCTTTCCAAAGCACCAGTGATATTTGAAGCTTCATACATCATCAGTCACTTGATATTCTTCATTCAACCCAAGCTCCGGCACAATGCATTAAAACAGTGCCCTTCACAAGAGTGAAACAAGCTTAGGAGCTTTGGTATCATCTGCTCATCTCTACAGTAGGGACAATGTACGTTGCAGTCGTGTTAGTGTGAGCGGTTTCTTTAGTTGGCATTTTCACTTTGAAACTGAAATTGTCTCGGCACAACATAAGTCAGTAGAAAATGAAATTAAAGTGTAGTAACACCATTCTCACCTGTACATTTGTCTGAAGCTGTTGTTGCTGCTGCTGTTGTTGTTGTTGTTGTTGTTGTTGTTGTTGAGTGATCATACCCGGAGTTACACTCTGACTTGTTGTTTGAGAGCTCATAGACTGCAAATATACAGATAATCAAGAGAATTATCACATGTTAAGTGCAGGAATTTGTTATATCACATTTCCTTAACCACACTGCATGGAAATGAATAAAATTCCATCTCTGTATGTGTTAACTCATGGTTACAACAATTAGTTCCTGTCAAACCAGGAAGTCCTAGTTTGCTGTGTGTTGGCGTTTTGGACACTCAAGTCTGCTCACCTGGCTGCTGATGGATGAGCGACGTTGTGATGTCATCTCCATGGTGGAGGCCAGTGACTGCCGAGGAGGCGTGGCCGTGTCCATGTGTAGCTTAGAGGCTGTTGCTGCAGAGACAGAATTATTGAAGAAGTGGCATACTTTACACACTCATACTCATTCTACGTCATCCCATTGAACTCCAGGTCTGATGTGTCAACGACTCGTCTTTAGGCTGAATTCAGATCAAACCCAGCGTTGGGGGAAAAAAAGCGGGTAGTTGATTTAGGCAGCGGCAGAGGGGCCGCAGAGGATACTGAAAAGACAAAAAAAACGCAGCGGCCTTTGGCGGAAAAGTTGAAACAGAATCAACTTTCAGAATCATGCTTGGGTGGACAATCCGAGCAAAGTGCTCCACAGCCAGCCTGAAATATCACTGAAACCATCATGGACTATGATACACTCCAAGTTGTGTCCTCACTTGGTTTATTTCATCTACCCAGGTTCGATCTGTGTCTGGCTTCCAATCTATGCTGAAAAATAGCGATATCAAGAAGCTTCCTTTGGTTTGTGTTAATTTGTTTGAGAGAGACAGAGACAGAGGGACAGCAGTGGTCGAGTGACCTATAGAGTGAATGAGGACAAGGATAGCTGGTAGTGAAAAAGCCAGTGAATCAGAAATAAAACATTATTTTCTGATTGTTTCACAGCGGTTAAGTTCCAAAGCACATACACCACGCAACCCTGCAGCTAATCACCGTAATGACGTATTTGGTCTGAATAACGCCTGCGGGTATTATGTCAGGGTATAACTGATTACCTTATGTACGTGCAACTGTGTGTGTGTTTGTTCTTACAAGTGCAAGTGTTGTCAGAGACATGGGATGAGGATTTTCGGGAACTCCGTGAGGAGGTCGAGGGTGATCGGCTACGGTCAAATCGCTCCAGAGCCTCCTTGAGGCTGGACGTATTTAGCTGTGACTCTGAGCCAGAGTCCTGACTCTAAAAACAGACACACAGAAGAAAAATACACATGAAAGCCAATTCTTCAATAAATCAATCAGTGGGTAAAATGCATGAAATCTCATTTGAACCAACAACAATATACAGTAACTACACTGCACATGCTTTAGCCTGCTTTCCTACCAATACATGCTAACAAACAGCTACCATATGGATGACCCTAAAGCGTAACTGATTAACAAATAAACTGAATTAATGTGAGATAAACAACTACTATCCTAGTTTTATCTGTTAGTGAATTTCAATTCCATGTTTGCTGTTCTCATCTTGATGTAATCACTGACCAAAGGGCTTGAGATAACATCAGACAACAACAGTAAGATTGTCAGAGATTTGTGGACAGAGTGAGAAATGTTAATAGGCAGCAGCAACTCACTGCCAGAAGTTAATGGTTAACAAATTTGGAAAAATAAATAGGCTTTAGACTTCCTGTTCCAGTTCACATTAGTTTTAGGGCTTTATTTTGTGAGCCAAATGTAATCATTTATGACTCCTAATGAGGCTGAATATCGTTTGTATGGTTAATACCTTGTCACTAGAGAATGTCAGTCAATCAACTGATCAAAGTTCAATTGTGCTACTGATAATTTAGTTTTTTCTGTTCCTCAGGCTTAAACAACAAATCTACTAATTCAACCACACTATGTTTCTTACAATTTTTCCTCTGTACCTGGTATATGGTGATTCATTTCATTATTGGGATCATGGATTTATGAAAAAAGATTTCTAGTAAGTAATTTCTCACCTTATCTGCAGTAACATCCGGGTTAGACTCCTCAATGCCCAGCTCTCGGCGCTGTTCTGCCCTCACTTCTGAGTAGCTGTGTTTCAGACATAGGTGGTGTGCATGAGAGATGTGAAGACAATTTAGAAATGCTGTGTCACCTATAAATAAATCCTAGTGGTAGGGATGAAACGATTACCGGTTTAACAGTAAACCATGGTAAAATTCCCGATGGTTATTATTACCGTACACTTTTTAATTAGCATTGTAACCGGGTACGGTTAGTTAGTTAATGGAGGAAGCTAATGCTAATGGAGGATGGAGGAAGCTACTCCGCTGATTAGAATGGAGAGGAGTGAAGCCAGTTTTGGACCAATAAAAATACTACTACAGGGCTACTACCTGTTGGCACCAGCGTCTACTGCGCATGATCGCGTAGCATAACTGTGGTTTAATGACGTAGAACGGCAGGAACACCGTAATTCTGGTAGCTGCACCAACAAAAAAATGTGTTTGTCTGACTCGGATCGTCACTGAATAATCAGCCCACCTACGAGGCTCACCTGCCAAACACCAACGCAGCGTCACTGATGGCCGAATATTTTTTCAGATTGCTGAGAGTTTATAATCTAAGCAATACGGTTACATCTCTCAGGTGCGACGGGGTGTCACGGGGTTTTGACGTCATTTTTGGGCCTACATGGATCCCTCCATGCAGACTTTGGTCGGCTTCACTGTCTGACCTCTGGTATACCCCCTTGGGTTAACCGCGCTCTTATAATCTCACGGCAGACACTGTCCAGGTCTCCCAGACGCAGGCGCGTATGCGCAGAATGCAACGTGGGTTTGCGTCAATGACGGCGGAAGACAACGCTGCGTAGATTTTTCAGTCACTCTGAAGTCCGGTCGCATTTTAGTTTTTGAGAGTGCTGAAGGAAACTTGATTGAAGAAAACCTTATAGTGAACGCAGGGTGAGTTAACTTTTAGCTTTATCTGACTTGCTAACCGCGTGTAAACTGAAGCTCTGCGTTAGCTGATCTTTTAAAGACGCTACACGTTGTTCTGTTGCTGTGTGCACATGATAACACGTTAGACAGTTTAGTCAACCAACCAGCGTATCTAGACGCTACTGACTCCTGTATTTATGTCAGTTTTTATTGCAGTTACTATCACTGTCACTATCTTAAGACGTATTTGTTTTCATGTAATTGTCCACGGGGTCATTGTATTACCTATAAAATATAAAATCTTGATAATGCACACTTAGATGATTTTCATATGTTTACAAAATGTATTTGCTGTTTTATTTTTTATGCAAACAAAATGGCAATTGTATTTGTAGTTTTCAATATAAAACTTGCTGAAATGGTTTCAGTGTGTGTATCGGTACATTTTAATATTTTTTGACACATTTCTACAATACCGTGATAATACGGATAACCATGATAATTTTGGTCACTATAATCGTGATATGAAATTTTCATACCGTTTCATCCCCACCTAGTGGAAATGGGGAGCCTTTTATTTGGATCACAACAAAAAAAAATCTCTGCTAAGAGGTACAGAGAAAAAGAAGAAACAGAATTCAGCTGAAGTACCTGACTACTGTGTGCGTGCAGACAATAAACTCAGGCCGAGAGTTCCACTGGTGATAGGTGATGTAATAGTGCGTCTGAAGCCAGATCCACTGTTGCCCTTTAGTTAAGAAACGATAGTAGCAAGACTTCCCTTTACCGTACTGCATCACTGAACAGGAGAGAGACAAGAGCGTCAGAAACAACACGCAGGGAAATACTTAACTGAAGGTGTGTAAATGTGTCCCTCACAGTGTTCGTGACACTTGGCGAGTGTCTCCAGGTCGTCCACGTGGTAATAGTCGTACCCGGATGTTCCTAGAACCTCGAATGGCAGGTAGCCTATGATTGGTGGAGCTCTGAAAAGGAGAAACGGCATCTTTATCAATGACGTTGACACACACACACAAAACAAAACAGAAGGTAGGCTTCACAAAGCCCTGCAGTTATGTCATATCTCAAAATATGCAGTGTGTATTAATTTGATGGCCGGGCATGAAGAGAACTAGTTCATACGACGTGTTGTCAACCGAAAAGCACCTCTGACAGAGTGTACTGGCGCCTTAAGTAGTAATGCAGAATTAAGTGTGTGTGTGTGTGTGTGTGTGTGTGTGTGTGTGTTTGTGTGTTTACCTGTGGTCTAAGAAGAGGAACTTCCATTCTAAGCTGTGCCTGGAGGTGAATTCTTCATTGGGCTCCTCCACTGTACACATTTCCTATGAATATAAAAATAGAAATAACAGAGCGAGAGAAAGTATATAAGAAAGGGATTCATTAATGACTCTGTGATTTTATTTGCATGTATGAGTGTGTCCAAGAATACCTTGATAAACTGGGGTTTGGCCAGCCGAACTGTGGCTACAAAGCACACCTGGTCATCGAACGCAGGTTGTAGTGACCGCTGTAACACCCCTGCTAGGCCATTCCTCGTCATGTTGGGAACTAGACAACACAGAGGAGAGTTTGCCATTAAGAATGTTGTTTACTCTGTGAATCAAAATATATTGTGTAGGTTTGGGCAGTATCTATTTTTTCATACCTTCCTCACAATTCACCATACGAATATATGACAGTGTTTGGGGGAGGAAAAAAAAAAAAAAAAATATATATATATATATATATATATGCATTTAGCCTACTTAGACAAGTCTTGTTTGGGTTTAAACACTTATGGCCTATGGAATAATGCATAGATAAGAAATAAGCGCCCTTCTTCCATAGATTCTTGCTGGAGGACCCGAAGACACTAACTTGCCACGGTGGATCCTGACACGTCAGTGGGCCAAAAGAGGCATTTTTCTTTTTTATTAGTTATCCAGGGAAGGTTAAAAAAAAAAAATCAAGGGCAACAGGACTTGGTTGAAGATTTTACTAGTCGTGTAACGGTACCGGTTTCAAGGTATCCCACTGTATGAAAATGTTCTGTTACACCGTTGCTGCGGTATCAGCGGGGTTTTTTTATGTCTCATCAAAGAGGAAAGCGCAGGAATACTGAGAGTAACACTCCCTCTCCAATTGGTGTGAGCAGTCAATCAACTGTGTGTAGGATGGAACATTTCCCCCCATCGACAAAGATGAAGTCTGCCGTAATATGACGTCAAATATGATATCCCATCTATGGTACAACCACCCGTCACTCTTCGCTAAATTCAAGGTAACACTATCTTGAAATGAACACTTGCTGAGAGAGTTAGCGTGTTTAGCACTAGTGAAATAAATACTATTGGCTTGCTACCGAGGCAGATAACATGGCTAATTAACTAGCTAACACCAGCTAGTTTCACTTCTCTCGTTACTTCACAGAGCGGGGAAGAACAGAGCACTACGTTTCTGTGATTTAGTACCATAATGAAATTTAGTTTGTTTAAGTCTTCCACCATTGTGTACATCTGTTTATAGTCATCAAAGTTCATGTTTTACGACATGTATAAAAAAATAAATAAAAAAATAGAGGAAGAAAAAAGAAGGAAGAAAACTCAACTGTGGCTCTGGTTTTTTCCACTGTTTGTTTATACATCAACACTGAAATAACAATAACTGATCTTATAGCATTATTTGCTATTATTCTTAGCAGCAGTGTTATAAGCAATATAATTTGTTGCTTAAAAATAGAATCCATTTTATTCAGTGGCGGAAAAAAAGTTTGTTTTTTACCCAGACATTTAAAAATAATACATTTAAAGCTGTAATTCCAATACAGTGAGAGCGTGATATTTTATGCTATCACTGATATCATTCCTGTCCGTGGCTTCCCACCACTCGCTCGCTGTAGAGTCACTCCTTTTTGTGTGCATGAGTGTGTGGTTCAGTGAAAGTGAGCAAGCGGAAGGTGAGTAGTGAAGTTCAACAATTAATGTGCAGTGTAGGTTACAGTTTGTCAGTGAATAAAGGCAACAGCTAAAGCTCTTGTGTGTGTTTGTTGTTTACCAACTGTTGGAAAAGTGAAGGGGGATATTTTGTTTGTTTTCATGTTGAAGATGATGTCAGGCAGTATCAAACGGTGTCGCCCACCTATGTTCGGATTGTACACTACATCACATAACCTAAATACAGCATCTCCGTATCACTTTAATAGAAAGAGTAGTGTCTGTATTTTTGACGGTATAGAAAGTCATATGGTCTGAATATCTAAATAACCTGGTATACTGTAATACCTTGATATCGCCCAAGCCTAGTACTGTGTGGTTCTGTGTAGGGCATTCATTTAATGACCACTTTCAAAGCATGTGTTAACTGATCACACAAAGTATGTGCACTGTCCAATTGATACTGGTGCACATTCCTGTGAATACACAGGCCTGCTATGTGAAATAGCAAAGAAATAAATATTTTAACTTTTAAGTGACTCTTTATTGCCATTTAGCTGTTCTAACATTTCTCACATGCAATATTGTTTAAATGACTAAAATAAATAAAAAATAAGTGGCATACCGTTGTTGAGTGACTTGAAGTTGCCAATGAACTTAACATATTCGTAGACAGGGGGCTCTTTGGGGTCAATGGCCCCTCGCAGCATATGGCAGCAGAACTCCATGTGGTTCTTAGCTGGAGACGATAAAATGAAACAAAGAAAAGTCAGGTCAAAGTCAATTTGTGGCATTCAGTGACGTATTTAAAAATGTTTCCTGATGCTGGAAGGAAATCAGAACACAATAAGAATGAATTATGTCTCTTTGTTTGTATCAACAAATTATTATTTTTATTATTATTTATTTATTCATCATAAATTCCACGAACAGACAAAAGATGAACAGGGCAGGATTTATACTAAACTAACACAGTTAGCTACACCGCTATGGAAACTTTACATCTATCTACATTCTGAAGTATAGAAGTAAATGTTAAAGTGAATGATACTCTCGTTTAACCACCAAACACACAATACAGTAGAGTATTATTGGATAATGTTGAAACAGGCAGTAAGTATGGTGTCATATGACTTTGGGTGCTACTGACTCTTCAGGTAATCGTTGCTAAGGCTCTCTGGGTCGGTTGGGTGTGTGGACAAAGACTTGTACACTTCGGAGTGTTCCCCAGTTGGCAGGAAGTTTAACAGGTTCTGGTCCACCAAGTCCGTCTGGGAAACACATGCATAAGAACACACACACAAATCAGAAAAAAATCAAACCCTTTTTTTCAGCACACACTGACATTTGGTCACACTGACGTTTGGTCAGATCGACACACACACAAATTCTGTTTAAGCTTGTTATACAATACATAGGGTGACTAATATATACCACACAAAATACACAACAAGTGTTGCTCACCGGGAGATGTTCTAGTAGTGAGGTGACACTCTCAGAGACGTAGAGGATGTTCCCATCTGTCAATATTGCTATAAAGAACCCATCCAGAGCCTGATGATGCAGACACGACAATATAAAGAGAACACCCTTAAATGTCAGTAAAAGTCAAAGACACCAATTTGTTGCTTGTTAAAAATCAAAAACATCAAAAATCAGTTAAAATGACATAGCAGATATTTTACATTTAGAAATAAAATCACAATCCAATTGGACTTTTTGAGGTGAGTTAATCTTGACCCTGGTCATGAAAAACCTACCTAAAGAGTTTTAAAAAACAGCTCTTATAGCAGAGAAATGTGAGATTACTAACCTCCAGCATGAGCTGGGTGAACTCCTCATTGCTAAGAAAAGGAGGCTTCCAGTCCTGCCTGATCTCACTTGACTCCGACTGGGCTGCGATCTCTGAAGGAGGAAAAAGGAGAGCAAATGGGATACTTTAAAGGATGGAAATCAAGTCTTGCAGGAAAAAAGTCAAGTGAGGAAAACATAATCAAGCAACAGGGCATAAAAGAGACAAAAACAAAGGAAGTAATAACGCATGTGATATAAAACTGTATTGATAGTACAAGGCTCAGAGTGAAAACAAGGCAATTAAACAGAACACTAGATAACACAGAGCACCAGTCAAGTGGCAGCCGAGAGTTATTGAGCATGCACGGCAATGATAAGAGCTAGGATTAAAAATAACAGTAACCCATGTGCAGAGATCAAACATTTCAAGACACTCCCAGTATTTAAGTTGTGATCAACTAAGATTATGAAGGGAAAAAGAGTAAAGCATGTATGTATAAAGTACCTCAAGCACAGAATGAAAGCACGGCATAATCATTAATCATATTACACCGTCGAAAGGTTAAAGTTAATTAAAGAGTAATTTACACTTCACATGTACAGTGCCCACGTCTCATTAAATGTGTAATAAAATCATGGAGTGTCTGTTCTGTTTAACAACAAGCTCTAGTAATGAGAGTAAACGAGCACAGACAACAGTGTACACAAGAGTGAATGATAAACCTCACTACAGAACAAGGAGTGTCCACCCAGTGAGGTGTTCAAAAAAGGAAGAGGATGGCAGGAAGCCCTGACCTTTGTGTTTACACAGGAAGTCGATGCTTTTCTGCAGGATGGTGGACTTGTCCATCTTCCTAGTGTTGCCCGGCAACATGGTGCCAAGTTCCTTGATGAGGACATTGAACTGGTCTCTCCGTTTCTTCTCAGACTTGTTACGGGACACACTACAATCAAATCCACAGTTATGAATTAAGATTTTATGTTTTGCAGTTTTGTTTGTTTTATTGAAAAACGTTTTAAAGCTTCAGTGTGTAATATTTAAAAGGATCTATTGACAGAAAGGCAATATAATATACATAACTATGTTTTCAGTGGTGTATAAAGGCCTTACATAATGAACCGTTATGTTTTTATTACCTTAGAATGAGCCATTTCTATCTGCATACACCGTGTTGAACAGATTTGTGCAGCAGTGTTCATGAGAGAGAGAGAGAGAGAGCGAGCGAGAGGAGGTGCCGAACATATGCGCTGCACGCAGCTCTGCAATCAAATACGATTTTAAATAGGCCTAATAAAATTTTAAAATATCAGTATGTGACGGTCAGCATTGATAATGTGGCGGGCTGCCACAAATAAATCAATGTATGGGAAACACTGGTTAGTAGTAGTAATAATAGTCATCTGGTTTATTAGAAGTAAAAAAAACAAAGAAGCAATTTGGACAAATGGAGGTCCACAAGAGCCGACGAGCGTGTAGGCCACCGTAGCTTCTCCTGCACACTTTGAAAGGGAGGGGTGAGCGGTGACTGATTCATGTGGTGCACATGAACACATGCTTAATCAGAAGAACGACTTCACAACTCGGGAAATGGGACCATCCGAGGAGCACTTGAATGCACCGTGAACAGCTGGTTGCAATTCGCAATCCTCTCCCCTAGATGCCACTAAAATTTACACACTAAACCTTTAAAGAGATTTGTTTGTTTGTATGTTTTTTTTGTCCAGACTGGCAGTTTTGACATACAGAAAAAACACCACAATGAAAAAAGCAGGTTCAACCGTTTTGTCAGTGTTCAAGTTAAGACAGTATGTCTGATAAAGTCGACACAGAATATTCTCTACAGGGGCTAAAAATGTAAAATGTGTTTCAAATGTGGTTATTCAACAAGTGTAGGTCTGGTCAAAATACCATGTGATGTTTTATGAAAAGGATTGGTGTATTAATAATAAACATATACTACAAGTAGCATCACTCTAGAGTAATTTTCTTTATATCTAACTTACCGTTTTGCTTTGTCCTTTTCATCTTCTTCCATCAACCCATCAAAGATGCTACAATCATCCCTACAGGAGGAGAGGAAATTCTTTACAGACTTCCCTGAGTTTTTCCCAACTCACTTTGTGTTTTCCTCTGCGTGCACGTTTGTTGGCAGCTTGAAAGCAGATATGTATTGTTAATAATAGTGAATGACGGATGTTGGCTAATGAGAGGATTCCTACATGCCAGGACCAAGTTTATTTTTGGGTCACACACACACATAAAAAAAGAGAGTGAGACAGGCAGTGAGAGGGAAACGGAATGTGTTGTGCTTGCCAAGAAGGTTTACGAGTGCATTTGTGTAACAGACCATTTCTTCCGTACGTTTCAATTAATATGGGTCAATATGAATACTTTCATTTGTACTGATGGTTGATATTTGGGGTGGTTAAGATCTTTAATTTTCATGGTTTTGATGCCAAAAGAGGCAAGAAATGCCGTTTGACAATAATAAGGTGACGTTTTTGCAAATCTATATATCTAAACATATTTTGTACTTGTGTCAAAGCATGTGCATGTCATAATTCGTGTGTGTTGCAGCATACCCTATGCTTGATGTCATGGTGGCTGCTGATCAGGGCTGTGGCTGCAGTGATTTGCTCTTTAGGCGTGAGGTAGGCATTTGGAAGACCACCTGGAGAGACAGAAAAACAAGTACTGTATTAGCTTAAGTGCCAGTTATGATTTACATATATTGCAATTCAGCAGACTCCAACACTAATCACAATTATCACCATTCCCATAGGGCTCAGATAACTGGCTCACCATGGTGGCTGCTTTTATACTTCAATACCCTACTGACCCTATACACTATCTAGTGTCAACTTGACCAATGATAGACCGATTAATTGGGCGCTATCTGGCATTTTAAGATAATTGGCATCTTCCATCCTAATGACAGCTAATCTAATCTAAAACCATTACTGGCTAGCATTAAATATTAATTGTTCTACTGTAGAGAATAATGCAGTTGAATGACGTCAGTTCTGACAATTTGTACCACACTATCCCTTACACGCCAGTCATGTTCTGAAATCTACAGCATAACCTAAAGTATTTTTCTATTTCATTAATTGATAAAAAATCCCTCTCAAAACAACACATTACTGTCTAAAATAACCATGTATATTACATTGTACTCTGCATGGAATAATGGAATTATACATTACTTTTCTCTGTTTTGATATTGCCATTATACACTCACTGGCCATTTTATTAGGTACACCTTGCTAGTACCGGGTTGGACCCCCTTCTGCCTTCAGAACTGCCTTAATTCTTAGTGGCATACTTTCAACAAGGTGTTGGAAACATTCCTCAGAGACTTTGGTCTATGTTGACATTATCATCAGTTGCCGCAGATTTGTCAGCTGCACAACCATGATGCGAATCTCCCGTTCCACCACATCCCAAAGGTGCTCTACTGGATTGAGATCTGGTGACTGTGGAGGCCACTGGAGTGCAGTGAACTCATTGTCATGTTCAAGAAGCCAGTTTGAGATGATTTGAGCTTTGAGACATGGCGCATTATCGCATTATCATTATCCTGCTGGAAGTAGCCATCAGAAGATATAGATGGACATGGTCAGCAACAGGTAGGCTGGGGTGTTTAAACAATGCTCAGTTGGTACTAAAGGGCCCAAAGTGTGCCAAGAAAATATCCCCCACGCCATTACACCACCACCACCAGCCTGAACCGTTGATACAAGGCAGGATGGATCCACGCTTTCATGTTGTTTACGCAAAATTCTGACCATCAGAATGTTGCAGCTAAAATCGAGACTCATCAAACCAGGAAACATTTTTCCAATCTTCTATTGTCCAGTTTTGCTGAGCCTGTGCAAATTATAGCCTCAGTTTCCTGTTCTTTGCTGACAGGAGTGGCACCCGGTGGTCTTCTGCTGCTGTAGCCCATCTGCTTCAAGGTTCAATGTGTTGAGCGTTCAAAGATGGTATTCTGGTTGTAACGAGTGGTTATTTGAGTTAATGTTGCCTTTCTGTCATCTCGAACCAGTCTGCCCATTCTCCTCTGACCTCTGACATCAACAAGGCATTTTCATCCACACAACTGCCGCTCTTCTCTGTAAACCATAGAGATGGTTGTGTGTGAAAATCCCAGTAGATCAGAAGTTTCTGAAATACTCAGACCAGCCCATCAGGCACAAACAACCATGCCATGTTCAAAGTCACTAAAATCCCCTTTCTTCCTCATTCTGATGGAAGTTGCCTTGACCACGTCTACATGCCTAAATGCATTGAGTTGCTACCATGTGATTGGCTGATTAGCTATTTGTGTTAACAAGCAATTGAACAGGTGTACCTAATAAAGTGGCCGGTGAGTGCATATCAGCCATCGACCGTCCTGCTCTCTAAACATCGACATCGGCAATTGCAAACCCAAATTGTTTTACCACTAAACTTGACTGAATCCTGAATCGTAGCACAGATGTCCAAAAAAGACCCTATTTGTAGTCAATAAAACATTATAACATGCTGTATGTTCCAACATGAGTTGGGAACATACATCTAAATATAGACTAATTAGATTGAATCAGTGAAAACGAATGGTCTGCATGACTCTTCCATATGTTAATTTAAGTGCAATCACAACACGTGTAGTCACTTCTCACCCCAATGCAGCTTATGCACACGGTCAGCTAACGTCTTTCAGTGGTCGTAGAAAAGGTTTGGGGTCAAAGCTGACTCTACGGTGAAAACTGACATTGACGTCATTGGGGTCACAAGAGGGCACCAGACCACAGGAAAGACATGGTGGTGAACCAAACCTGTGGGAGAAATCAGAGCAGAAAACTGTGGTCATGAGGTGAACTTGCCCCTTAAGGCAAATTGTGATTTGTGATAGTTTTTTTAAATAAAATTGACTTGACCATCAGCTTTTAGCAATATTCCATCTATAATCCCATGAGAATAGTGAATAAAATTCACTCTTTGCTGAGTCCAATTGCAACTACAGCTATAAATTATAATTTTCATAAGATAAAGTGTTTTATACAAGGAAAAAAACAACATCTTGGTTGTAACCTACATTAACACTGGGATGGTCAATTTACTTCAGAAGCATTTCATATTTGTTGAAATTCTCTTTACATCCCTTTGGAGGGAGGCCTGAAGGGAAGCGGGTGGATTTTTTTTCAGTTGGCTACTTTTCATAATGGAGCTGTCTCCGGCTAGTTTCTCCCCAGCTTTAATGGAAGAAAAGCTCAAATATTAAATTTTTTCTGAGAGATTGGTCAAATGTTTCACATGCAAAATCAGATTGTGGGTTGCATATACAATTGATCAAGTCAGTTTTTTAATGTCAGATGCAGCAGAACAACATGTTACCAGCCAGTGTAGTAGACCACCTTCACTGACTTTACTGATTTACCAACTACTGACAATGTTACTGCTTTTTAACCAGTTTTACAGTGTTTCATTTAATTAACTTGGACCTGCACAAAAAAATTACAGATGCTTTCAAATAAAAGTTTTTTTTTACAAGTACATTATTTGTATTTTTATAACTTACTAATAAATGAACTAATAATAATCTACAGAAACAGATTTTATGAATTAACATTGTTAGAAGATCCTGGAATCCAGTTTGTTGTGCCACAAAGTTTTTTAAGTGTGAATAATATACATCAGTGCAGAGAGGAAAACCTGGAATAAATCAGTTATTATGCATACATTATTAGTATTTAAGAAACTCTTCTGGAGCATACTGATCCAGTTATGAAAAAAGTGGTGATTAAGTATTTTCTTACTTACTTTCTGGAATTTCTCTTTGCAGGCAAAACTTGCTGTTTTAGATGCTATCCTTCCAGGCACTGACAAACCTTCTCACGTGAGCCACACCTTACCTGCAACACAAATAACCCACACTCATTCACAAATATCCAAGGGGCCTGTGTTCACTATTTACCATGCATGTAAATTCTATAAGAAATGTAAATATGTTGGTTGCTGCAAAGTAAAAACAGGAAAATGGGGTTTAATAGTTTTATTGGTCAGAAAATGCCCACTTCATCAGAGCCCACTGTGCCATCATCATCAGACCAAGAGTCCAAAACTAAAATATACTGATTCTACTACAATATTATGGCTACAACTAATAGTTATCTTTATTATCAGTTAATTTGCCATTTAGTTTTTCGATTAACTGATCAATCCTTTGGTCTATAAAATGAAACGAAATTGCGAAAAATGGCTGTCTCAATATGAGATTAAGATGAGTTCGGACCAACAGCCCAAAACCCAAAGACTTTACGGTGATATAAAACACACAAAAGCAGAATAACCTCACAATTAAGAAGCTGGAACCAATTCATGTGTGGATGTTTTGCAAGAAAAAATGACTAATGCAATTATTGAATTATCAAATTTCTGATTCATTTTCTGTCGATCCCCTGTAATCATCAGCCAGTCAAGAAAAGCAGCAACTCCTCTCAATTGAGAAGCTATAACTAGGGAACACTGGCCATTTTTGCTTGAAAAATGAATCAACTAATCGTTATATTATGTCTGACAGAACAGTCCAAAAATGAAGCTCCTAAACTTGTTAATAAGAACACAACACCAATCAGACAGCATACTAAAGTTGCAACAATTAATTGATTAGTTGTCAACTATTACATTAAAACAAAACAAGACATTTGAGGATGACATGTTGGATTTTGGAAAAACTGATTGACATTTTAAAGACCAAGCAACTAATCGATTAATTGCTGAAAATAATCTTTCAAATTAAACCGACAACGAAAAGACTCGCTAGTTGCACCCCTACAACATACCACCACTTGGATCACATTGTGATCAGAAAATAACCCCCATGTAAGAGGATTTTTCTGTAGATATGACAGTAGAAGGAAGGTCAAAGTGGGTACAGTAAAAACATATGGATAACATTATAGCCCAGCTAGATTATCTTATTGCACTCATTTTACTGGGGGATAATAGTGAGATTTAGGTATTTTAGTAAAACATCCAAAAGACCCCACAGTGGTCCCTTGTCTGTACTTCGACAAGCACTGGCCTGACCTACAGGCATGTATTCCTGACGGCCAATAAGTGAAACCTCATTAGACTGATCTTATGCAAACTGTACACCACTGCCAATGAATAAACACAGATATATTAGAAACATGGCACAGTGCAGACCACGTAGGGCAGTCAACCAAAGCAGCCACTGGCTATTGGCTAGGAAAGGTAACGTTAATATTTTTAATATATCTTTAGTTACACAGAGGGTTCGTTATACAACTCCTAAGACAGCAACCCATATAGCAAGCTAGCAGGCTAACTAAGCTTGCCACCGAAAACTGCCCATTTAAGATTTAATGCTCTTACTGACCCCGTTTCCTCTCGCTACACTCGCAAATACTGAGTGACACAGAT
This sequence comes from Micropterus dolomieu, assembly GCF_021292245.1. Taxonomy (NCBI): domain Eukaryota; kingdom Metazoa; phylum Chordata; class Actinopteri; order Centrarchiformes; family Centrarchidae; genus Micropterus; species Micropterus dolomieu. The sequence continues at coordinate 15,048,286 of NC_060153.1, read as the reverse complement.
ACAGCAGGTAAATTATTCCCCGTTGGTGAAATAAACAGGAGGAATATCAGTCCCTATCATGGCATGCTGGCGCCGAGCCTCAAGCTGTCACGCAACAACTGACATTGAAGACAAAATAATCTGTAATATATATATATATATATATATGTTACCGTCGGTCCTAAAACACCGCGAGAAAACTGAGCCTAAACATCCGCGCGGGGCAATGTAAAAGCCCACAAAAGCATAATACATGTCGGCCGCGGAGAAATGCCTAAAACCAGAGATGGTGGAAACATTTTCGCGGCAGATGTATGTGTACACACACACACACACTCACACACTCACACACACACACACACACACACAGAGTCCCCAGGCGCACACACATACACACACACGGAGAGCGGTGCGCGCACACGCTCGCCCACTCGTACACATAGACACTGGGTGCTCCGAATGTGGGTCACTGGGCCTTGCTCTCCCTCGAGCGTGCGGAAACAGTCCCGAAGCCTCCTCTGCAGTCCGACCGCTTCCGCACGCTAAAAAACAAACAAACCTCGGACACCGACCACAGTGGCCGTGCTATTACACACTCGACGACCATCGCTGGCTTTGGATGTGCATTAAAAATAATCCTTACCTTCCCGAATAACCGACAGCAGCCTCCGTGTTTTGCTTACTTGAACGTTGCATCGAGGCGGTGGGGGCCGGGAGGACTCCGGGTTGGGGAGAAAAACAGGAGGCCTACTTCATATTACGACATTACGACGTACTGTCATGCGCAATGGAGACAGTTAGGGCGCACTATTTTGCAAGTACAGTAGCTGTGAAACGGAGAGGGGATCGCTGAATGATCTTCAGAGGGGAAATGACTCCGCGTGTTTGTGTGGCTCTTCCAGCCAAACTAGTCCACTGTAGATGTCACCTAGTTTTTTTTACATGATAGAAAATAAAATGACATGGAAGCGATTCTGCCACCAGACAAATGAATACATTCAAAGTGGGAACGACGGTTCTCCACTTAATTCGCTTTTTAATTAAAGGCTTAATATTTAGAGATATAAAGTTAAATGCCACCCTATTTAGATATTTTCACAATTATATTAAAATGCATTATTGACATAATCATATTCTTTTCAGAGTGAACAGTTTGTGTTACAGTGATTGGACTGTGAATGTGACATTGGACGGTCGCCAGGACGGTGCAGAGCAGGGTAGGGATGGCCCTGCCTCATGGCAAGGGGTTTCCCCTTTAATCGACATCCAATCAGAAGCTCTACACACCGTGACGTACGTTGTACCTAGACTGTGTCAGGGTCCCCAAAATTCATATTATTGTGTATTTTGACATTAAGCTATTTTTATGCGGCATGGCAAGTGTTTAAATGTTAATTTCACATGGTGGAGAAGATGATAAACAACAGTAAGTGTATTCCTGCTTAAAACTTTCTATGCAAATAACAACATTCATAAACAAGGTATCATTAAGGTAAAGAGATGACAGAGGAGTGTGGCCATGTAAGGTCTGCAGTAGACATGTATAATGCTGGCAGTGATAGCTATTTATACTGTATTGTATGTATGTATATGTCTTTACAGAAAAGAGAATAGTATGTTATATTGTTATATACAGATAAGTACAAGACATAGAAATCACACACATATATATATATATATATATATATATATATATATATATATATATAAAGACAAAATAAACAAGTTACTGTCTCACTGTTGCAGAATTAAATCTCTCCAGTTAATATAGAAACTGTATTATTATATTATAGACCTGGAGAGGCCATGTTTCCTCTGACAGTCCTGCTACATAGTAGATGGGCTTCAGCTGTGTAATTGCCCTCTATCAGTGCAGGACTCTAGCTCTAACAGGAAGATTTGGACAATATTTGGACAATTAAGTTAAAAAAAAAGTTAAACCAGAGTTCTATGGCCCCTGTGTCCATGTTTACACGGAAGTCAACATGCAACATGTAAACTCAACTTTTCTTCATCATCCTCTCTTACTGTCCCTCCCCAACTGGCCAAAGATACACCCAGAAAAGTGTACTGGCAGACAGGCGTGGAGACATTTTGGGAAATTAAACAGTGATCTCTTACCTTAAATGATGATGCACAGTGTTGAAGCTAGAAAGTCGTCTCTCAGACAGGATCTGGCTCCCATCATTCACTTAAAAGAGCTGGCTCATAGAGCCAACTCATTCGCGACCGACACACCGCTAGATACCATCAAAAATACATTTTCAATAATAACAGTGGTGTCACAGTGCAAGCAAGTAATTCTGTTTTATGTCATATACATTATTTATTGCATCACAACATCAGGGTAATTTTTAGCCTTTACTGTACTACAGCTTTTTAAATGCAAAACTGTTACAGAGTTCAAATGTCTGGAGCAATTAAACAATGCAAACTTAAATCTGTGTGAATAAGTTTAAATAGAAGTCAAATACTACAATACTGCCGCAAAAATTGCAAATTGTAAAATCCAGCATCTATATGTATAATGAACACAGCGTTCCTGTTTTCACACAGGCATACTTTGAATTCCAGCCTTGGGCTTGTGCATTAAACAAAAAGTTAGCTCCATTCTAGTTTGCTTAATGTATAACAGTGCCAACCTCATTAATTCTCTGCTCCTGCGTGGACTCATTATAGCCCTGCACCTTCTCAGAATTTCTGTCTGCCTCGTATTCCTTTCTTCAGTGTCCTTCCTCTCTGTGAACTCAATTTTCCCCTTCAATTCTTCTCTGTCATAATTTTCAGCTCTCACTTGCTTTGTTCGGATTAGCCGTTACCTGCTTCTTAAGGATTCTCCACATTTTCCTATCTATTATTTTCTCTCCTTTCTCATCTTTCCTTTGCTCAACACCCCTTCTTGCACAATTTGTGTTGTCCATTCCATAAGTCATCTCCACAGCCTGCTCTTTGTTTCAAATTCAGCTTCTCTTTTCTTCAGATCTCCTGTATTTCTTCCTGTCTTTTGTTTTGCTTTCTTCTTCCTTTGCTTCCTCTGCTTTTTTCAGTTGTTAAAATTCCCCACTCTCACTCCTCTGCATCCTGCGTGTCTTCTCCCCTTCTCTGTTTCTTGATCATTTTTTAATACTTCTTGATAGCCAGATGCTCTTTCTTCCTTTCTTCCTTCCACAACTTCATCTGTCCTTCCAGTGTAACACAGATCTTCTCCTATCCTTACTGCCAGGGGCCCTGACTTTACTCCTGAACTCTCTACAACCCCTCTTAATCCTCTTAATCATGTGTCAATGTCTTTCCAAACTCCTCCCATATTAACTTGTAACTGTACATTAGTTGCTATACGTTCATATCCTGTTGTTTTTTTCCCATCTATTTACCTGCATGTTTCCACAAACTGCAAAATCATCACAAGCATATTTTATTAAAAATACAGATACAGGCACATTGATGTAGTGATGCCACTGAATACAAGAGGGAGATCAACGCAGTTTGTGCATTACAGCATATTTTACAAAAACTACTCTCTTGTGCCAATCTTGGATTTTCTCCAATTATTATACAAATAAGAATCCTTTTAAAGGCACGTGACAGACATGCTGGGGTTAAAGGTTATGATAAGTAAGTAAAGCAAACCTCATCTGTTATTCATGAGGTTCAACACTATATTTCCTTTCCTCCCTGCTTCCTGCCCATCCGCTCATCTTTCCATCTCAGAGGCAAAAAGCCTTTCAAGTGAACACCCACAAAAACCATCAACGACCACAACGATAAAGCACTTAGCTGCGGAACAACCCATCTTTGTTTTCACAAAATGTGACAAATCCAATGGAGCCACACTCTATCCTGCTAACAAATGAAATCAGAGCTTTGGCCTGGTTCGTTCTGGGGCAGTTTGCTTATGGAAAAAGTCCTCCCACGCTGTTGTTGTTTGTTTACCCCGCCTTTCCTGAGCTGGAACCTGCTCAAAAGTGTAACATTATGTTATTTCTGCTTATCATCTAGCAAATTATCTCATGGAGTCATGATCATTAAAGACGTGTAGCATCCTTTATGTGCTTATAAAATCCCTCCATTTAAGTGCTTCACCCCGCTTGTACCTGTACTCAGATATTGAATTATTAGTGGGTAATGGAAACCACGCAGAGTGCTGCGGGACATCCTTTTCCCACATAACCACCGTTTAATCACAGACAAACATTGGGCACTGTGCCACAGCATATATCAACGTCTATACGTGAGTGAGTGGAAACAGATAGGCCATGGAAAGACAGAAAGAAAGAAAGAGAGTAGGGGGGATATAACCACTCACAGTACAACTAGGGTAAAGCACTTGTGTGTCTATGCCTTGGATCCACCGAAGTAAATACAAATCCAAGAGGGAAAGCCATATTTTCAGGAAGCCTGAGCAAACATCAGGATCAACATTATAATGGATCTTAATTGAAGGAAGCAATAAAAAGCTAAAATGATGAAGAGATTGACCTTGAATTGCAGTGCTAAGTACTAAGTTTAACATTGATCATCAAACCTGACTGCTGCAGAGTTAAGTGTGTGTGTAGTTGAGCTCATTTCACACACAACCACATAGTTTTACGCGGTCTGACCAGAGGAAACATCACCTCCTCCCTCCTCATCACTTCCAGTTTTCATTGTTGTCCAGTGTCCTCATTATTTTTCATCAACTCTGTCGCTCTCTTTTTCTCTCTTGGATTTTCTCATCCTCTGTTTGTCACTCTTGTTTTCTTTCCGCCTTACTGTTTCTGTTTTTTTTTTGTTTTTAAAAAATCCCTTTTCCCACCATCCGGTCCTGATTCTTTGCTTCGTCTCTCCAGTGATGTCGTCTCTTCTGAAGGCGGAGATGCAGAGAGTTTTGTTCCGACCTGCAAAACAGAGACTGGTGGAGTTTATCGAGATTGAAGAGCCATCGCCTGAAAGACATTTCCTCTGTGTCTCAGGTAAACAGCTTTCTTGTTGATCAGGTAGTCACTTCAAAACATTTTTGTTCATTTGATACAGCAGCTTTTAAGGGTTAAGTATGTTCACCTATTCAAGATAATTTCTATTCTGTTGTATTTAAAAACATTAAAACATTTGGAAGCTTTACAGTAGAATTTTCTTTCATAGGTAATAGAGAATATTATTAATGATTTCAGAGAATCTTTAGAAGAAAATGGCTGAACATGTCTTTGAACTGTTGTATGAAAACGGACTGTGTAAAGTCTATGAGGCCTGAAATGAGTAATGATTCTTCTGCAGCAGATGAAATGCCCTGAGCTGCACTGGACTCTTTTGGCTTCTGTTTACACTTTTGTTATTTCTCATTTTCTGTAGTTTCAAAAACCAAAGTGGTGCAGTTAAGTATAGTGGGATGTCAGGCATCTAAGATGTCCCTAAAGGCTGGATCCAAGAGGTCCCATACCAAACGCTCCAGTATACAGGAGTGCTACAGGAGGACAGAGATCTGGTCCCTGCAAGACCTGACTCTTGTTGATGGACGGGACCCTGATGTGGTAATTAACCAAATTTAATTGCAATTTCCATAGCTTATTATTGCATGATTTCCAACAGTTTTGTATAGAAAGGATGTCTGGCACATAGACTATAGTTATTAAAAAAATTATTAAAATTGTCTCTTAATCACACTTTTACTCTTATAGTAAAAGCCTTGAAACAATGTAATTTATCTCAAACTATAATTTTACATTCTAATTCATAATTTGTCAGTGCTACGTGTTACTCTTGTGGTGTTTCATGTTGAGCAAAGGAATAACAACTGTCTCTCATTGGGATCCTAAATATAAAAAACAAATTAAATAGAATTGCTTAAGGAAATAAAGAGAGTTACAACACGAATATACTTATACCTATTTTTCTGTTCTTGTGCACAACCACCTCAGTTATCTGTTTTACAGTTTTCAGTCGCTTTGGTACATTTCTCAAATCATCCCTAACATCTGCAAAACAGTGAGTGCATTTCTTGAAACAAACAGCACACGTAGAAACACAGTGGATTACCTGCAAAAGCCTGTAAATTGTTCAGAATCCTTAGTCTATCTCTCAAAAGCAAATCTTTATGTCATTGAACATGTCAGTGCCATCAGAATGACAAGTCCTTGTGTCATTGTTTACGAACAAGATAGTCAAAATGTGTAGTCAATATAGAGTCCCCTCCAAAAGTTTTGGAACTGTAAGGCAAAGTCCTTTGTTTTTGTTGTTCACTGAAGACATTTGGGTTTAAGATCAAAAGATGAGTATGAGAAAAGAGTTCAGAATTTCAGCTTTTATTTCCTGGCATGCACATCTAGATGTGTTAAACAACTTAGGACATATCACCGTTTGTACTAGACCACAGCATTCTTAGGTGAGCAAAAGTAATGGAACAAATAATCTTAAAGTAAATAACATTTAATATTTGGTGTCATAACACTTGCTTGCAATAACTGCCTCAAGCCTGCAACCCATCGACATCACCAAACTGTCGCATTCTTCATTTGTGATGCTATTCCAGGCTTTTACCGCAGCTTCTTTCAGCTCGTTTGTTTCGGGGTGTTTCTCCCTTCAGTCTCCTTAAGGAGGTGAAATGCATGCTCTATTGGGTTAAGGTCAGGTGATTGACTTGGCCAGTCTAAAACCTTGCATTTTTTCCAGTGTGCTTTGGGTCATTGTCCTGCTGCATGATAAACTTCCTTCCGATTAGTTTCAATGCATTTCTCCATAAATTAGCAGACGAAATGTTTCTGTCCACTTCTGACTTCATTCTGCTGCCGCCATCATCAGTTACATTATCAATAAATATTAATGAGCCTGTTCCAGAAGCAGCCATGCACGCCCAAGCCATGACATTACCTCCCCCATGCTTCACAGATGAGCTTGTATGCTTCGGATCATAAGCAGTTCCTTTCTTTCTCCACACTTTGGCTTTTCCATCACTGTGGTAGAGATTAATCTGGGTCTCATCAGTCCATAAGATTTTGTTCCAGACTTTTGCAGCTCATCTCTGTACTTCTTAGCAAATTTTAATCTGGCCTTCCGATTCTTCCTGCTGATGAGTGGTTTACATCTTGTGGTGTGGCCTCTATATTTCTGCTCTCTGAGGCTTCTTCGAACAGTGGATTGTGATACCTTCATCCCTGCACTGTGGAGGTCGTTGGTGATGTCACTTACTGATGTTTTGGGGGTTTTCTTCACAGCTCTCACAACATTTCATCAACTATTGTTGTTTTCCTTGGCCGACCTGTTCAACGTTTGTTGCTCAGTACACCAGTAGTTTCTTTTTGAGGACATTCCAAATTGTTGTGCTTGCTATGCCCAGTGATTGTCCAATGTCTCTGGACGATTTTACATCTTTTCTCAGCTTGACAATGGCTTGCTTTTCTCCCTTAGACAGCTCTCTGGTCTTCATGTTGGTTTCTCCTCTTTAACAGGAAATGCAGTCTTTATAGGTTTGAACCAAGGATGAAAACTTAGACTAGTCCTGCAGAGCTATTTAATGTTTGGACAATTAACCTAAAAGGTAACACCTGGGCAACAAGAAACATCTGTCAGTCACATGTTCCAATAGTTTTGCTTTCTTGAAAAATGGGTGGGTTCAAACAAAGGGTGATATGTCCTGAGTTGTTTAACACATTTAGATGTGAATACCAGGAAATGAGAGCTGAAATTCTGAACTATTGTCTCATACTCATCTTTTGATCTTAAACCAAATGTCTTCAGTGAACAACAAAAACAAAGGAATTTTCCTTACGGTTCCATACTTTTGGAAGGGACTGTAGCACATGAGTTTCACAACTGAATTTCTTTCACACAAATTTACTTACACAATTCATTTATTTATGTTCTACGGTACTGTTATGTATATAATTAATATCATTAAATACTCTTTAGACAGATCGTTGTTATGCATTAAAAGAAAGTGACAAAAGCACACAAAACATAACCACAACAAAACTTACAGGAGGATCCAATATAAATGACAAGAAACATATTGAAAACCACAGCAAATGTAAAATGACAATTACTTCACAACAACAGGCGAGACTAAACATCACATAGGACATTTTAAAAGTCTGATTAAAAGAAGTTTCCAGTAAGACCAGAATGGTACAATGTTGTAATAGCACCGTATGGTGCCTAGGTGATGCTGTTGCACTTGCAAAAGGATACAGAAGATTTTGATTGCCTCATTTACAGTGGGTACGGAAAGTATTCAGACCCCTTTAAATTTTTCACTCTTTGTTTCATTGCAGCCATTTTCCAAAAATCAAAAAAGTTCATTTTATTTCTCAGTAATGTACACTCAGCACCCCATCTTGACAGAAAAAAACAGAAATGTAGAAACTTTTGCAAATTTATTAAAAAAGAAAAACTGAAATATCACATGGTCATAAGTATTCAGACCCTTTGCCGTGACACTCATATTTAACTCAGGTGCTGTCTATTTCTTCTGATCATCCTTGAGATGGTTCTACACCTTCATTTGAGTCCAGCTGTGTTTGATTATACTGATTGGACTTGATTAGGAAAGCCACACACCTGTCTATATAAGACCTTACAGCTCACAGTGCATGTCAGAGCAAATGAGAATCATGAGGTCAAAGGAACTGCCTGAAGAGCTCAGAGACAGAATTGTGGCAAGGCAC